>NW_024514764.1:1212188-1261602 GCF_017590135.1 Pyrgilauda ruficollis | reverse complement strand
TTTTTTTTTGGGAAAAAGATGTCGCCCAAAAAAAAAAAAAAAAAAAAAAAAAAAAAAAAAAAGTTGGTTAAACAAACCAAATTGTGCCAAGAACAAATCATCCCAATTGGAGCAGTGGGTAGCAGCCAAGTCGCTGTGAGGAGCTTTTCCACGGCCTGCCTGGCCAGAGGTGTGACACTCAGAAGGGAGAGCCAAGAGTGTTACTAATCTAGTATTTAATCAATTTTTTTAAGACCGAGGTAGCCGCCTCGCCATCAGGTGCCTGGCAGAGGCTCCACAAAGTCAACCAAGACCTCCAAAGCGAGCTGGAAGCCCAATGCCAGCGTCAAGAGGTGATCAATCAGCAGATTCAGTCGCTGAAGCGCAGCTACGCTGAGGCCAAGGACGTGATCCGGCACCACGAGGCCGAGATTCAGAGCCTGCAGGCGAGGCTCAGTAACGCGGCGGCCGAGCTCGCCATCAAGGAGCAGACCCTGGCCAAGCTCAAGAGCGACCTGAGGAGCGAGAAGGAGAAAGCCAAAGAGCAGCTGGAGGAGTGGCAGCACGGCGAGGCCGCGCTCAGCTCCCAGCTGAAGGCCAGCGAGCAGAAGCTGAAGAGCGCGGAGGCTCTGCTGCTGGAGAAGACCCAGGAGCTGCGGGACCTGGAGATGCAGCAGGCGCTGCAGCGGGACCACCAGAAGGAAGTGCAGCGGCTCCAGGACAGGATCACGGACCTCAGCGGGCAGCTGAATGCCAGCGAGCAGGCACGGGTCCTCATGGAGGAGAAGCTGCAGAAGAACTATGAGGCTTTGCTGGAGAGCTGCGAGAGGGAGAAGCAGGTTTTGATACGGAGCCTGAAGGAGGTGGAGGACAAGGCCAACGAGTACGAGAATCAGCTGCAGAACAGCGAGCAGCAAATGGAGATTCTGCAGAAGGAGAAGTTGAGCGCCAAGTTCGAAGGCAGCGAGCTCGTCCACCAGCTGGAGGAGCAGCTGGCCATGAAGGAGGCAAGCATCCAAAAACTTGCAGAGCACATCAAGGAGCTCGAAAGAGAGAGGGATCAGATCAAGTGCCGGTTCCACGAGCTCATGAATCAGGTGGCCGAGTCGGATAACGAAGTTGCAAAGCTACAAGCAAAGTTGAAAATGGAAGAGACCAACTACCACAATCTGGAGCAGTCGTTCGAGGAGGTGTCGGATCAGTTCCGGGGGGTGCAGGAGGTGCTGAAAGAGAAAGAAGAAGAGCTGAAACACGTTAAGGAAATGCACTTGAGAATTGTGGAGAAGAAAGATCAAGATCTCAGTGAGGCTTTGGTTAAAGTAGTTGCTTTAGATAGCAGTTTAGAGGAGACTAAAGTAAAGCTAAAGGCCAAGGAGGAGGCTTTAAAGAAATTAGCTAGTGTGGGCACAGGTCCATGTGCTGAGGAGGCAGAAGACCTTGGCCCAAGTCTTGAGGCGGATGAAAGTCATCCGTCCCAATTGGGGCAGGCTCTGCAAACTCAGGATGTCCTTCCAGCTCTGACTTATGCACTGAAGGAGGAGGAGGATGAGGTTCTTGAGACCAGTCAGAGGCAAGTGGAGGAATTTGGCTCCCCATCTAAAGTTGTAGAGCTCCAGGACCAAGAGTTAGTTCAGAAAGCTTTAGCAAAGCCCGACGTAGGAATCATGGGGGCCAAGAGGCAAAGGATCCGTTTTTCAAGCATCCAGTGTCAAAAATACATCCATCCAGACGGATCAGAGAAAAACTGGACAAGCAGTACCTCTTCAGACACAAGCCAGGACAGATCTCTGTCTGAAGAAAGCATGTCCTCAGAGCCAGCTCTGGGTTACCCCTCATCAGGGACCAGCGATTCTGAGACTTATCTCTCCATCATCCATTCCCTGGAAACCAAACTGTATATTACAGAGGAAAAGCTCAAAGATGTGACGATGAAGCTTGAAAGCCAGCACGGCCATAACCAAGAGACGCTCATCGCCCTCCACCATCAGTGGGCCAGCACAGAGTCCCAGCTGCGGGAACAGCTTCAGACCAGCTTGTCCCAAGTCAATGCTTTGATCTCACAGCTGGAGAGCGAGAGGCAGGAAAAGTTCAAGCTCATAGAAAGTCACGTCAGTGAGCTGGGAGGTTTCCAGATGAAAAATGATCAAGCGCTGACTTGCTTAGAGAAGTGCAGGGAGCAGCTAAGATCCTTGCCCAAATCAGACAAGGATAAAGAGGGTGATTTGTTCCTTGTTACTTTGTCTAGCATGGAAGCAACTTTATCAAATGCAATCCAAGCCCTGAGCGGAGCGCCAGTCCCATCGGAGCATCTGCAAAGTGAAAGCCTCACCACGGAGAGCCCCGCTCCAGAAGGAGGGGATTTGGGAGAAGAGGAGCACGTCTGCAAGGAGCAGCAAGCAGATGTGTTTGACACTGGCCAGCTGAGGTGGCTTTCTGAGAGGGTGGCATTTGAGGCCTCTCTCATCAACCAAATAGCAGAGTCTTTGAAAAATGCAAGCTCTGAGATAGCCCAGCTTCTGAGAGAGATCCAGGGAACGGCCGAGGTGGTTTTGTTGGAGCCAGCAAGTGTTTCTCATACAGCCAAGGATTTGGCCAGCGTCCTGTCTAAAAAGCTGCTGCTGGAAGGGGAGTTTTGGAGCCAGGTGGAGGAGCTGAGAGCACACTTGAGCACTAGAGAAGGAGAAGCTGAGGGTGAAACAGAAACAAGTTTGGGCATTTCCCCATGTTTTCTCAGTGCTGTAGCAGATGCTACATTGATCAAGGCAGAACTTGGGTTTGTTGCAGAGAAAATGAGAGAATCTTTTCATCAGAGGTTAAAAGCAATTGAAGAAGAGCTCCATAATACCAAAACAGCTCTGCAGCAGCACAAATGCATGTTGGAGGAGATTATCAAAGCATACAGGACTCCTGAGTTTGACAGAGTTATGCACCAGATTTCTGAAGCACTTGAAATACAAAAAGATGCTTCAGAAAGAACCCAGATGTCTTGGGATGGGAGCCATGTCCAAATGGTGCCATGCCAGGAATTAGCCAAGGTGGAGGAGACCGGCAGTGCCCCAGACCATAGTAGTGAAGCTCTTGTTTCCATTCAGGAAGATCTTGCCCAGCAGCTAAAGGACAAATCCAATGTTCTGAAGGAGATCTCTGTTGCCTTACTCTCTCTGCCTCCCGAGGAGGCCATGAGAGACTGTCAGAAGCTCCTGAAGATGTCCCAGAGTCTTTCCTACCACTCGTGCATGGGAGACCTGGAGCGGTATTCGTCTTTGTTAGTCCACGATGCCATTGTTCAGGCTCAGGTTTGTTACGCCGCCTGCAAAGTCCGGCTGGAGCACGAGAGGGAGATGAAGTCCTACAAGGAATCCTTGCAGAGCATGGATGCCCTGTGCCAGGAGCGCGTGAAGACGGTGTCTCTGCTGCGGGACGAGTACGAGGAGCTGCTCAGGAAGCAGCAGGGCGAGTACAGCGAGGTGATCGCCGTGCTGGAGAGGGAGAACGCTGACCTCAAGGCAAAGGTGTCCCAGCTGGACAGCCAGCGGAGGCTCTTGGAGGAGGAAGGGCACGAGCACAGCAAGAGCTTGAGCGAGCTGCAGGGGCGGTACGAGGAGGAGATCCGAAACGTGATCGAGCAGCTCAACAGGACAGAGGATGCCCTGAAGGCCGAGAGGGTGGAGGGGCTCAACCAGCTGGACGCCGTTGTCCGCGACAAGCAGAACATGGAGCAGTGTCACCTGGAGCAGATGCAAACGCTGGAGGAGAAGTTCCAGGCCAAGATCAAGGAGCTGCAGGTCATCCACGGCGAGGAGCTGCAGGCGCTGCAGGAGCACTACAGCCAGAACCTGCAGCGCCTGCAAGAGACCCTCGATGAGTACCAGAGGCAGCACCCAGAGGCGTCCCCCGCGGTGGCCCTGGGTGCTGGGGACACCTGGGTGGCCGGCGAGGCGGGTGGCACCGGGCAGGACCCCGGCAGTGACCCGGACTCCATGCACGGCCTGAGGGAACGCATCCAGGAGCTGGAGGCCCAGATGAACGTCATGAGGGATGAGCTGGAGAACAAACATCTGGAGGGGAACGCTTCCACTTTGAGGGAAAAATACCAGAAAGACTTTGAAAACCTAAAGGTCTTGATATGTTTAACACTTTCTGCCTTGTGCTGCTGAGCGTGTGGGAGGGTATGTGCAATCCCAGGGTTTGCTTGCCGAGCCAAGGGACATCCCCTGAAAGAGCCAGCGTGCTGAAACAAGCCCCAGGGTATTAGCCAGGCCTCTGTAAAGCATGGTGTTTCCTTTTTCTCCATGCTGGGGTATTCTAAATGCATTGCTGAGGGCTCGGGAAGGTGGATTTCTGGAGGTGGTCTTTGTGTGGAGAGGGAGAGAGAGTTTCAAAGTAGCTCGATAGCATCACACTCTCCTTCAACATGAAGACCTCAGTGTTTCTCCTTGTACCCAATACATGCATTTTGTTTGTGACTTCCCTTTAAAAGCATTCTTCAGCTCTGTCTTTCCCAGTCTGATCAAATCTCCAGTCTGTCTCTGCTGCCTTCAAAAATGCAGGATGAAATGGAAACTTGATGCTCTCAAAATGTATGCTCCTAGGGAAAGTAGCTGCAAACAGATGCCAAATTTTGTAGCAAAGCAGAGCTCCTCTGCAGGAGGCTGCGAGGACCATGCTGGTGTTGGACACAGTAATTCTGTACACAACAAAGAGTGCACAGTTACAGAACACGCAGGTGAGGTGCAGAGAAACCCATTGGCAATGAAATGCAACTGTTCAAATTGCCCCACCAGTCAGACTGGCTGTAAAACTGGTTTGAGTTCATCCAGCATCTAAAAAAAAAAAGGGTTTGGTGGTTTGCTTTTCCTAGGAAAGCATTCCCAGTTCAGAAGTGAGTTTAGGGCTGTAGAGGACTCTGGCAGCACAAGGGGAGGCTGCCAGGTTGAACAGGAAGCCAAAAGGGCAGCGGTGCAGAGGCTGTGCCAGTGAGGCTCTCACAGACCAGTTGCTCTTAAGAATCAGCAGAAATGTGGGAGAGCTTGCTTCCAGCCACAAGATCCAGCACACATTTGAGCTGGGGATGAAGTGTGGCTCAGCTCCAGCCAAAAGCTGGTTTTAGCCTGGGGAGAGCAGTAGTTTTGCTGAATCCCATTGGAATTAAGCAGTGGTGGTCAGAAAGCCAACCAAGCAATTGGAAACCTGCCCAAACTAGAGGCTTGAATGTGCTCCATTCTTCTCTTAAGAACCTGATGGAGAATGTAACATCAGTAACACAAGCATAACTTCAGCCTGGAGAAGAGACAGCTCCAGGAAGACCTTGGAGCCCTTTCCAGTGCCTACAGGGGCTCCAAGAGAGCTGGAAGGGACTTCTGACAAAGGCATAAAATGGCAGGACATGGGGCAATGGCCCTTAGATGAAGGAAGGGTAGATTTAAATCTAATATTAGGAAGAAATTCTTCCCTGTGAGGGTGGTGAGGCCCTGGCACAGGTGGCCCCAAGAAGCTGTGGCTGCCCCATCCCTGGAAGTGTCCAAGGCCAGGTTCAAGGCTTGGAGCACCCTGGGATAGTGGAAGGTGTCCCTGCCTGTGGCAGGGGGTGGAACTGGATGGACTTTAAGGTCCCTTCCAACCCAAACCATCCTGGGATTCTATGAAATACTGATTTGTACATGTGGATTTATGGCAATGCATTTACAATACATTAAATAGTGAATCTACAGCCAGACCTATGGCAGAGTATGCACCTTTTTCTTCCAAAATTAGAGGTGTTTCAGGAGTTGGACTTGATGATCCTTGTGGATCCCTTCCAACTCAGCATATTCTATGATTCTGGGTGTAATGGAAGAATCCTGCAGGGCTGCTCTGTGCCACAGCCAAGTCCAGGCAGGTTCTGGCACTGAGTTAGGAGTCTGAAAAAACAAACAAACAAGGCTGGGAAAGTGAAGAATGCCTTGGGATTAAAAATTAAATGGAAGGGAAAAAACCCACCAAAGCTAAAAACTGGGAGTGAGGATTAGATGTAGGGAACAGAGCATTAGCCAAGAAGGTGATGCTGAGGGGTGTATGTTAGTGAGGGTCAGTGGTGGTGGACTGTCATGAGCACTTCTGCCACTGGGTGAGTGAATTTGTCCCCCTAAAATTTCCCATGGGGTCCCAGAGGTGACAGTTCTCACTTTCCGTGGAAAACACTGGTGTTAGCCAAGGGGAGCTCAGGGAATGAAGCCAGCCCTGTGTCATTACGGGGAAAAGCCCTGTACAGTGCTTGGCATCAGGTTTGTCCCAAGCTGCCTGATGGGGCTCAGCACCTTGTCCCCAGTGTGTGCCCCTTCTTCCCTCGTGGCTTGGGCCTGCCTGTGGCTTTGCTGGTCCTGTCTGTGTCCTGCAGCCATGTGTCCATCCAGGATCCTGATATGCTTAGGCTGGCAGCTGAGCTGGGAACAGACGGACCAGGCAGGAATTCAAGACCTCACCCTTGGTGAATCCCAGCTCCCCAAATTGCTCCTCCTGTGTCCTGGCCTGAGTTCTTTCCTAGTAATTCAATTAGCAAGTAATTTTCCCTGCAGCATTTGTAGCAATACTTGGTTGGGAATTGAGATCCTGTTGCTGTCACGTCATCTTCCTCCACCCAGAGGTTTGAAAAAACAGGCATTGAAAAGAGCAGAAGGGGCACAGAAGGGTTTTCTGCTTGTTTTTTTGACATATATTTGCATTCCCCAACTGGATCTGCCCCTGTGCATCCTTTTCCCTGGAGCTGTCAGGGGTCAAGCGACTTCAGGACAAGCCCTGACCTTTGTGAGGTCCATTGTGCTCCTTGGCTGGGGAAGCAGAAGATCCCTGCTGGACTGGGGAGCTGAGCTGCCTGCTGGCACGTGGCTCCTGGTGGGCTCCCCACCACCGTGGCACCAGCCCTGTGCTCCTGGGCCAACCCTTTCCCCTCCTCCCTTTGCAGGCAACATGTGAGAGGGGCTTTGCAGCCATGGAGGAGACGCACCAGAAGAAGATCGAGGACCTGCAGCGGCAGCACCAGCGGGAGCTGGAGAAGCTGCGGGAGGAGAAGGATCGCCTGCTGGCAGAGGAAACGGCTGCCACCATCTCAGGTGCCAGAGGGACCCCATGGAGGGGCAGCTCTGTGCTGATGGGGACACAGCAGTGGTGTTGGCTGCATTGAGGAGCAGAGCAGGGATGGGATGAGGGCTGGGTGGGCTGCACAGGGAGATGGGAACAGGCTTGTGGGAAAGATGTTTTAGATGGAGGTCCATCTCCTGGTCATCCAGGTTTGGTGCCCATCTCCTGGTCCTTCTCCAGGCTTGCTACCTCTGTCTTTGGCTGTTACACAATCTGATCTGTTTTGCATCCCAACTCTGAAAGGCATTAGTCATTCCTGTGGTTAAATTATTGCCAATTCCACACTGAATTAATTCTTCAGTGCCTCAGGGAATGTTAAAACACTGGAGTTCAGAGGCTCTACATTAGGAGTCCCACAGTCCAGGAAACAATGTGGGAAGGGGACAATCATTTGGACTCTGTTAACAAGCAGGATTTGCAGAAGCCCCTTTGCAGCTGGGGCACAGACTGAAGGGGCTGTGAAAGAGTGGGAGATTTGCAGGGAGGTTTTGTTCCTGTAAGAAGTGAACAAAAACAAAAAGCTGCCCGTGGGTGGAGGGTGCTGGTGCTAACCCTGTGCTGCCCCTCGCAGCCATCGAAGCCATGAAGAACGCGCACCGGGAGGAGCTGGAGCGGGAGCTGGAGAAGTCCCAGCGCTCCCAGATCAGCAGCGTCAACGCCGACATCGAGGCCCTCCGAAGGCAGTACCTGTAAGACCATCACTGTCCTCTGTCACCACCTGGCAGGGAGTTCATGTGTGGGAGACCCTTCTCTCCCATTTGATTCTGACAATGAGTTTGGGATTATTTCAGGGGCCTCTTCTCTTGGTCCTAACACAGCTGCATCCATCAGAGCATCCTGGTTGTCCATAATCTTTCAGGCTCCAGGTCAATATCCCCACATTACCCAAAATAGCTACTTCCCCAGAAGCAGCAGATGAGCAGCCAGTGCTGCTTTTCACACAGCTGCAGCAGCAGGGTCACTCAAAAGGTGAGGAAGAAGTTCTAAACTTTCCATGGCAAGGCTGTCCTCCTGTGGGAGCTGAGCAGGGCTGCCTGTCAGCTTTATCAACCTTGATATGTCTGTATAACTGGGGAGGTGTGCAAATACACCTGGTCGCGAGTGCCCAGAGCAAACTTAGAATCCTGGCATGGTTTGGGTTGGAAGGGACCTTAAAGCTCATCTCATTCCAGCTCCTTGCCATGGGCAGGGATGCCTTCAACTATCCCAGGCTGCCCCAAGCGCCGTCCAGCCTGGTCTTGGACACTTCCAGGGATGGGGCAGCCACAGCTGCTCTGGGCAGCCTCTGCCAGGGCCTTCCCACCCTCACAAGGAAGAACTTGGCATTGGTAGATTTTGGTAGATCTCAGCTCAGTTTTTGAAAACCTGAGAAAGTTCTGCCACTTAACCTCTGAGAGAACGACCTCCTGTCCCTTTTGGTGCCCAGGCATGGCTCTGCCAGGAGAAGGAAGAAGCAAGTTGACTTGCTCTGGGCTTGAGTTTTTTTCCCAAAGGGAATATGCCATCCTCCTCCTTGGTGCTTAGCTCCCTGTTGGGTTATCCTGGGATGCTGAAGGAAGAATGGGCTTGGGGACGTGTGTGTGTGGAGAGGGCACTACCCCCTCGTCTGTTCTGCAGGGAGGAGCTGCAGTCGGTGCAGCGGGAGCTGGAGGTGCTTTCGGAGCAGTATTCCCAGAAGTGTTTGGAGAACGCCCACCTGGCGCAGGCGCTGGAGGCTGAGAGGCAGGCCCTCCGCCAGTGCCAGCGGGAGAACCAGGAGCTCAACGCCCACAACCAGGTGAGGCTCCCTGCCCTGCTGACCGTGGGCTCCGTGCTGAGCCATGGCCGTGCTCCCCCGTCCCACAACGGCTCTCCTCCTCTCCCCAGGAGCTGAATAACCGCCTGGCTGCGGAGATCACGCGATTGCGGACCCTGCTGACCGGGGAGGGCGGGGGAGAGGCTGCTGGGTCGCCTCTCACGCAGGGCAAGGACGCCTACGAGCTGGAGGTGAGCTCTGCAGAGAGGCACCTGGGTGGGCACAAGTTCTCTGTACCCCAGGAGTGTGTCACAGCCTGGGAGTGTGTCACAGCTGGGAGGTGTCACAGCCTGGGAGGTGTCACGGCTGGGAGGTGTCACAGCCGGGAGGTGTTGCAGCCATCTGTCCCCAGTTGGCTCTTGTGGCTGGTCAGCACTGTTATCATGAGCTGTATGAGACCAGGAGATTCTGGGGTCCTGATCTCCTCACCACGCTGAGTCAGACAGTCGCTCTTCCTTCTGCAGCCTCTGCTTGTCCCTGGGTTCCAATCCATGCAGAGCAGTGCGGACAGAAACTGGGGTGTGCAGGGAACACATCAGCACTGCAAGCTTGGGCGAGTTCCCAAGAGAACCAGGGGGACTTTTCATATGAGAAGCAGTAGATGGGTGGACCAGAGGCTTTGTGGTGCTGGCATGAGGCTGAGTCTCCAGCCCTTGGCTTGACTGCCACTGGGTACAGCAGGTGTCACACTGTGTCTGCTCGGGTGCAAAGATGCTGTTTTTTGCTCCCACAGGTCCTGCTGCGGGTTAAAGAATCCGAAATCCAGTACCTGAAGCAGGAGATCAGCTCCCTCAAAGATGAGCTGCAGACAGCACTGAGGGTAATGCCAGGGATGGTTCTGCAAATCCTCTTACTGTGCTCTGCTCCTGTGTGTCTGTGCTTGGATTTCAGCCCATTTACGCCTAGATTTGAAACCATATTTAATTTTTCCCCTGAATGTAATTCAATACCCATTTTGGTGTCATCAGTAAAGCACTCCATGTATCAACTTAAGACTTACCCCACAAAGGAGACAGTGTGGGAAAACATCCCTTTCAGCATGATTTCCCCATTTACTGTCACGTCACATCAGATTTAAATGGCACAAACAATCAGTGTTAGAGATCTGCCCAGCCTCGCAGCGGTGGAACTGGTTTGCTCTGGACAAGCCAAAGCCATTTCTGGGAATTCTGCTTGAATTCTGTGTCTTGGCTAAAATGAAAAGCCACTAAGAGCCCTGTAGCTGAGGGGCTGCACGCACGGGCAGCACTGTGTGCTGGCCCTTGCTCTCAGCTCTCCATTCCTGCAGTCCCGGGTCGCTGCTGGAAGCAGCTCCGAGGGCGTGCATTGCCCTGGCCAAGCCTCTCTCCCGCTGCCGGCTCTTCTTCCGTCGGCGTTTGCCAAGCTCCTCTTCAGTGCATCCACAAACCCCTCGGCTCCAGCTGTCTGTCTGGCTCCACCGGCTTGTTCTTGTTCCCTTGCCAGGATAAGAAATACGCCAGCGACAAGTACAAAGACATCTACACGGAGCTGAGCATCGTGAAGGCCAAGGCAGACTGTGATATCAGCAGGTTGAAAGAGCAGCTGAAAGCAGCCACAGAAGCTCAGGGAGAGAAATCCCCTGTGAACACCACTGTATCGGGATATGGTCAGTCCTCCTCCAGCAGCTCTAAGCAGTCCTGGGTGTCCCGAGCTAACAGGGAATCCTGGAGTACAAACCCTTGTGCAGGAGCGGGTCTGAGTGTAGGACTTGACCTTCCACCCCAAAGCTGATGGGCTTTGAAAGCCTTCTGGCGTTTTGCATCAGGAAAACCTCGTGATGCAGGGATGCCCAAAAGCCCCCTCTGCCCTTTGGGGCAGTGCTAAGAGTTGGGCTCATCGGGGCACTTTCCTGGGCTGGGAGGGCAGAGCCCCAGCCCTGTCCTTGCAGGAAGGCAGTGGGCACCAGGCTAATCCCACTTCTTTTGCTTCTTCCCAGATATTATGAAATCAAAAAGCAACCCTGATTTCTTGAAGAAAGACAGATCCAGTGTTAGCCGGCAACTAAGGAATATCAGGTCAAAGGTGAGCTCAGATGTCCTGCCCAGGGGGATGAGAAAGAGGAATGCCCAGCATTTCTCTTTGGTGGGGATCCCAAGTGGGAAGAAATGGGCAGGGGAACAAAATTAAGAATTTCCCAGCCACTAGTGCTAGTCTGGATGGTTTTTTACTGCAAAAGGACTGACTGTGCAGCCAGGCAGGGCCCACTCCCCCAGTCCAGACCTTGCTCAGATGGAGGCATGAAGCTGCTCCCTGGTTGGAAAAAAGGCTGACGTTCTCCTTGTTCTTTGGTCTTTCACAGGAGGACTATTCCAGTATCTGCTTCTTCTTTTCAGTTGAAATATAGGTGGAAATGTGCACATCATTCTAGTTTTATGTTCATCACTGCAAGATTTTTTGTCTTTATGTGTATCAGCAATGTCTGGGTCCTGGGCATATTTAACACACACTTTGCTTGTGTGTTAACATGGTGCAGATGGCCCTGTGCTTCTGTGGTCCTTCCGTGCTTGCTGTTGATCCCAAAGCCCAGTGATGCTGTGCCAGACTCTCCTTGGCAGCCAATTCCATCATGTGGGACTGCAGGGATAAGGAAGGGCAAATAATGCTGATCAGGAGTCAGCATTAAACATAGGGCAGTTGGGAGGAAGCTCAGCATGAGCAAACCTGCTTTGCCTCTCACCTGGTGTCTCTTGCTGATGTTTGAAGTGGTTGGGCCTTTTCAGGGCAGGCAAAATGCTTTGAGCTTGGTGCCCACGTGGGGAAACACTCGGAGCTCTGCGAGCAGCAGCTCCTCAGCTCAGGGCGTCTGCACTGCGCCCAGTGAACAGAGAGAGACTTCTGCACATTCTGGAGCAGCCCAGACCTGCTGGGCCACTCTGATGCTGGGTTTCCCTTCACCACTTCAAGTCAGATCACTTTCTGTGTGGTCCCCATGTGTGTTGCTTGGTGGGGAAGGAGAGGAGAAGAAGCAGGGGCTGTGCCAGGGCATCGCTGCGGGACAGGGGGGCTGGGGCTGCGCCAGCGCAAATTCATGTGGGATTTATGAGCTTCTTCTTTTGTTTTTTGTTCTTTTTTTTTGTTGTTGTTTTATTTTGCTTTTTCCTTCAACAGTCCGTTATTGAGCAGGTCTCATGGGATAACTGAAATGAACCCGAGTCCAGGTTCCCTGCCACGTAGGTAAACACACCGGCACCCGCCCAGCGCCGCTGCCACCGCGGGGCGGCCCAACCTCTGCATGCACTGCTCACACCTCCCTGCCAAACTACAGCCCTCCTTCTCTTAATGACTGACTGACAGGTTTATTCACTGCTAATTCTTCTCCTGGGCGAAGGGGAAGGGGAGGGGAGAAGTCAGCGTACCCAAGATCTGTGTGAAATGAAGTCTCTCTGCCTCTTCCCTGGGGGATGTGGCTTTTTGTCTTCCTGCTCTTCCCACCCTCACCAACACAGCTCATCATCACGGAGAGGATTTGGACATGGCGGGGCACGTTTTCCTGTTCACTGTGTTGGGAGTGTGGGACACTGAGTGTGCATGCCTGAATGACTCTGCATGCCTCAGACTAAACCCCAGCACTGGCCAGGTCTCGTAGGAAAACACCTGTTTTGCTGTTAGCCAGGTGCAGGAATAGTCTGGGGTGCCTTTAAGTGTACTTCCCATAACAGCCCAGAGCATGGAAAATGGTCTCAGCCACCTCAGCTGCAGAGGGAATGTCCTGGACTACCCTAATTTCCTTTACCCACAGCTGCTGCTTTTTCAGGTTGATCTATGCCTGAGCAAGAGTCTTCCTTGCCCAGTAACCTTCTCCTCCTGCTCTCCATCCCTGGGCCTCCAAGGCTTCCAAACTCATCCAGCAAAAGGAGGGAGCTGATAGGAAATGAGGCTGATTCTAACGAGCCAGATATCTCCATTAACTGGAGGAACAGTGAATTTCCTGGCCCATGGCAAAGACTGAGGTGGGAGCACCTGCAGAGGCAGGTTAGGAGAGGGGAGCTCCCAGCACAGTGGGTGGAGAGCCTCAGGAAGATATCACAGATATCATCCTACATTAGTCTCACTTCATCAGGCTCTCCTCATCAGCAACTGAAATGGTTGTGGGACTGCCCAGGGGCTGAATTTGCTGGAATTTGTGCCATCAGGCAGAACAGGCTGATGATTCCTGGTGTCTCTTTCCATCCACTGAGAAATCAGATGTGAGAACTGGAATGCATGAGCTGCTCCCATTTAAAGAGGCCCAAAGTAAACTTCCTTTAGGAAGTGTGTGCTCAGAGACTCTCATCCCAGGAGGCTCTGCTGCCCCTTGGAAAGAGAGCACGCAGCATTTGGAAATTCAATCCAATTTAGTGCTTTCATTTCCGTGCTGCCTGGCAAAGCCCTTCTGTGTTTGTGGGCCTGTGGGAGGAAAAACATTTCCAGAAATACAGTAACCATGGGAATCTGCACAGCCCTGGGGCAAGTTTATCATGGAGTCCTGCCTTGATAAATACATGGGAAGGAAAATGTAGCCCAAAAGTCCAACCTGCTGCTGTGGTAGAACAGTCCCACAGCCAGGAAAGGGAAAGGAGAAGGGGAGGTGGCTGCCTGATGGTAGGATCATGGAATCACAGAATGGTTTGGGTTGGAAGGGATGAAAAATCATCCTGTTCCAACCCCCTGCCGTGGACAGGGACACCTTCCATTGTCCCAGGTTGCTCCAAGCCCCATCCAACCTGGCCTTGGACACTTCCAGGGATCCAGGGGCAGCCACAGCTTCTCTGGCCAACCTGTGCCAGGGCCTCACCACCCTCACAGGGAAGAATTTCTTCCCAGTATCCCATCTAACCCTACCCTCTGGCAATGGGAAGCCATCCCCTCTTGTCCTGTCACTTCAGGCTCTCTCCAGAGTCCCCTTTCCAGCTCTCCTGGAGCCCCTTTAGGCTCTGGAAGAGGTCCTAAGGTCACTTTGAGCCTTCTCTTCTCCAGGCCAGACAATCCTAGTTCCCTCAGACTTTCCTCCTAGGAGCTGATTTCCATTCCTTCAGTCTGTGCCTTTGAAGGTGCCAAGGCTTGGTCTGTAAAGTAAATAATGTTCCAGCTGCAGCATGAATTCCTTGCAAGTTCCAAGGACCGGGCTGGCAGGCAGAGCTGTGGGGCTGGGACAGGCAGTGGGGCACAGAGGGGCAGAGCTCTGGCTATGGGTTGTTTTTTTTTTTAGGGATAGGAGGTGGCTGTGCCTCTTCATCTACAGGGACAACTCACCTCCTAATGCTTTGCTCTCCTCAGTCTCTCGTGCCACAGGTTTGGGGCTGCAGGAAGGAGGATGCTGGCATTAGGCTGCTGCATCCCTCAATCTGGTTTCAATTTAAAGCTGTCCTGCAGGAGTCAGAGAGTTTGTTTCTGGGTTTCTGCCCCTCTCAGCACTGTGCTACTGAGTCCCCATGTGTAGCTGATGGATTTTACAATTCCAAATGCCAGGGGACTGCTGGCCAGCTGAGAGTTGTGCCTTGAAATCTGGATGCAGCGTCTGAATTGGGTCAGCCATCAGAGCCTGCCAGACCTGAGCAGCATTTAGGAGTCCTCTGTCTAACCATGGGCTTGGGAGAGTCCCAGGGTGGGGTGAGAGAAGGGGTGGCATGGTTGCTGGCAGCACACAGCAGTTTCCAGGGTTTCTTGAGCAAATCCTGCAGGAGTGGAGCCAGGACTGTCCCCATGGGTGCCGTAGTGGTGGGGGAGGCAGGAAAGGACCAGCCTGCAGGTCCTGCTCAGCATCCTGGGGCTTCAGCATAGCAGATCCCAGCTGGCCTGCCTGGGGCTCCCCCCTTTGGAACTGCCCCATCCAGCAGTGCCCTGTGAGCTCCAGGGGTGTCCTGGTTTAGGGCAGATTTGGGAGAGAACCTCCAAAGGGGTTCCTCTAGAAACAAGCAGCCTCTCCCCCAACCAGTTTGGGAAAATATTTCTGCCTGCTTCTTCTTCCCCCATTTCACTCTCAAAACCAGTCTTAAAGGTGCAAAACTTATTTGTGGGCTAAACAGATGAGTGAGGATACAAGCATCATAAAGTCACCCCAGGACAAGGCGTCATTCCCAAGTCAGCTAATCCCGCTTGCAGCATGATGTGCCTCTCATCTGCTTCTGGTTCGTCACCTGGTTCATTTGCAATCTCACCCTGTCTCAAGGCCCTGCCCGCAGTAACAGCCCTCCATAACCGTGTGTTCTCTCTCAGCATGTCCCACTAATCCTCCTCCAGGAGCCCATTCCTCACTGCCACGTCTCTGCCTGAGCATCGCTCCCTCCGCGCCGCCCCTGCCCCAACGCTCTCTGTCTTTTGTCTCTGCCAGAGTCTGAAGGAAGGCCTGACTGTGCAAGAACGCCTGAAGCTTTTTGAATCCAGGGACTTGAAGAAAGACTAGTTCTCCCCGCTCCGCTTGACCACGCGCACCTCCCAGCTTGAGGCAGCACAGCACCAGCACCGTTTGTCTCTCGTTCCTTACGATGTCCTCGCTGTCGTTCGTCCTGACGCCCCGACGGGACCCGGCGCCGCGGTGGCGGTGCCCCCCCTCGCCTCCCCGGCTCCTTTCCCTGCTTGTGAGATGCTCCAGAGACTCTTAGAGGGAGAGGAAGGGATTGGAGTGGGGTTTTCCCCCCCTCTCTTCGGCGCTTTGTAGGAGAATCCTTTCTTTACTGTAAACCATTACACTAAGTGTCAGTATTAAGGCTCAGTAGCCTGTTAATAAGCTATAGCTCTGTCGGGAAGAGCGAGCAGGGCCTGGGTGGTGTCAGCCAGACCGAGCTCTTACTGCTGTCTAGAGACCCCGTGCTCAGAGCACACCAGGAGCCTGATCTAACCATTGATCTCCACTGCATTACTTGCACCTACAAGGGGGGAGAGCCGGGGGAAGCTGTCGGGGAGCGTGAATCCATGCCGGCGTCCGCAGCCTGGAGGTACAACACTGACATCTCGCTGGAGAAGGATGCAAGAAGTGATTCTCCTGCCCCGTGACTGTGCCGTATCCTGAATGTAGGTGCCACTGAAGCCTGGCAAGCTTTGGTGGCTGCCCAGGTGGTTATGGATGGGGAGCTGCAGCTACTGAGGTGCACCATCGAGCCGGCCCCGTCGGCGCGTCCTCGCTCCCGTCTCGCTGGTGGTCGGAGTTGGTGTTCCAGGGGCCGAGCTGTAAGATCACTTTCTTGCCTCTGTTAGATCAAGCCCAGCACTCTCTTTTTGTTTTGTTGGTTTTTTTTGGTTTTTTTTTTTTTTTTTGCTGTTACTCCCTTCCTCTCATTGAATCCCGTGTATCCCAGGGTCTGTGCGCATGTGAAACTCCCTTTTCCTAGTCAAAGGAAAGTAGAGTAGAAAGTAGAGCCAATATTGACTGAAAATGCACAGTGCTCAATGCATATAATGCTCCTTTTTTACCAGCTTCTTGAATTCAACTCTTCTTGTCAGCAGGGCAGCTCCTATTTTAATTCTTTAATCTTTTCCTGAAATAAAGATCTCAAAACCAGTATGTGCTTCAGACCTTCTCAGTCCTAATAGCTTTTGTATTTAAAACATACAATTTAGCACCATGAGGCAGATAAATGCATACAAACCAAGGGATGAGGAGCTGGTAGCACTAGATGGTCACAGCCAGCTGAGCAGAGGCTTCCTAGAAGAAGCCTGTGCTGCTTTGCAGGTGTGGAGCTTCATCCCAGAATAAATCTCAAGATGCCACCTGGAAGGTCACCAGGGCTGAAGGAGGCTCCAGCACGTTGGCTTCCCAGCCTGGCTGGGTGCTGAGTGACCTCTTCAGGCTGGGATGTGGAAGATACCCTGGCCTTCACCCAGAGCAGAGCTTCTTCTTGTCCTTCAGGCACTCAGCCAAGGTTGAGGCCAGCAGCTCCCGGTGCTTCCCTGCTGGATTTGGGTCTGGTGGTTGGTACAGGCACAGCTCTCAGAGCCCCACGGGCTGGGGAAGCCACCCCAGTCCTGCCAGGCTGGACCAGACAGCTGCTGGAGTTACCTTCATCCTCCTGCGAGCACAATCTCTTTTTTCCAGCCACCAGACCATCAGGAGGACACGATGTCACTGGACCACGGTGGGAGTCAGGCTCTTGTCCAGCTTGTGTGGCCTTGCCTTGGCCAAGTGTCCAGCTGGGCACCTCGTGGCAGGACCTGGCAGCTGGTCCTGCCCAGAGGAGCCCCTCTTGTCCCCAGGCAGGATGGCAGCACCTTGCAGGGACAGAGCAGCTGTTCTGCTGGGATGCTCTGGGTGTGCATGGAGGTCCTGGAGGTGGCAGCAGGGTAGGAAAGATGCTCATCCTGTCGGACACAAAGCCTTTCCCTCGTCAGCAGCAGCCTCAGGAGTGTGGATGTGCAGTCACTGCATCCCAGTTCTCCACAGCCCTTCCATGGTCTGGGCACTGGAGAACCTGGGCCCTTCCTGCTGTGACCCCCCTGGATCACCTCTCCAGCCACTTCATCCCAGCTGCTCTGCTGTCCGTGGTGAGCTCTGATCTCCTGGCAGAGGCTGTGGGAGGCAGCATGGATTTGGGATGGCACGTGGGCCTTGTCATTGTCACTGCTCTTCCCTTGCAGGATGTCACTGGCTCCAGGAGAACCCTCCTCCTCCTCCTCCTCCTCCTCCTCTTTAGACTTAGGGTGGGACTTTGTCCTTTTTAGCCAAGCAAGCAGAACATCCTGGTCTCCTTCTTGCCATGTGGACCCTGCCCTTTCTTAGACTCCCCAGCAAATCCTGCTCATGTGCTCTAGCTTGTAGGAGCAGGCATTTTCCATGGGGGAATTGGGCTCCTCTGGAAAAACAAACGGAGAATCTTGGTCTGCTGTACAGACAGGGCTGAGCAGTGACCTTGGCATCATCAGGATCAGCTGCTCCCTCTGGGGCAGTGCTTGGGAAGGATGTTTGGGGTGTGTTTAGGGTGGGAGCTGTGAATGCTGGGGGTCACTGAGAGGAAGAGGAGGAAGGAAGGTGCCTTATGCAGCCAAATGTTCTGAACCCTGCTGAGGGTTCTGGGCTCGCTCTGGTGAGCCTGAGCATCTCTCCAAGGCAAGGGGCAGCACTTTACCTGCCTTTACTGTAAAGAAAAAGAACCTGCAGCACCAATAAACAGCCCCAAACTGAAATATTCCTGCTGTATAACAAAAATTTATAGAAAATAAAGGGAGGAGTCTTTTTACTCATAGCAGTGATCCTCAGTTATCCTCCTGCTCCTTCCTGCTCCAGGCTTCATCCATCTTTTGGGATTAATCAGTGGCTATTTAAATTAGAAAGTGTGTGGGCAAGCTGCTGCATTCTGCATCACTCCACACTACTGATAGCACCAAAAAGGGAGGTTTAGGAGAGCTCAAGTGCAGTGAAGGCACAGGTCTTGGAGCCTTGTTGGCTCCAAGTAATCTTATTTTTCCTCAGTCAAATTTTCCTCCCATTTGCACCATCTCCTCTGAGCCAGACAGAATCCTTCTTTAAATGTCACCTTTTCTTTGCTCACATATTAAAAAAAGAAGCAAATTGTGTTCATTTGTTTCAAAAATAGAATTGCTTAGAATTGGTGCTGGCTTGCAAACCAGAAAATTCCCTTTTTTTTTTGGTACCAGAGAACTGGGCTGCAGTAAAAGTGCTCACATTTTGTTCCTGCTCTATTTGATGGCACTTCCACAGGACCTTTGCATATTTGTCCTGGTTTGGATACTCAGTTTGTTGTGGACACTCAAGCACACTCGCTGTGGCTTGCCTTTGCTCTGTATTTTTTTCCAATTTTTTTAGGTAAAAAAAAGCTTTCTTATTCTTCTCTTTTTAAAAAACAAAAGTAATTTAATACCTGTATAGTATTCCAAGCGTGCAGTGTAAATATTTATTCCTCAGCAGTTTGCAGAGGGTTCTCCTTGTGACTGAGTTGTGGGTTTGATTTTTAAGTCTTGTTGTAGCACAGAGCCCCCACGAGTGGGGTGGAAGAGGAGGAACGAGTGTAATGTGTCCAACCCACCCCATCTGCCCTGATAAACTGCTTTTTTGGGGGTTTGAGGACTGTTACAAAAACCTTTTCAAACCTTTTCTGCTGATCTACGCCTTCAGCTTTGACAGTACCCGTCCAAAGATTGTGTACAGTCTGTTTGACCGCTGTAACCTGCTTTGCTATAAATTTGGGGTGTTTTTTTCCAGTCAGAGGACTCAGTAACCTTGTGTTTGACAGCAGCATCGAGGCTGTGCATGTGCAAGCTGTGCCCTACAGAGAGCAGCAACAGCCACAGCCCCCTGCACACACGCCCACCCCACGGCAGCCAGGAGCTGTGCCTCACTGTGTAACCTCAAACCAGTGGAATTACAAATTAAAAAATTAAAAATTCTTGGAGAAGAGCCAAGGCACTGCTGCAGCCACAGGGAAACAACAACCTCAGTGTGAGGCTGCTGAGGAAACAGAGGGTGTGGGATTCACTAGAGAAACCTGACAAGTTGGTGCCAGCTGAGCTAACCCAGCTGGCTCTGAACTCGGAATAATGGGCACAGTTGTCATTATTGTCTTGGTGCTCTCTTCACCCTGCGTGCAGGACAAGAGTTTGTTCTCACTGTTTGTTCTCACCTAGAGACAGCAAAGCATGTAAAGTACTGGAGGCTGTGGTAAGTAGGAAGCAGGAATCCTCCTGCTTGGCCCGTGTCCACCTTCCTGGAGTTCTGGGTGACCTGAGAAGGCCAGGAAGGATGGAGCTTTGGAAGGATGGAGGTCTGGAGGGAGGGAAGCTCTGTGAGGCTGAGGGTGGTGTCTGATGTGGCAGTTCAGGTGTCAATGGCCAGAATTCCTCCAGCTGCCTCGGAGCAGCTCGGCTTCACCCGACTGACCCGCGGTGGGGACACATCTGGGTCACATCTGGGCAGTGTCTGGGGACAGCCCGGGGGACTGTGAGCACCGAGGGTGAGGGAGTCACTTCCCAGAGCTGTTTCTGTGAGGCTGTGGCACAGCAGCCACCCTCAGCTCCAGCTGTGCTCTGCAGCCTCAGGGCTCTCACACATCATTTTTTTCCCCTGCAAAGGGGATGTGGAAGGCTCCAGTTTCTCCATGTGTGAGTTCCTGTCTCCTTCCACTGTCTCCTTCCTGTCCCTTCTCCCTTCCACTCCCAGTTTATTCCAGTGCTTTTTTAAGAGCCACCATTCCTGATCAACTGCTCGCTGTAATAGAAATGTCACTTTTTCTCACTGTATTTATTCCTTACAAACCTTGTGTGGCGTGCTAGGCTCCCCTGGATGTAGCTGATCATTTTTACTTTGTAAATATAATTACCTAACTTTACATTAACTATATGGTAATAAACTATTTTTGCACCACCCTTTGCATGCCGTGTGTGAAAGGTTTATTTCTAAAATAAAGAAGAACAGGGCAGAGGTCAGAGCATGAAAAGGGGGATGGTTTTTACAGTCACACTTCACACAGGAAATGCAACAGGCAGCATACCAACAGCAATAATATATTTTAAGTAGTTTAAATCTAGTGCTGCTGAATGGGATTTACTGGAGATTGACGTTCCCTAGGTGCTTCCATACAGGTAACATAATTTTCTTTCCCCCACGAAAGCTTTCTCAGAACAGAACAAATCTAAAATCTGGGGATGTCTATGGATCATAGATATCTTAATAAGGATTTACAGGAATTGGAATGCAAAAGTCAGATGAGGCTGTTGATGTTTTCTGTGAAAAAGGTTTATTTAACAGTGCCAATCACAGCACTACTGGTAACAAAAATGGTAACAGAATATAAAAACCTCTTTTTCATTTTGAGAGATATTAAGGCACTTGCTGCTCAGTATAAAACAATTCTTACATCGACACTATTTCAAGTTTGAAATTCTTAGGTTTACATCATTGTTCCACCCTGAGCTGTGGGGACAGAGATGTCACCTCCCTCCCGCCGCTGTCCCCACTGGTGCTGCCAGTGAGGGCACACCATGACACGGTGCCCCAGCACCTGAAAGAAGCAGGGTTTCCAGAGCCACCTGAAGTGGGTGACCCAGCTCCAGCCACGTCTGCTGTCCAGATAAACCCTGATCCCAAAGAACCGTTTCTCCCACTTCCTTCCAGACCTCCCTACACTTCCTTGATGGAAGAGAAGGTGTCTTTACCATCTGTGCTCACGCTTTTACACCGGAGCTCTGCTAACCTTTAACCAAAAGAAACATGTACACAATCCAAACTTAAAAACTGTTGCTATTTCCCACGAATTTCCTTTTACCAACTTTCAACAATTAATGCCAACAAGAAATGCAACCGAGGCACTTAATCTATAGAAACTCTTAACTCTGCTGTAGCCCTCTTATCTCTCCTTTCTTCACCCGTGTAGAGGAGCCCTGGGGCTACAATTCCATTTGGAATTGGCTACAATTCCATTCCATATCCCGAGCTGGAAATGTTCCTTTTACCACTGAAACACAGGCTCAGCACTGTATGAACACACGTGGTCTGGGCCAGGGCACAGCAACGAGCCTGCCCAAAGTCTAAATGCCTCTGGATGCAGCTCTGTCACTGTCACACTCACAAGCAAACAGCTGTGTCATTCCCTCTAGCACGGGAATGACCCACGGCAAGGGATCTGTGCCATTTTAGGGCAGAGAACACTTCTCTGGAGACATTTACCAAAGTTACCCCCAGATGGACAAAACAATGATGTCTATACATAATAATAAAATCTGTGGGTGCTACCATGCTCCACTGGCCCTGTGAGGCAGCTCAATCATTTAGTGCCTTTCGGAAAAAAACCTGTAATTGGCAGGATTGTACTCTTCCCAAATCCTTTCGAACTCCTCCTGGAAAGCCTTCACATACTCGGCGTCCTCCACGACCAGCACATTCTCCCGGTTGCTCTGGATGGCCTGCGTGGTCCAGTTGAGGGAGCCTGTGATGAGCATCCTGCGGTCCACGATGGCGAACTTGTGGTGCATGTACCCGCTGTGCTGGTCGTGGCGCACCTGGATCCCTGCAGAGACACACACACGGGGGCTGTGACACACAGCTCGGCGCTCCCCGGGCCCGCAGCGGGGCTCGGTGCCCGGGAGCGGCCTGCGGGGAGGAGCGGCCGGCGCACGAGGCTGGGCCGGGCTCCGAAATGCCGGGACCGAGCCTGCCCCAGGCTCCGAAACCTTCCCCGAACACCGATTCCTCCCCAGGAACCGAAATCCTGACGGCGAGGCCTTCACCACGCACCGAGCCCTTGCAGGGGATGCGGGAACACGCAACACATCCTTTAATCAGAGAATGGTTTGGGTGGGAGGGGATCTCAGAGATCATCCGGTTCCAACCCCCGTTCCAGTGCATTGGCAGGGACACCTTCTGCTGTTTCTCCCCAATATCCCATCCAACGCCGCCCTCTGGCAGTGGGAAGCCATTCCCCCTTGTCCTGTCCCTCCAGACCCTCACCCAAAGTTCCTCTCCAGCCCTCCTGGAGCCCCTTTAGGCTTGGAAGGGGCTCTGAGGCCTCTCTGGGTCTTCTGCAGGTGAACACCCCCAGCTGTCCCAGCCTGGCTCCAGAGCAGAGGGGCTTTAACCCTTGGGAACATCTCTGTGGCCTCCTCTGGACTCGCTCCAGCAGCGCCAAATCCTTGTGAGCTGTGGGCCCCAGAGCTGGAGGCAGCTCCGCAGGAGGAGTCTCATGGGGTGGAACAGAGGGGGACCATCAGCTGCTGGACCCTGCCTGGCAGAGGGGACAGGGGCGGCAGACCTGGCACCACAAGGCTTTGTCTGTAACTGCAGCAGTGACCCAGCGCTGGCTCCGGCACACGGCAGCTGCAGCACTCGCTGCTCCCACCTCGCTCCCAGCTACACGCTGCCCAGCCAGGCAGAAATCGCACTGGAATAAAGAATTATCCTGCCTCAATCAGTTTGTCTCTGAGGCGTATCGTTTGGAGGGAAGGAGGGTGGTGAAAGATGTCTGCAGACATGATTTTTTGTTAATTAAGTTGTGCACATTCCAGCTCTCGCTGACGGCACAGGGAGCAGCCGCAGCCTCACCTGCAGGAACCTGCCCAGGCAATCATTTGGCAATCCCACGTACAGATGTGTTCTGGCAGGCAAGCACAGCTGGGTGTAGGTTCACTGACTTGGCAGCTTTCCCCCTTCTTTCCTGTGGGCATTTTTGTAAGTTTTAGTGGTTTCCTTGCCCTGGCTCTAAACGGAGTCTGCTTGTCCATGACAGCCTGGTTTCTTCCTGGTTTTCAGGATGGAGAGGGATCAACATCGTGCACAACTCACCAGGAGCAAGGGAGAAGCAGCAGCCTCGGGCTCGACCTTGTGCCCAACCCTTCCACTGTTTTGGAAGGAACCACTAGGTCAGGTTTTGATGCTGCATGTCTTGGGAGAGCTGTTTTCTTAAAAGACAAAATCAGTTCAGCAATCAAGAAGCTCTCAATGCCAAATGATGTCTCACCTGCTCTGTTACACAGCTCTGGACTGGACCAGAATAGTTTTAAAATACAGGTTACTAGGTCAGAAACTAATACAAAGCTAAGAGGAAAAGACCTGTATTAAATTCTCTACATTAGATCTAAGCTAATGATGCAGGAATTTTGTGGATCAGCTGCTGCTTTCCCCCACCACAACACAAATACACACTGAAAATAAACACAAAACCAGGCTTTGTTCATTTTACAAAAATAGCTCTTATGAGATTTAATGCCTGTCTCCATTTTACAGATGTTCCAGACAAAAATCAACCTCCGTATTTTATATATAAGAACAGAACTTGTGACAAGCTGGAACATCCTCTCTGAGCTTGAGTGAGTGTAGAAGGTCACCTGGGTAAAACCTGCCTTTAGCTTGTTCAAAATATCTGTGGTAACGTCAAGTGTTCCCAATAATGATCCAGAAAAACAAAAAGGAAAGACATAAATCCCAGACTTCACAACAGAAACAGAGATTCCTTACAGAACAGCTAAGGAATATCTGGCTAGGTAATTAAAAAATGCACCAATGTTTTCAGGAACTATTAAGCAAAAATGGCTACTATAGAGTTATATAAAGGGAGCACCTACAGGTTGAATCTCTTCTGCTTTATTAGGAAGCTAAAAAAGACAGAAGAGAACCTTATCCTGGCGAGGTTATCTTCATTACCTGCAAGTTCTGCAACCACAGGCAAAACAAGGCGAGTATTTTCCCCTCTGAGAGGCAAGCAGGCTGCGTTTTGAGACTTCTTATTTTACAATTCACCCTCCCAGACAAGATTTCCAAAGCAAATGCTAAAATCGTCTCAAGTTAAGATTATAAATAAATAAAGAGGAGTGACAGGACTCCCATGGGATATCCTGACTTATGCTACAGCAGAAAATAGTCTCTTAAATCTGAGCACGAAGTGGTTTGAAATAATTTACATGTGATCCATACCCTGTGACGTGCCTCTTATTTTTGGTTCTTGTTCTCTCAGGCATTGAGGAGATTTATGTGGGATTTCAGTGAGATTAACCATATGCACTCCCAGGAGTTCTGGATGTTGTCACAGGCCTGCCAAGGAACATAAAGGTGAGGCCTGCTGCCACACCACGACGCTTTAATGAGGACAGGATGGGATTTTAATTAATTTAGCTGATTCTTTGAGCGTTGCTGTGTTTTAGTCTTGAGTGTGCACGTCTAGATTGAGAGCTGAGTTCCTGGGGAGACAGCAGCACTGTGGATTAGCACTTATTAGTCCAGTCTCACAGCAAGTAGAAAAGACTCAAGTCACTCTTCAAGTTGGTTTGAGGACCAGGAGAATAGTGATAAAGCCTCACTATCCACCTAAAGCACAAGCTGCAGGCTCAGCAGAGGTAACCAGGGGTCCCTGCCCTTCTCTGAAGGCAGCAGGGAGGGTGGGCACCCTTCAATTCCGGCACTCCGAGGACGTCGGGCTGCGAACTGTTGACATCAGGTGGGACTTGTAGGTCTTGCTCAGGCCGGTCATCCAGAACTTGAGAAGTTTGACATTGTCCTCTTCTGCAGCTCCCAGAATGCTCAGCAGTTTTTGGGTATCCTCCTTGGGTCTGCTGTCCACTTTAGTGAACTTAAAGAGGACTTTCACTTTACTGCAGGAACAAGAGATTCCTGTCATTATCAAATGGACTCACACGCCATCAAACAGGGAACAAGGAGGAACTGGAGCTTCTCTTGGCACCTACTGCAACTAAATGTTAATAAAAGCTTCAACCAGTGTTTTATTGAAACTATTCTCATGCTTTGATGAAGAAGGGTGATTAGTTAGGGAGATGACTCATTTTCAGTAATAATATTTCTAGTTTGGTTTTTCCATTCTAGCGGAAAGTAGAACAATTAATTGTGACAACTGGGAGGCACAGCCAGTGCCCATCTGCCTTCAGGTAAATTCACAAAGTCGTGATGTTCCATGAATTATTCACATGACTGACTGGTCTTCCTTTACAGCTACCTGCACCTCTGAAATGCAGTGCCTGAAGGCAGAACCCAGGCATGTGTTTGGGTGTCACCTGTGCAGGGGTATGGCCACACTGACAGGCACGGAGGGATCTGCATGTTTAATCCTCCTAACCTAGGTCAGGCAGGCAGGTGTTGTCATGCAGGTAACCTACAGATGTGTGAGCTGAGGCATAAAGGTTAAGAACTGCTGAAAGCCAAAAAGAGAGTTAGGACTAGAGTTAGGAAATTCTTAACTCCTGACTTAATTTGTTCCTGTAAATCCAACTGAACTGCAGCAGAAGCCACCTGACTGAAGTGTGTCCTGCACTCTGCTGTTGCTGTTCCAGCAGCAGTGCCAAGCTGCTCCTCTGAAAGCAAGGGAGCTGTACTCACTTCATCCACTCCTCCTTCAGGCAAACAAGGCACTGATCCACAACATCCACTGAGAGGTTCTGGTTGGTCAGGGCAGCTTCGATCTTGTTCAAGATTGTTGGGCCAACTGCAGGAGCAGAAAAAGGGGGAGAGGGTGAGAAAGAGGACACACAAGCTAAAGGTTACTGCTTACACCTTTACTACTAATAATTGTTAACTGTATCCCCCAGTGGCCTGCTGGGATTTCATTTCCATGGAAGAGAAGCTAAAGATCATCCCATTAGAAAAACATCTGATCCAAGAAATGACATGGAACTTAGTGAAGGGATATCCAAACAGGTTCAGGGGCCTTTTTTTTCCTTCAGACACATTTTTGAACTTTTAGCTTTTGTTGTGCCCTTATCAAAAGATCATTAAAAAAACAAGGTTATGAAAAAACCTTCATGCTTCCTTGTAAAAAATACAAACACATATAAAAATATAAACCCCCAACTTATACTTGATTTAATGTTCCTCTTGTTAAGGGCAGTTCCAGGATATTTAGTGAAAAAATAAACCAGCAACCAACCCAGGGCATTCCTGGACCACTTTTTGGAAGCCCCTAGGAGACTTTTTTTCCAGCAGTCCATGGCCTAGTAAGCTTGATGCTGTGGTGGAGAAAAGACCTTGCAGTGACTATTTTTGTGCAGAAGTTTCTGGACATGCCACTAACTGGATGGAAAATAAACTGATGTATTTATACATGTGGGATCAACAACAGGAAGAGCACTGTGCAGAGAGCAAGTCTCTGCTTTGCATCTCTGTCTTCAGGGACAAAGAGGAAGGATGAGCCATCTGCTGTGTCTTTTGAGACACTCAGTGAGGCCAATTCATCTAAATTGAGACTTCCCAGGAAAGACAAGACTGACTCAAATCACCTCTAGGTGCAAGTGTTCAACTGCTAGAAGGAAGTAGGTAAAATTAAATAGAAAAGTCTGGGTATTTCTCTATCAGTTATATTTGACTACCAAGTGGAACACGGAAAATCTGTGATGTCATGGTCCTTACAAGTTAGCCTTACTCAAAACAAACACAAAAGTATCAGGATTGAAAGTGCTCACTGTGGGTTACAGAATTTCCCTACAATTTTTCTTATACCTATGTTACAAAATCCATTTCTCATTTATGAAAATTAATAGGCAAAATGCTAATCTGGTAGAGCAAATCTTTTATAATTGAACAATCTGTGGTGAACCTCACCTCAAGCAGCTAAACCCCAGCTGAATATTGACCTGGCTTCTACCCACACCTCTTTAAGGGCCAGTACCTGAAAACCAGTTAAAGATCAAGATGCTCTTTTAATCTCAGTGACAGAGGCTCTTTCTGCTTCCAATCACCCACCTCGATCTGCTGCAACGGGGCTCCCACTGGTGACAAGGAACTCGTACTTGTTGAGGGACTGCTCATCATCAAACAGGGTTGGGTAGAGGCTGGAGCGGGTGGCAGCACGGACTTCCACGAGGACTGCAAACTCTGCAGCAACAAGAGCCCAAAAGAGCATGAGCTGTGCTAGCCCAGATTCTAAAACACAGCTGCAGACCCTGCTTTGCCTAGGGAAGGTGTCACATCTTTCAGTCACTGACCAGGCAAAGACACGGGGAAAACAAAATGAAGTGGTTCGGGCTTTATTTAATGCAGCCAATACTTATTAAAAAAAAAAATGAAATTCTAGCATCCTTTAACATGATATGACAGGAAGGGGAGAGGGTTCTGCAACAGGTTCTTACCAGATGACAGGATGTGGGGGGGGATTTGGACGTGTGGGCTCAGGCCCAGGAAGTTGCAGCGATAGGCCTCCTCGTACTGGTCACTGTAGGGGATGATCCGCACACAGCCGATGGGCAGCATCGTCTGCAGGGGGAGAAAACAGCCAAGAGAGACTCTGCAATTAAACAGCTAACTACGATTCTCTCCCTGACTTCCAGGGCTAAACCTGGAGCTTAGCTTCCAGGCTGAGACCTGGAGCACTGCTTAGGCAGATGCTCCTGATTTGGGGGATCAAAGTAAACCACTCAGCTTGGGAGCCCCTGCAGTTGCTGAGGACAAGCAAGATATCCAGAGGTTGAGGGGATTTTGTTTTGTGCATGTTTTTTGGGTTTTTTGGTTGCAGTTTTTTCAAAACCACATAATTTAGAACACACTCTTCACAAGATTAGATGTCACGGCAGATCATTATAAAAGCTGGAGTAGTAAAGAAATACATATAAAAATATGCAGCCAAGAAACAAAGGAAAAGGTTTCTACCCGTAGGACATCAAAGGCAGACTGGACAAGATCCATATCCTGAGCTTTCCAGATGACCTGGTTCCCCATCAGAACATGCCAAGCCAGCATTCGGAATGCTGATGCCCCAAGAACCTGGAAAAAAAAAAAAACCAAATCATTCTGCATTGCTTATAAAAATGAGTGAAATATCTAGTTTGTCCTGTTAAAAATATGAGTGACATGTAGGAAAAAAAGCTAGACCAGAACAGCAGGAATAGACATGGAAATTTAGCACATGAACCTTGGGCACATGAACCTTCCCCCTCAGCCAGGTCACTGGGAGCACAGGAGAAAAGCAAGATCCATACAGAATAATTTATTCTATTTGTAAATTATTTTTCCCTCTGAAACACTCTTTTTAAAAGCAAATATTACTTGGCTTTGAAGATGCTGCACAACCTCTGTATTAAATTACTGTCACTGCTCTTGGGAAGAAGAGAAGTGCAGAATTTGAGAGAAATCATCTGACCCCACCCCACATGACTGATGATCACCAGGGGCCCACGTGAGGAAGGGAGCGTGCCCAGAGATGCAGTTCACATCATGTTCCTAGCTGGGCAGGCACTGTGCTGAACACAGCACCAGGGAATGTGCAGATTGCAGGAAATAAATGTATTTTTTAAAAAAACCAACACATTATCAGGAGAAAAGAGCCTGTGAACTCTGCAGCCTTTGTTACCTGTCTCATGTGCCTGAGAGAGCGGAAGACAGACAACCTTCTGTGAGCTACGTTCCAGCTGTTGCAGTCTGGCATCAGAGAGGTTTCAGGGGAGCTTTTGGACAGCTCCTGCCCTTCCACAACATCTGGCTGAGAAGAAGGCTTCTCTTCTTCCTCAGAACCGTCCCAGCCTTCTGACTCTTCTTTCAGATCTAGCCAAAAAAAAAAAAAAATAAAAAAAAAAAAGAAAAAGAAAGGGAGATTGGTCATAAAAATTGCTGCTCTCTAGGAATGGAAAGTGGAAAGTGCTCACATGCTGCAGCCATGTGATTTTGGGTGTATGTGGGAAGAGAAAGCTCAGAACACAGTAACTGAAAGTACTGGCAGCAGCACAGACATACTTAAGTGTTAATTCAGATAAAAAATAACTACTGAAGGGTCAAGAAGGAATTTTCATCTTCTACAGAACAGAAAGTCACATTTTTTGATCAGCTATGTTCTCTATTTTTGTTTTAAAGGTTATGGACAAAACTTTGTAGATTCTAGTCTACATGGTTAATAAAGTAATTCAACACAGGAAAAAAAAAACCCAAAAAACTATGATCCTTTACTTTTAGAAAGTTTGTAGAAAAAGAAGCAAGAAATCCATATGTTGTGACTGCAAATCCTTCTGGCTGTACAGATTCACTGGGAGAGCCAGCCCAACCACAGAGAACAACAATGATGATGCAATTCTGCTGTTCAAGTGACAAACACCACGTGCAGAGAGCCTTTGAGGTGCCTGGGTTTCTCATTCCTGTCAGAGCCATCTCCAGATGGAAGAGTACATCAGCTGCTGCAGAGACTACCAGGAAGGTGAAGCTGATGAGCAATGGCTGTGCTTAAGATGCTGATCAAAGGACTCAGTGTTTCATCATCTAAAGCATTCTCAGAGGGTTTTTGAAGCTCTGGAAACCTCTGTCTCACCTGCAAGTTTTTCCATCTGAACGAGGGTGTCTTCTGTGGGTGCTCCCTCCAGAAGCTTCTCCGTAAGCCGGCTACCACAAGCCTTCAGCAGCCTGGAGAGGATTGAGAGGAAGAGAAGCAGTCATGCAGCTTGCCAGGTGCAACAATCCAGTAAGAAACTTGATGTCATGATGTCAAACAAAACATCCAAGCACTAACCACTGTGTGTTACCTTCCAGCACATCCCTGTGCTTTCCTCAGTGTGGGACTATCAGTCCTTTTTACAGTCCCTACCACATGAAGTCACCCAGATCACAGCATTCTGCAATTTCTTTGTGCAGCATGCTTATCCCCATCCAAATCACATGCCAGTGTTGCAACCCTCCCTGTGGCATCTTTCCAGGAAGTTTAATGAGCCAGTCAGGCACTGGAGCAACTGGGCTCTCTCAGAGCCCAATGGTTGCACTTCCCAAGCTGCTGATCCCAGCACAGAGGCACTGCCAGGTGAACCACCATGGTCTGTCACATGTGAATTCCAGCTGCAACACACTGGGGGCAGGAGCATCTTTTATTCCTTTCTTCCACACTGCAAAACCTTTCCATCTGCATAGCCAGGGCTTCTATTAGCTACCATGTTAGTTTTACTTCACAGCAAAAAGACATTTTTTTTTGTCCTAAAGACATCAGCGTTGGCTCCTTCCGATTCAGACGCTACTCAGCAGAGTCTAAGTATTACCTCAAAAAAAACCCACAAAAAACAAAACCCAAACACTCAAATCCCATTCCCACTGTTTGAGGACATGGCAGTATCCTGCTGAGGAAGGAGCTGCCCGAGCTGGGCACAGCAGTGGCATTACCAGGCGAAGGAGGTGTGCAGGCAGGCCCAGAGGTTCTCGTCGTTGGTCAGGGACGTCAGGGAGCGCGCGGCGTTGCCGTTGCGCTGGTGCAGGAAGGGGGTGAAGGCCGTGTTCATGCGCTGGGCACGCTGCGGGCACCCAAACTGCTCTGCTTCAAACACCTGCACACACAGCAAGGGCAGCTCACAGACTGAAAGAGGTTCAGTGTTTGCAAAACTCAGGCAAAATAACCTCCCCAAAAATACCAAGTGAAAAGGGTGTGTCAGACACACTCATCCAGTCATGGGAAAACAGAGAGAAGGGACATCTTATTCTTAGATGGACTAAAATTATCACTAAGTTAACACTTGTGCTCCAAAATCATTGTCCTTCCCAGATTTACTTCATTACTTTTGTAACAAAGCTGCTGTCTACAAGGCCTGTGAAAAGCACTGAGTGTTTCAAATTCCTGTTCCTTCCCTCCTACATCCCCAGACACAGAATCCTGGAATGGTTTGGGTTGGGAAGATCAACTTGTTCCAATCCCCCTGCCACAGGCACCTGCCACCTTCCATGAGACCAGGATGCTCCAAGCCCTGTCCAACCTGGCTGTGAACACTTCCAGGGATGGGGATACACATCCCTGGAGCCTTGTGTCAATCTTCATGACCACCCTGCCATGAGCTGGATCAGCTTTTTGACTCAGCTGTCAATCAGGCATCATGATGCTGCACTGACCCTGAGTCACAGGGACTCTGTGCACTGACCCACCTTCAGTGCTTTGCCCTGGAGCTCATCAATGATGCCTCTGATTTTTCCCAACAAGAAAGGCCAGGAGTTGATGAGGTAAATCCGGTCCATCATGATGGTGATGATGCTGTACCAGCGCTGGAAACCTCGGGCCAGGCTGTCTTTGATAAAGAAGGTGTGGCTGAACACAAAACCATGCTGCTCATCTCCGAAAAAAATAGGGCCTTCACGTCCTGGGCAGACCTGAAGGGAAGGGACATGCACCAAAATTATTAAACACATCACAGAGTAACCAACTAAACAGCTCCCTGAGCTTTAACACCCACTTGGTGAATAAATGAAGCCTTTTTACAATACTACCCCAAAAGTGTGGTCAAACAGCCTTCCAGAGATATTCTACAAACATTCCAAATCCTTCAATTTAACTGTATTTTAAGAATTCAGCTCCATTCAACTACAATATTGAGAATCCAGAAGGAATTTTGCTGATCCTGACACACAAATGTTTATTAATATGTGAGGTTTTTCCTTCATGTCTATTAGAGGATGAATATTAATGGTTTACAAAGGGCACTCAACACCACATTCAGAGGTTTTTACAAAAAAACAGGTTATCTTACAATGACAATAATAAGCACAAGGAACAAAACCAAGAAGGGCACATTTTTACCCTCACAAAGTGAGAGGAAGGAACCCCTGAGGTCACCAAAGATCAAGCTAAAAAATACCACCAATCTTGGAATAAACAGACTTCTGTGTCTGTCTTTCCATCTGGTTCCCTGCATGTTTCAGTCTGCACAGAGCAGCCAGGACCAGCAAAGGAATATCTTGGATTTGAAGTGATACAGGAGGCATAAACAGCATTTCCCTGTCCTCCAAGGCAGGTACCTCACAGCTGAGGCTGCGGACGCAGGCCTGGCGCACGATGCTGAACAGCTGGGGGTGGTTTGGGTGCTGGTGGCTGACGTACTTGATGGAGGTTTCCTTGTCGTGGCTGACGTAGCCCGGGTGTCCTCCTGCAAGAGAGCGGCAGCCCTGAAGGCAGAAAAGCAAATCCAGCCATAAATGAGCGTGCAGGTATCTCAGGTTTCCAAAGAGCTCTGACTGTTCCCTCCAAAACACCGTAAAATGTTATTTACACACACACAGAGGAACACAAAGACTCAGAAGACAAGGAAGGTGAGTCAGGGTCAGGATTTGAACTCTGCTCCTCACACAAAACTCTGATATACTTCCTCTGCTCTTATGGTCATTTTCCACTATTTAATTCTACTGGGAATTTGGTGCAGGTAAAGTTCAGTTACAGCAGCTGTGAAACCAACTGGCCAAACAAAACTGGGCACAACAGAAGGGAAAGTAAATAATAAATATGTCAGAGGAAGTACTGATAGAAGACAAGTATGAGAATCATAGAATGGTTTGGGTTGGAAGGGACCTTAAAGATCATCTCATTTCACCCCTTCCCATGGGCAGGGACACCTTCCACTATGCCAGGCTCCAAACCCTGTCCAACCTGGCCTTGGACACTTCCAGGGATGGGGCAGCCATAGCTTCTCTGGGCAGCTTGTGCCAGGGCCTCACCACCCTGAGAGGGAATAATTTTTTAGTATATCTAACCTAAATGTTCCCTCTTTCAGTTTCAACACACAGCTCCTTGTCCTATCAATGCAGTTCCTGATGAAGAGTCCCTCTCTGGATTCCCTGCATGCCCCTTCAGACACTGGAAAGTTGCTGTGAGGTCTCCACACAAACTTCTGTTTTCTAGGAACAGCCCTGAAACAACTGAGAATATACCTTTTTCCTATTGTTTTAATTGTTTTTGCAATTTTGTTTCCTAACCAATACTGCTCTTAAAATTACTATTAATGAACTGACCTAATCTAACAAAGTAAATGCCCTTTGAGAATGAGGAAAGCATTTCTGAGCCACAAGACAGGGACACCGCGGGCTCTCCCAGGCCTCGCTGCTGCCAGTGCTGCTCTGCATCCCACCGGAGCAGCTGGCCCTAAGCTCAGCCTGAGCCTGAGACCATGGAGCCAACCTGTGGCCGATCCCCACCTTGTCACCCAGAGCACAGTGCTGGGTGCCATGTCCAGTCTTTCCTTAAACACCGCCAGGGATGGTGACTCCACCACCTTCCTGGGCATTCCACTGATCCAGGACCAACCTTCTGTTTGCTCATGGGATGGCCTCGAGCAAGCCAACCTGCCATGCCCAGCTGCTGGACACTGATCCAGGACACCTCAGGCCCCACGGGGGTGAATGGGGCTGGAGCAACCCCTCACGCCCAGATACCTCCAGTATCACAGGGACAGGGTTCAGGGAATCTCAGAATGGTTTGGGTTGGAAGTGACCTTGAAAATCACCCAGTACAACCCCCTGCCACGGACAGGGACACCTTCCACTGTCCCAGGTTGCTCCAAGCCCTGTCCAGCCTGGCCTTGGACAGTTCCAGGGATCCAGGGGCAGCCACAGCTTCTCTGGGCACCCTGTGCCAGGGCCTGCCCACCCTCACAGGCCAAATTTCTTCCCAATATCCCGTCTAACCCTACTGTCAGTCTGAAGCTGTTCCCCCCTCTCCTGTCACTCCAGACCCCTGTAAACAGTCTTGCCCCATCCTTCCTCTAAGTTCTATTTAGGTACTGGAAGGCCACAATTAGGTCATCCCGAAGCCCTCTCCCTTCTAGGCTGAACAATCCCAATTCTTCCAGCCTTTCCTCAAAGGACGGGTGCTCTTCCCTCTCATCAGGTTGGTGGCCTCCTCTGGATCAAGGCTGAGCTCCCACAGAGCAGAGCTCCGAGCCCGGAGCCTCAGGCCGGAACGGGCCGGCCCTGCTTAGCGCCCACGGACCCGAACGCCTCAGGCCCTGGGCCGGCCTGTCCCGCCGGGTCCAGTGTCCGGTTCCCCGTGCCCCGTCACCCCGGCCCGGCCCCGGTTCCCCGTGCGCGGAGCCCCCGCTCACCGCGGCTCCCCCGGCCCGTCCCGACTCCGCGGGCGCCTGACACCGACTGACCCACCGCCCGTACCACCCCCACCGCCAGCTGAGGGGGGAGACAGGGACAGACAGATCCCCGCCCGCGCGCCCGCCGCCGCCGCGGAGAAGGGAGAAGATGGAGAACAAGGTAGGAGAGAGAGCGATGAGAAGTCCGTTCGTACCGCAGGACTGAGCTGGCCGTCCCGCCGCCCTCCCGGGGATCCGCCACCCCCCGGCTGCCGCAGTGGCTCGGCCCAGGGCCGCCCTGTCCACAGGGGCCGGGCGGAGCCATTACCTCAAGGAAGGGGGAGATATGAGGACGTCTGGAAGGCGCATCCTCCCCTCCGGCGCTACATCTGCCCAGCTGCCACAGCGCAGAGTGGACAGAGGTCTCCGATCACCGGAGACACGAGAAGGGACGAGCGGCTGCCAGCGAGCCGCGGGTGCCACACCGGGAGCGGGCCGCGCTCCCCCCGCGGGGTGGTACGGGCCGCGCTGTGAGTCACGTGACCTGCGGGCGCTGTGAGGGGACCCGAGGTGGCCGCGGGCGGAGCCCCCGGAGGAGCCGGGACGGGGACGGGGACCGGGACACAGGGATCGGGACCGGGACGGGGTTGGAGTCTGGCGCGTCAACAAGCTTCGCCATCAGCTGCCGCAGAGCCCTTCCCGGGACTGTCCCTGGCCTCAGGGCGGTGCCATGTTCTCCGCAGGCTCGGTGCGACTTCTCCATTGGAGACTCAGCACCCACCGTCTTCGTTAATTCCTTAAAAGCGCTTAAAATGTAAGATTATGGCAGATGAAGGTTTCGAAATGTTGTTGTTTCCCGATTTATAAAGCGGCTTTGTGGAAGTTTGCACAGGTACAGCCCGGGAAGGGCAGGGGACAAACGCCCAAGTTAAACCTGTTCAGGCTCTTCATTTCCATTAAACTACTCCGGTTTCTCTTCAGGGTATCAAGTTTAAGTATTAAAGGATTATTTAGCTCTAAGAATGTATGATGGAAAGCTAAACCAAATTCCACGTGAACTATTAGTCTTCAAAATAATGTACCAGACTCCTCCCTGGCCCTTACAGAGCTTTAAATACCTGAATCTGAACAAAAGTAGTAAATTTTCAAGTAGGTAACAGCATAGATTATTCAACTGAGTAAAATTTGTACTTTAATGCCAAGAAAGAGCAGCTATTGCTGATACCACTGCAAGACACACCTCTGGATCCAAGCACAGCCACACACAGACAATAATTATGTCTCTGATTAAAACAATAGCCAGATGGTCAGCAAGATGGATTATTACAGAAACACCGAGCTCAGACACAATCCCAGAATGGTTTGGGTTGGAAGGACCTTCTGGACCATCCCATTCCAAGCCCCTGCTGTGGGCAGGGACATCTTCATTCACCAGGTTGCTCAGAGTAAAATCATTCCATCCAAAATCCCAAAGCCCATCTCAAGGACCTGCAGCAGCACTTCTCAAGAAAGGCACTAAAGAAAGATTATTTCTACTTGGAGTTGCTCAGCAGAGCTCTGAGAAGCCACCAGCAGGGCTTGAACACCTCTGGAGCAGAGGGCACTGCCACGCACAGCAGGCAACCAGCAGCCTCCCCAGTCAGCCAAAATCAGCTCCTGAAAAGCAACCAGAATGAGATCCCCCCCCAAAAAAACCCGAAGGAAACCCCAAATACAAAAGACCTACAATCTCATTTAAGACAAACTAAGAACGACTGGTTTGTTATCTTTATTTTCCAATAGTACATTTAAACAGCTTCTCAGGAGTGAGCTCCAGGGCCAGCGTGGCCACACGGAGAACATTTCCTGGGTTATACAGATGGCCTTTGACAACACAAACACGGGGCTGTGGCTGTGCTGTGGGACACACAGGGGAGCTCTGGAGGAGGAGGAGGCAGCTGGAGTTACACCATGGAGAGATGGCTCAGCAGAGGTCACGCCCTGGGGCTCCTCAGTGGCACAAAACCAGCAGTGGGGGTTGGACACAAACAGCTCCCAACCCTTCCTTCTTAGAAACATTTCAAAATCTCACCGTGACTGGCCTAGAGACCCCTCCTGTGGCTAGGAACTGCAGCTGCACTTCAGAAGTGCATCTTGTGTCTTTGCTAATTAAAATGCATCAAAATCAGAGTCAGATATCAAAGCATGCACTCAGTATTCCCTGGGCACATCTTGTGACCATGCAGGATGGGAAGGAACAGCCACAGCACCTCAGAGTCCAAGCTGGGAGCAGCACAGCACGCAGTGTTCCTAGATTTCAGCAAAAGTCCTTCCCTGCAGTAAATGCAAATTAAAACCAGAAAGCCCAAGTGTTCTCGAAGCCTCTCAGCTGACCACAGCCCAGGCAATTAGCTCCAAGACTTGGAAGGAGCTGCTTCATTAAAAATCTGACTTAATTTCAGCGCTATCTCAAAACATGCAGATGCCAGGCCATGTGTGTTTATCAAAGTAGGACTTAAAAGCCCTTCCCTGGAGCACTTTTGGTGAATGCTTTATCTACTGATTCTACAGGTGGGACCTGACTTTGAATTTCTAACAGAATTCAGACATTAATAGCACAACTATCCACGCCAGAAAAGGAACCTCAGCAGTTCTCTAAAAGCATCTGCCCTCTTAAAAATCAGATATATAATGAAATATATCACTTAAAACTATTACACAGCTATTTTTGCCATCCTTTTGATGTGAGCATGGATTTGTTTTATCTACTTTGGGCAAGAGAAGAGAAAAATCTAGAGCTATTCACCAGCTGCATGGATTAGTTTGTTTCTAATTCCACAGCTGGAAAACCGTCCTGCAGATCTCAGCAGGTAAATCCATGTTCACCAATAGGAACTAATAGTGTAAAAATGGACATTCCTGGTTTTTTTCTGACTCTATGACAGCATCCTGAATACATTCTCCCCTGGCAAGGGAGCCATTGGCAAGGAGAGTTGAACCAGGCACATTTCTGGATGGGTGGGGTTTGGGGTCATTTGTTTGCAGTCCCTTCTGTGAGTGCCACATGTGGCTGTGACAACAGCCCTGTTTTGGGCTCGAGCCACAGCATCACTAATTACTCATTTAACACTTCCATGGGACCAGAGGGGAAAATTGTGTATGTTCAGCATTTAAATCACTGCAGGATTAATTAGGATAAAAACCTTCAAAATCATAGATCTCTTCTAGTTACAAGACTTGTGAGTTATGAAAAAACCCATGATTTTGCCTAAAGATCAGACAGAAAAGTTGTCCCAATGGAATTCTCTCAGGCAGGAAGTGATGAGCTGCTCACACTATAGACCCCACTGTGTTCCCTACTAAAATGCTATTTTATACTTTTAAAAACATCCTTCACCACCAACCACAAGCTGGGACACCTCTCTTCACCAGAAGGCAGCACCCTGCTGCCACAGGGGCTCTGCTAGACTTGTGACACCGGTTTTAAGTGAAAACCCCAACACCTCTGTATCAGCACTGGAAGCACAAATGGAATATTTTCAACCACAGGTGACCTCAATACACACAAACTTCACACAGCAAGAGTCAGGAATGCTCTGCTCCCACCTGGAAAAAAGCTAGCAGGGTAGCAGGAGCAAGCAGCTCCTGGTTAGGTGTTTCAGTAGGAAGCAGTGGCTGCTGAGCTTCTAGTTTTCTGACTTGATGACAGGTTTATTTCTGCCTGACAGGAAGGTGTTTGAACAGTGAGAATCTTCAGATATACAAGAACAACAGAAAATTAAACAGCCCGTTGATTTAAGGGGTGAAGCACTTTAAAGAATCCAATAACAAAGTTTAAAATAGTAAATTAAAAACCAAGTACCATTCCAACACATTATATCTGAATAAAATCCTGCATTTTGAGAGCTGTATAGAATTCTATTTATGTTCCATGCAGAAATACTGGTTTCCACCAGAGAAACTATCAGCCTGTTGAATACCTTCACTCCAGTTGCACAGGAACAAACATTTAAATTTCTTTCAGTGTAAACAACTTCCTATCTAGAATCCTCCAGAACACCAACGTTTTCCAAATATCCTTTTGTTTAGGTCTAGTAAGTTTCATCTAAGAGCAAATAATATTAGCAGATATTTTGCAATAGAAACTTAAAATCATAAACAGCTGTCATGTATGTTTTCCATATATGATTCCTACTGTGCAGCAAACTTCCTTACAAGGACAGGTTGACATCCTCATCCTTTTGGGAAGAACAGTTCTTATTTCCTCATTTAACAGACAGCACCAGCTACACTGGGCATATGCAAATTCCCTACATTATGGTTTGCTTGAACTCCACCCCTCTGCCCCACCACACATATGATAAATCTGCACTTTGAGCCAACTTTAAATACAGAATAATGAACCAAGAATTATCTTGTAAGTGAACCAACACTAGTTTGTATTCTTCCCTGAATAACACTTTCTTTTGCAGAAGAGGAGACTGCTACAGAAACACGGCAACATTCAAACCCTTTAAAACAAAAGGTAGATTATTTAATGCATTAACAATGTTAATCTGAAGATAAATAAATCCACAACAGACTTTCAAGTTTCTTTTGAGATTTCCTTTTTCTTTGCAGAGAATATTTCTGATATTATACAGTACTGAGAGGGTGTTCTTTTATTTTCTTAATGTCCAGGTGAAAAGCAAAGCTCAGTTCTCTCTGCTCTCTTTGTGGAACTCCTCAATGCCCTGCTCCAGGCGTGATTCTTTCATAAGCTTTTACTTGAAAGCGGAGTGGTGAGCAACATTAATTTCAAGAATAACTGGATGGTTTGGTCCCTGAGTCATCTTCTTGAGAGCCCATACTCTGAAAGGAAGAGTTAGTTCTGTTCAGAAACAGGTCTGCAGGCTTGAGAATGACAGTTTTTTGAAGTGAACAGGCAGGAAAATAAAGTGCCTATGAAATAACATGCATTTAATTTTCTGGTTGAAATCACTGCAGGATTAATTAGGGAAAAGCACCTTCAAAAATAATAAATTATCTTTACAATGTGTCATGATGTTTATGCACATATTATTAATAATGTGTAATAACAACACCATAAATACTGACATTCAGTACAACATACTCACTGCACTGAATGAATCTCTCACATACTCTTACAAGACATTAAATCCATTACCTTCTGCACAAACTGAGGGTTCACAGTGATCTCTTGATCCATGGCTTTCAGTCGTTCGTCAAGCTCTATACATTTCAGCATCTTAAAAATACGTACGAAATTGATTACTTTGTCCAGCTTGTACCTGATCTTCAACACATTTCACGGCTGTGCCATGAAATTTTGCCACCACTCAAGTTCCACATCAAAATGTTCTCATCCCTCACCTCCCAAACAACAGTGTCAGATCATTTTTTATCCCCTTCATTTGATCCATGTCTTCCTAACAGGCCATTTTAAGGCCACTGATAGACAGTCCCCTGAGGCTCAACCACCTTAACCTACAGGCAGGTTATTGAGAGCCAATGGAAGTGATCCTTGAAGTTTGAAACTCCAAAAACAATCTTTCTAATCCATTCAAGGATCTTCCCATCACCAACAGCAAGCAGTTTCCTGAAACAGCTCAAGCTGTGCAGAACAAAACAGGAAACACATTGACAGAGTATTAATCTAAAACCATGAAAATACTGTGAAACAGTCAAATAGTGATTTACAGTCCTCACTCTCTATATCTAAGTTACTACACTGGCTTCTGCCAGCAGCTCTCTGATTACAGACTAAGGTTCTTTGGTAAGAATTTCAAAAGCAATTAAAGATTTACCTCCTGATCAATGTTATGAAGCATAGCTGGATTGTTATATTTTTCAGGATTATCATGGAAACAGACCATACCATCTTTCTGATTAATACTTGCAAAGATTTCACCATCTTCTATCTGAAATGACAGAGGGTTTAATAGAAGTTATCACCAAGAACAGAATTTCAGGTAACTACAACACACATACTCTTTGTGGAATTGTCTTTAACTTGGTTGCTTTTATTTCCCACAGCTTCCCAAAAATGCAATTCATGCCTTATCCTACGTGGAGAACAGCTTTTTAGATTTTTTGAGAACAGTCTCAACACCACATCTGACTGCCAGCATTTCCTCCACCCTGAAAAAGAACTGCTCAGGATGTGTACTGCCAACCCAAACACTAATTTTGGGGTAGCTCACCCAAGTCACAGGTCTTACCATGTGGAGGACGTATTTTTCTGCTTCTTGGGGCCCCGACAGCTGCACTCGACTTGCCATGTCTTGTAATGACAATGTTAAAAACGTCTGAAATTTAGAAAGTTTTAAAGTGTTAAAACTGGATGTTAAGCATTTTCTTGTTGATGCTTCATGGCCTATGTAACCTGACTGTGGAAGTCTGATGGGAAGGAACAAGTGGAACACACAATTATTGAAGGGCTCATGAGAGTGAGTCAGTTCTTCCTCCAGACATTAATTTGTTACACTGAGCACGTATAGAGTCATTACTCATTTCTGCAATTTCACTCTACACCAGACAGTCCTGACCATGTCCAACCTCTTTCTCTCACCTTTTTACACAAAAAAGTGACTCTCCAGCCCTTGAATTTCCTTCAAGAGATGCATATATAAAGCTCCTTATGAGATTCTGTCTACTGCAATAAATATAATTTGAGCTTGCAAAAAAAACCTGCTTTCACCAATCACCTTTCAGGATTAATCTGCTCTCTCAGCTAAAGGAGCAAATCACTTCAGTGCTTCTGTTTTTCCTTTTATTTCAGGCACTTCCAAAATCTGTCCTATTCACTCACTCCTTTCTAATGAAGTGGCCTGTAAAGTTCAGTTTTCCTATTTTTTGAATAGGGATGAAGGTCACTGGGTTGCAGCGCTCACTTTTTTGATTATCTACAAAAACCTCACAGGCAAACCCCCCTGACACACAGATTGAATCACCTTTTAAATAATGCATAAGGAGCCAACTGATTTGTTTTCCTATACAGGGCATTGTAGTCTCCTTTGTTTCAGACACAAATCTCAGTTTAAGTAATTCCTCTGCAGCATTACTGTGTTATCATTTAGCTCTAAATTGAATATATTTCAGAAATACACTCTCAGAAGAAAATTGCTCACAGTTCCTCTTACCTTGGTTAGCCTCTGAATATTCTTTTTGTAGAGAGATGACAAGCATTGCTTAACCAGCCCCATATTGTTATCTCTTGTGAAAGTTTCACTGTGTTTGTTCACCAGATTTCGAAGCTCCGAGGGTTTATTGGTTGAATAAACTTGTGCTAATTCATGGTAAGCATTGCTAAGAGGCTGCAATTAGAAAAATGAGAACCTTTCTTGAAGAACACAGTGTTCACCCAGCCTCACAAAACCTATTCAGTGCTCCAACATTAGAAGCCATGCAGGCATTGAAGTAATTTTAAGCAGCTTGGGTATTTCTCATAAAAAAGACAGGGTGCCCATACATGGCTTTATGGCATGACCCTCATATACTAAAATCTGTATTACTACAGTGTAACATTTAACAAGCACCATTCCAGGACCTCTGTGTGACAGTTTTACTTACAGCAGTGTGAAAAAACTCTCTCAACTGACCAGCTGAGTTTGAGGTAAGTATTGCCAGTTCTGTCCTCTAAGATATCCATCCCTGACCACACTGGGTCACAGCATCAACAGCAGAGACTCAGAGGGTGAAACCAGTTCACCTAAACTACCTTAAAATGTTTTAAGCTTGTTTATTAGTCTCTGAAGTTAGAAGAATTTTGGAACTCTCTGGAATCTTGGTCACAAATCAACAAACTGTTTAGAAGTGTGTTACTTAGGATCAGAAGTCTCTCAGTACCAGTTTTGTCTCCCACCCTACACCTCCTAATCTGAATGCTTACAGACTCCAAACTCACAGTTTTTTTCAGAAGCTTTTATTCTTTAAAAAGCTGGGCTTTGGGAGTAAACTGTTTAGCCTTTTGTGCTTCAACCAGATGAAGCTACAGGTCAAATCTTTTCATAATGACACTGCAGCTTGAAAGTCAATTGACATCTGAGTATTTTTTAAATTTTAACATAAAAAGCTATAAAGGACTGTGCAGTATCAGTGAAAGGAACTTGATTGGTACTATTCAACACTGAAGTTTTCCCAGATTTTACAAACCTGTATCACTGACATTATACAATCATAGAATGGTTTGGGCTGAAGGAACCTTCAAGTTCATCTCACTCCAAACCCCTGCCATGGACAGGAACACCTTCCACTGTTACACATTTACAAATTCAGATTTGTTGCTCTATTATTTAGATGCATTTGCAATACTTACCTTAATGAATCTACCAACTATCTGGGAAGTGTATTTTGGTAGCTGCTGAACTTTACCAAGTAGTATCAAAGAAACTAGGATATACTTTTTATAGGATTCCAACATAATATGACTGACTGCCATGGCTGGAGTAGTTATTGCCTAAGCAAGAGAGAAAGAAATGGAACAGAAATTTAGTCTGCTTACTGGCAGATCCTGGTAGTTATTGCATGAACAAAAAATTCAATTTCAAGCTGCATGTAGAAAGGATACAGTGACATATGAAATTCTCCTTTGAGCGCTGAAGCTTAACTAACTTCTGTCAAAATTAATTATCCAGACATATGCAAAAGAAATTTTATACAAGCTACTCAAAACATATCACATTCCAGTGGTGCCTGTCTTAAAATAGACCTACTCAGACAAAATCAAAACTTCCTTCCTTGGAATGTATCTAAATTTGTACCAGAAATCACCTGTAGCTACTTATGAACCTGGATTTACACAGACCCTCAAGGAGGTTTTATAAAGCTGTTACATTATCAGAGGTTTGCAGAATAGGGAAAAGGGATTTTAGTTCACTAAGACACTGGACCTACTCAAGAGCTGACCCTCATTAAAGGCTGCATCAATTTGTTTTGCACGTTTCACAGCATTTCTCTCATACCCAAGATTTTCCCAATTTTACTATTTTTATTTCCTTCCCAGAGAAAGCAAACCCAGCAAATATTATAACAGCATTGAAGAAGCAAAACTCCTCTCATAAAATCAGCTAAGGCCTTAGCAAAACCTCTGGACTATTTTTTAAGGACACACAACTGTGTGTCAGCCCGTGACCTGTTTCTGCACTGCACTTTCAAGCAGGCAGCTGAAAAATATTTATAGTGAGATAAATTTAACATCACTCTTTGAGCTGCACAGCTTTATGGTGCAATAAGGCTGTGAGAGACTTTCTTAAAGGAAAACACCTCCAAAGACAGTCTGCTTGTGCCAGTTCAAAGGTGCTGTGTTTTCTCAGCACTGTTACCCATCTACTTTTGCCTTTCCAGCCATCACACTTCAGACTTATGGTTTCATTTCAAGTTACCTGTTCATAAAAGTAGAGTGCTCTTTCAAAGTTCTTTAGCCCAGTGTATATCATCCCACCATAGTAGTAGTAACATAAAAAGTGCTTCGCATCATATGCCCCATTCTCTTTACAAATATCCATCATGTCCACATCTAGATACGGGAGGGCAGGTTTAAAGCATTTTGCTAACAAACAGAGCTACAAGAAAATAAATCAAGTTTTCATAAATTAGCCATTTCCATTCAAGTTTCCAGGAGAAGGAATTGAAACTAAATTAATTAGTACTACTGCATAAATATCACTCTCCCATGAGTTAAAAAAAAAAAGAGCATGTCAGTAGTGGAGTAACACAAGTTGAAAATCTTTAACACAGATTATGAACTGTTACAAAATTATCTGACTCCTAAAGAAATTAAACTCTGACAAAGCTGTTTGAAACTCCAAGACTGCCAGACTACTGTGCTGGCAGCACTAAACATTGCTCTGAACATTCCTGTCCAACCCTAAATCCCAGGAGCCAAGAATGAGACAGAAATACAAATCCAGGCCAAAGACACCGAGACAAACTGTCTTTTGTCAGACTTGAGCAGACAGTAGCTGGATATTACACTGATACCACCCAAGATAAGTTCAGTGTGACTTTCAGCCCACAGAGAAGGGATGGCAAAGGACTTTATGAAGTCATCAACAAAATCAAAGATCTGAGGACGTGCACTGAACATTTAAAATTAGTAATTAATCTGTGTATCAGATTTGGATTTTGTTTCAGTACATCATATTATTTAATACTGGGAAAAAAACCAAACCAAACAAAAATCCAACTGAAAATCCATTCTTACACTGCAATATATGAACATGCATTTCCTTGAAGTTTTGTAGGTATTTTATAAGCTTTTATTCTCAAAAAAAGCCCTTCTGATCCCCTTACCTGGCAGAGATCTGCGTGTATTGAGGTCAGCTGGTTTGTGTTCATCTGCATCTTGTCTATGGCTTGTCTGAGAATGCTAATTCCTCGCAGGGGCTGTCAGAAATTACATCTCTTTCAGATAATTTCTCATAGATGGCAGCACATTGGATCTTATGTTGACACTTACAAATGAAAAATAACACTAATTGATAGGTTCCATTAAGTAATAGTTAACTTGAGGTTCCCTTTTTGTAGGATATCGCAGTCCCTTGGAAAATAAAATTAACCTTGGCTATATAATTTCTCCTGATAAAGACCTCAATTCTGCTCCACAAAGCCAATCTCACCAGGAATACAGTGATCTGTATCAATAAAAAATCTTCCTTGACTCCAAGACTCCATCCAAACTCCCAACAAATACTAAAGACAAGGTTCTCACTTCACTCCACTTAGAAGCAGAGATCAGAGCTGGTCTGTCTCAGGTTAGACTTCACCAAAGTGGCCTGGAAAAATCAGGATTTTAGCAACAAAACCACTGGTCAAGTATGGCTTAATCAAATTTCCTGCATATTTTAAGGTATTTCATTAAGAACATTATGTAACACCAGTGAGAGTAACACTGAAACTAAAATCACTGACTCACCAGTGCTAATAACCCTTGCAGCTCTCTCCTCTACTCATGCAATGTCTGAAGAACATTCTTGGTACTACAGATCTCCTATTTGGTGTGGGAGAACATGTTTTTAAGGTGACTTTTCTCCCCCAAAAATTATCTTCCTTAGGTTTCCCTTAGAGAAATCTTAGAATTTTGAGTTTGGTTCATTACCTTTCAGTAAACTTCATAACTAAAGAGCTGCACAGAAACACTTGATGTGAAGTTAGTGGCAAATCTTTATGGAGTAAGAGGCTGGTAACACCCCTTTTAAGCCTTGGGTATGGAGTAACTTATTTGTACTAGATGATACTTGCTCACCTGTTTTCTCTCCACAAGGGCATTTGTTAACTGGTGGCAGAGGCCAGCAACTAGACACAGTAAAAAAAAAACCAAGAAAAACACCTCAGTGAAAAATCAGTATTACCAAACTATCCAAAAATATATCAAGTCTGAAATTAGGCTTAACTTACAAGTGTCTGTTGCATATCTAATGTGTTCTCCATTGCAAGTGCTGATAAAAAGCTGCACCTGTGAGAATAACGTTTCGAAGTCAGGGATGCTGGGCATAGAAAACTTCACAAACCTGAAACAAAGAAACAGAAGGTTTAGCATTTATTGCTTGGAGGTTCACAAAAAAGATTCATTTTCATTACTAAGTCTCTGCATGTAGGTGCTTGCAAACAAATCCAAAGTGCTTATGAGACATGGCATAGGATTTCTCCAGTAGCTGCACAACAACACCTGAAAACACCTTTCTGTGCACAACATAATTCTCAATTTAGTGCAAACTACAATGGCAAAGATAACTTTCAGTATTATCTGTATTTTGTTTCGAAAGAGTAGTAGAACAAGTGATAGAATTCTGATCTTTCCCTTAAAAGGGAATTTTAAAATAGCAGTGAAGCCTGCAGACAGTTCACCTAAAGTCAGATACAGCCAGTTTGAACTGCATCTAAATATCTTTACCTTAGTTCAGCACCCCCAAGGCAACTCAATTTTATCTGAAACTCCAGACAGCAGCAAGAGCCTCAGTGCTGTCTAAAGACAAACACACAAGACCCATGATAAAAGCCTGGTTTTTACTGGCAAAAAACGTTTCGCTCCATGCTTACAGTTCAGTGAAAATATGCCCTGAAAATAAAGTTTGAAAAGCTCATTCTACATATTTTTTCTGAACACATATGGAAAAACACTTATCATGGAATCCCAGAATGGTTTGGGTTGGAAGGGACCTAAAAGCCCATCCAGTTCCAATCCTGTCACGGACAGGGACACAATCCCAGGGTGCTCCGAGCCCTGTCCAACCTGGCCTTGGACACTCCCTGGGATGGGGCAGCCACAGCTTCTCCAGACAACTTGTGCCAGTGCCAGAACAAAAAGTTTTGCTTGTCTGACAGTTCAGCTCATTACCTAAAGTTTTAGTATTTAATCAAAAGCAGGCAACACTTACAAGACAGCAAGAACACCTAGTGAGTGTTCCTGTACATCCAGGGCACCGAGCACTGTATCCAGATGGGAAAGATTTTTTGCTAGCAGCTCTCCACTTTTATTGATCAGTTCACAAAGCTGGGTCATTTGCCCTGAAAAATAAAAAGCATTGTTGTCAAAGCCTAATTAGAAAACATTCACACATTCCCACACCTCTTTATAATCTGCATCCTCATGAAACAGCAGGAAATAATAGTATCACCCCAAGTTTTAATTTTCTTTAATAAAACAGGCATTAATTTTCTACCCACCACATTTTTTTTAAATATAAAACAAATACCAGAGCTTGTTCCTTGCTGGTCCTCAAGCACTATCCAACTTTCAGGTCTGCTCATAAGCATTTTTTTGAAGTAGACATTAAAGTTACAATTAAGTATCAACAACAAAACTATTAAAAAACCTGTCCTTAAATTTACTTTGTTCAATTAAAACTACAATGTTATTCTGTATGCTGTGTGCTATGCATGAATGAGGAAGGTATGGTAAGCCCCAAAACCTTTGTAAAGAAAGCAGATCCATTCCCATGAACTGCTTTCAAACTCTTCCTCCCTGACAATTAACTGAATGAATTAAAACCACGTCCTTCTGAAGCAGAGCATTGTTTCAATGTTCAATCCTTGCAGATTAGAGAGAAAAAACAGAGGTTCTCTCACCCTTAACAAAAGTCCCCATAAAATGAGGAATAGTGCCTCCATTCAGAGAGATTTACAGTACCCTCAGGTCTCTGGCCTTTTCCTTTGAGAAAGGAAAAACAGGGAAATTCTAGCAATGAAATGTTAGTTGTGGAGTGACAGAGAGATCAAAAATTCCAAGTAGGGGACCAGAGCCCAGAAACTCGCCTCCAAAACCATTCTCCTCCATATGGAATTTAAAAAAGGCATAAGCATGGGAAGGAATGGGGCTTGTAAAACTCTCTGTGCTTTGAACACGGTGCTCAGACACTGCAAAACCCTAGTTCTGGTGTCCTCCCTATTCCAGAAATCCACCCCTTCTACAAAACAAACCAAACCCCAAACAGATTCTGAGCAAACTGGTCTAGTGGAGGGTGCCCCTGTCCAGGGCAAAGGTTGGAAAGAAATGGCCTTTAAGGTTTCTTCCAACCCAAACCATCCTGGGATTCTGTGATCTATCCCTCTACCCACACATACACTGAACAATTTACAGTCCAAGCAGAAATTCCAGTACCAGGCCCAACTAAATGTCTCCTTCTGTCACCTCCCAGGTGGCCAAATGACAGCCAGGAACCAGCACAAGGACACACACTGCTCCTGAGTGCTCTCACATGCAGCTGCTGCCTCTGGATTTACTTTCACACAATCCCAGAATGGTTTGGGTTGGAAGGAACTTCAGAGATCATCTCACTCCATCCTCTGCCATGGACAGGGACACCTCCCACTGTCCCAGGTGGCTCCAAGCCCCATCCAACCTGGCCTTGGACCCTTCCAGGGATCCAGGGGCAGCCACAGCTTCTCTGGAATTCTGAGCCAGGGCCTTCCCACCCTCACAGGGAAGGATTCTTTCCTAATATCCAATCTAACCCTACTCTCTTGTTACTATGAAGCCATTCCCCCTTTCCTGTCCCTCCAGGCCCTTATAAATGATCTCTCCTCATCTTTCCTGCAGCTCCCTCCAGATCCTGGAAGGTCACAATTAGGCCACCCCAGAGCCTTCTCTTTCATCCAGGCTGAACAATCCAGATCCTCACAGCCTCTCCTCAAAGCTCCATCCCTCCAATCACCTTGGTGGCCTCATCTGCACTTGCTCCAACAAGTCCATGCCCTGACTGTGCACGGACTTTCTCACAGAGAGCATCTCCCTGGCTCATCCCTAATGGGAGAACTTCCACAAAGACAACCAGTCTCCCCTTGAGCCTTCTGCACCCCAAAACTCTTTGATAGAAAGTTCTCCAGCTCAACTACAGGAGTACAAAGATCCATCTTCCATCTGGTTTGTACCCACACCCTGCAAGTATAAATTGTCTCTAAAGCAGAAATACTTTGTATTTATTAAGTGTAACCACAGTAAGAGAAAGTTGGAGCTCAACCCAAGAACTGCAAGAGATAAAACCTGGGGCCGTGGTGGGAAACATCAATTTTTGATCAGCTTCTGGGAGGAAACATCCCAGGCAGAGACCAGTCAGAACACATTTCACAGAGCATCAATACAGAGGGAAAGTTCAAGAACCAGGAAACGCTGCGCCCACACACAGTAAAATTAGGAGTTTGGCAGTGAAACGGAGGAATTCTAACCGTGATTATTAAAACCCTTTGTGGACACGTGGGTACAGTCTCAGATCTGTCACACAGTTTGTGATGGGGCGGGACTCTGTCCATGCTCTGCTTGCAAATGTAGAGCACGGACACTTGGACAATTCAGAAATATATTTTAAACCACACTTATCACAACCTGCCCGTTCATTAGGGAGGTGACAGGCTGCGCCGCACAATCCCATTTAAAGCCCTAGCGATGCTCGCTCCTCCCCCTCTTTTAAAGGCTCACATTTTGGCAGGATCACCGGCGCGGGCTCCGCTACCGAAACCACCCCCGGGAGATCCAAGGAGCTCTGGGAGAGCATCGCCGCCCCTCACACCGCCGGGATTTCTTGGGGGCTGCCCCGAACTAACCCCGGCACGGGCCGCGCCGCCCCGGGGGTGCAGCGCCCCGGACCCGCGCCTGAGGGAGCGCCGTGCGAGCGGGCAGGCCCCGGCCCGCCGCCCCGCCTCCCGCGCGGTTTGACGAGCTCCTTCGCTCTTCGCCGTCCTCCCTCGGCCCCGCGGGCCCGCCCCGTCCTCCCGGTGCCCCCGGCCGGCCCCGTCCCCCTCACCCTGGGCCGAGAGCTGCCGGACGCTGTTGACGAACTGCTCCAGGGCCGACGCCATCTTGGCGGCTCGCGCCGCGGCCGCGCGCGCCGAGGGGGCGGGGCGGAGCGGAGGGAGGGGGGGGAGCGGCGC
>NW_024514764.1:876970-1212173 GCF_017590135.1 Pyrgilauda ruficollis | reverse complement strand
CCCGCGCGCCGCTCCCGCCGCCTCTCGCGAGAAGCGCGGTCGCCGTGGCAACCGCCGGGCCCGCGTCAGGCGCGCGGGAGGGGCCGTGACTCAGCAGCGCCGGAGGGGGCGGACGGGGACGGTGGTGACGTCACGGCGCGTCAGCGCGCCGCGACACGAGGCCTGCCGCGACACCGGGGACCCCGGCGACATGCGGCCCTCGCGACACCAGGGCCCCTGTGATAAGGGACCCCCGCGACACCGGGCCATCCGTGACCCCGGGCCCTGCCCGACACGGGCGGCCGGTCCCTCCCGCTGCCCGCGGGGCGGGCGGTGAAGCCCACCCGAATGGCTGCGCTGCGCCAGCAGAGGTTTAATCCCTTTTGTCCCCTCAGCCGGGGCCTCGTGGCGTGCAGCGTGTGCTCTGCTGTCAGGGAGTGGGATTGGAATCGCTCGGGTTAATAGGTGGGTTTGGATTTTCCCTCCCTCGGGAGCTGCAGCAGGCCGGGAATGTGTCGGTGGTTCAGTGTCCATGAAGATGATGGAAGCCTGAGTGGAGATCACAGAATTTTAAAATATCCAGAGCTGGAAGGGAGCCACAGGGATCATCCAGTGCAGCTCCTGGCCCTGCACAGGACAAGCCCGAAATCCCACCGTGTGCCGGGGAGCGTTCTCCAAATGCTCCTCGAACTCTGCCAGGCTCCGTGCCCTGACCACTGCCCTGGGGAGCCATACATTTGCATGAATTCCCTCCCTGCTTAGTCAGGAACACCCAGCTGTGTCGAAATCCCATTCCTTGCAGGAAGCAAAACGCCTGCGGTGCAAGTGAAAGCAAAACACAGACCTGAACTTGGCACATTCCCCTCCCAGCCCCAGCTGAGGTCACCGTGGTGTCCAGCCAGTTCTTCCTTCCTTCCCTCCCTCCGTGACCTTCCCCAGGTCACCCGATCCCAACAGCAAATTTGCCCTCTCTGTGGAACAAAGACAATACATTCCACTTGAAAACATTCTGGACTTGAAAAATTAAATATTTTGGAGCCTTATTCTTGCTGTCGAGCAGAAACTTTTATTTCCCTGCTCAGTGGTTGCCTAATCCTGTCAGAACCACTTGGAGAACTCCCTCTTCTTCATCACTTTTAACCCCCAAAGTGTTTTTTTTTTTTTTGAACAGATCTTTGGTGTCTGCTCAGAAAATCGATCCCTCCTTGGTGCAGTGCTGCTTCTTTGGGGTCCGGAGATTGGCTTTTAAGGGCTCCTGTCACACGTGGGGACAGAGCTGTCACACGGCGCAAAAACTCAGAAACGAGTGCGTTTCATGCAGAAAATCACCATTTTTTACGTGTGTCCCCAAATATACCCACCACCTCTGCAGGCAGGGACCCGAATGCCGAGGGACTGGGCATCCCAAAGAATCCAGCGAGGGAAACTGAGGCAGGGAGGGAGGCAGGACAAGGGCAGCGGGGTACCTTTAGGGCGGGCTGGCGGCGGAGCCGCTGCGCTGTCGCAGGGCGCTTGTGCCGCTTTAAGGCGGTGCCGGCGCTCCGGGCTCGGCAGGCACCGGGAAGAGGAACTGGGCTTTGCACTGCCGGGTCGGGGCGAGCTCGGCGCCGGCCACCGGCCCCGCTGCCGGGGAGGGATGGGGCGGGCAGGGCGAGGACGCGCTGGGGGCCAGGACGGGTTTTTGCATCCCCGCCGCGCCCCCCGGCAGCCGCTCGGCTCCCCCGGCGCCCCCCGGCCGCTCCTGCCTCCTGCTGCAGCTTGCCACGGCTGCTCGCTGCCTCGCTGCGTGCTTGGAATTGAGGCACCCCGCTTTGCTTGGAGAGCCCCCCCAGCCCTGCTCTGAGCCCTCGATCCCCTGCTCCGAGCCCCCCATCTGCTTCCTCGGGCCCCCTTCCCCTGCTCCAACCCCCATCCCCTTCCTCAAGCTCCCCAGTCCCTTCCTCAAGCTCCTATCCCCTTTCCTGAGCCCCCTTCCTCTGCTCCAACCCCCATCCCCTTCCTCAAGCTCCCCAGTCCCTTCCTCAAGCTCCTATCCCCTTTCCTGAGCCCCCTTCCTTGCTCTAAGGCTCCATCCCCTGTCCCAGCTCTCTATCCCCTTTCTCGAGCCCTCTTTCCGTGCTCCAAGCTCCATTCCCTTCCTCAAGCTCCCCAGTTCCTTTCTCAAGCCTCTATCCTCTTCCCTGAGCCCCCTTCCCCTGCTCCAAGGCTCCATCCCCTGTCCCAGGCCCCTTTCCCCTTCCTCAAGTCCCCTTCCCCTGCTCCAAGCCCCCATCCCCTTCCCCGAGCCCCCTACTCTGAGGACCCTGCTTCCCTGAGCCTCCCATTCCCTCCCCTGAGCCCCCTGCCCCAAATCCCCCATCCCCTGCCCCAAATCCCCCATCTCTTTCCCCAAATCCCTCTCCACAATGATTTTGCTGAGCTGCTTCCTGCACCTGCGGCCCCGGCGCTGCGGCGCCTTGGCCGGGCTGGGCAGGGGGCTGGGCCCCTCAGCAGGGTCCCGCCGGGCTCTGCGGGTGCTGGTGGACATGGACGGGGTGCTGGCTGACTTCGAGGGAGGCTTCCTGAAGAAATTCAGGGCCAGGTACCCCGACAAGCCCTACATTGCCCTGGAGGACCGGAGGGGCTTCTGGGTGTCGGAGCAGTACGGGCGCCTGGGACCCGAGCTGAGTGTGAGTTGTGCTTGTCCCCCCCGGGACCCTCTGACCCCCAGGTCATGTGGGGAGGGCTGTGGGGGCCACCAAAAAGCTCCCACAGGAGCACAGGAGGGCATCCAGCAGTGAGTTTTCCCCAGAAATCTATTTTTTTTTTTGTGCACGTCTGTGTCTTTCTTAGAATTCTAGAATGGGTTGGGCTGATAAGGACCTGAAAGACCATCTCGTTCCAACCTCCTGTCATGGGGAGGGACATCTTCCACTAGACCAGGCTGATATGATGGCCTAGTGGGGTTTTTCTCTGCATGCCTGGATGGAGACAGATGCAAGGAAAGGGGATATTTCAGAACATCTGTCTTGAAATACCCCAGATTGTGTAGCTGGGTTTTTCTAGCTCAAATTTGGATTGGTACCATTCCTAGATGGATTATTTAGCTCCTCAAGAGCAATGTGAGCGGTGGGATGCAGCAGAGCAGTTAGAACAAACCATGCAATTGATGCTTCATTTGAAGGCTTACTTAAAATTAAAATAACCCAAGCCCTCCCATGCCAGAAATTATTGTATTCAGTTTAATAATTAAAGCTTAAAAGCAGAACCTCTCTTGATGTTGTAATTTAGCATTCAGCAACAGGCTGACTGCTGTAGAGAGGTGGTTTCTGCCTCTACAAATTTCCCATCCCAGTGGGTGTCTGCGGTCTCATCCATGGATTGCAGTTGCACTGGATGAAATGTGTTATGGTAAATAAAAGTGTTTATGTTGTTAGGAGTATGATGGTTACAGGAAAAGGAGTGGGAATAAGGTCCAGGGCTCTCCCATGGGCAAAGTCCTAAACAACTTGATGAGCTGAAGGAATAAGTTGTCCTTCCTGGCTGGGAGTGGTGAGAGGGAAGAGCAGGACATCATTTGTGCAGTAAAGCAGCTGCTCAGACCCCTGCTTGGCAGGGGTAAGACATGATAACAGTTTTTTTCTTCCTTGATCGTAACTACTTTGGATGTGTTCAATGAAGTGAGCTCGTCTTGTGTCTGCTGTGATCATGTAAAGCCACCAAAACCTTGGGCTGAACAACTTGCACTGTCTGACCTCAGGGCAGGCCTGGTTTTCCCCGTGGTTTCAGGGCAGGGCTGAAGTGAGTAGGAGCTGCTCTGTGGCTACAGACACGTGGGCCATTCCAGGCTCTGACCAGAGAGCCCCACTGACCTGCTTCAGGGACCAGAAAACAGGAGCCAAAGAGTCCGACGAGCTGCAGGTCCCAGCTCTGAGAGGAAGAGCCTCACCTGGAGGGATGAGAGCCCTGGACAGGCAGGGAGATTCCTTAGGGGTTGAGGGTCTGTCCTGGCCCATGGTGGGATTCCCAGCCTGGGGGATTTTTCCATCTGCTGGTCAGCATGCTGGTCATGGTGCCACAGGGAATTTTTCTGGCTCTGGGAGTGAACTGGGTCTTTTCCTCAAGCTGAGCTTGATTGCAAAATGCTTTTTTGACACAGTTGGAAGCAGGATAGCTGTGGAAGTGCTGCTGTAAGAAAACACTTCAGTGCAGTTTGAAGTGCTCTGCTGCACGAGGCTGCATTTTTCAGGGGTCTCTTGTGCAACTACAGACAATATCTTAAAAATAAAATACCATTACTGCTCAGTCTGAGGCAGATCAACTGGAGTTTGAATGTTTGCATGGCAAACTTTCAGGCTGGTTGTCCTTGCCATGGAGCCTGGAGGCATTTCTGCATCTGCAGCTCCTCAGCTGCACCACAGCACTGGGGCTGGGCTGCTTCTGCTTCCTCCCAGCTCTCCTCCCTGAGGACACTGTGTTTGTGCAAAATAATTGCTTTCCTTGGCACCTGACAAGCTGTAAACCTGTTTGAGGCAGTGCAGGGGCTGCTGTTCCTTAGCACTGTGCTGGACCCATTGCAGGCAGCCCCTGGACTCTGCCCTCACCCCAAGGCTTTGCTCCCTGTGATCTCCTCTCTGTTCTCCCTGTGCCATACCAGTGCACCCAGGCTGCTGTCCTGGATGTTGTGTTTCAAATCCTTGCCTGGAGATGCTCTATTTGCCTGCTAGGCCTTGTCCAGGCTTCCCTGAGGAGGAGCATCTGCATTCATCCTGACGTGGTTCCTCCTGTAATGTACCTTCTCCTGGGAGAGCAGCCTGGCTGCTATTTTAAGTGATCTCATGGAGACAAATAGGCCAGACAGCACCTGTGCCTGAACAGCATCATGGCAGAGCAGGGCCACCAGGCCATGTCAGCTGGATCCACGTGGATCTGTCCCTTTGCATGGGTTTGGTTTGGATCTGGATAATCTCTGGTGTTTGGCCTTACAGGAAGGTGCAGCTCCCTCTGTGTGTGGGGCTGCAGAGGCAAAACCAAACCTGTTATTTTGTTCCTGAGCAATCTGAATTGTATGGGGTGGCTGCAGTTTGCTGGGTGGGGAGCAGGAGGGACTGGAGCTGGTGCTCCCACTGTTCTCCCTGTCCCATCCTCTGTCCTAGCAAAGAGTGAGGAGGATGCGCATGCAGGAAAAATTGCAAGAAGTGCAGTAACTGCTTGCTTTCCCCTCACAGGAGAAAGCCATCAGCATCTGGGAATCCAAAAACTTCTTCATCGAGCTGGACCCTCTCCCTGGGGCTGTGGAAGCTGTGAAGCAAATGGCAAATCTGGCAGAGTGAGTATGGACCTGCGTGTGGGGATGGACAGAGGAGCAGCTGTGTCTTCACTTCCACCTCTTGGCAGAAGTGCTGATACAACAACAGCATTAAAAATAAATATCTCCCAGCCATCAGGGAAGGGAGGGGAGAGAGGGCTTTGACTCCTGGAGCAGTCACCTAGAGCATCAGCCACGTGCAGCCTCTTCCCTTCAGCTCTCTGCTCCCAGCAAAGGTTGTGAAAAGGGGAATACGATTGTGCTGTGGGATTCTGTGAGATGGGGGATTAATGTCTTAAATCTGTTGGATCTGTGTGTGGTGGGGGGTTCGCTTTGGGCTGCTGCCTGCTCTGGCCCAGAATGACACTCTGCCCCTGTTTTTCTCCTCGTGGCAGCACTGATGTGTTCATCTGCACGAGCCCAATCAAGAAGTACCGGTACTGCCCTTATGAGAAGGTGAGCAGGCCCAAATCTCAGCTCCCCGTCCATTCACACTGCCCAGTGAAAGGTGTCTGACCCCTGCATGCCTCTGGCTGTAAAATTTACCTGTTCCATCCATTTGCATGCACTGAGGCTCTTGGTCTTAGTCTTTCATCATGACATCAAAAGCTGCTTGGCTTTCAAAGAACTTTTACTCCAGCAGCATCCAAATCCATCCCACTAATGAACTTACTAAGAGAGATATCCTCCCTGTGTGGGGGCCAGGGCTGCTTCCACCCCACCAAGCAACCCCTGCCCCATCCATCAGCCTCCCTGAGCTCACCAGCCATCCCTTGCCTTCCAGTATGCCTGGGTGGAGAAGCACTTTGGCCCCGAATTTCTTGAGCAGATTGTTTTGACACGAGATAAAACAGTGGTTTCTGCTGATCTGCTTATAGACGACAGACCTGATATAACAGGTAAGGGCTGAGGGTGAAGCACTGACTGGGGGCAGCCAGGGATGGTGTTGGTCTTGCTGTGCTGTTTGGGTTTTGTAACTTTGGGGTCTTCATGTTGAAGTAAAATCAACCTCAGTGTCTCAATGGAGTTATCCAGACCACTGACCTTCCTTCCCTTGCAGGGGCAGAGCAGAACCCCACCTGGGAGCATGTGCTCTTCACTGCCTGCCACAACAAGCACCTGCAGCTGAAGCCCCCCAGCCGCCGGCTGCACTCCTGGTCTGATGACTGGAAGGCCATTCTGGACAGCAAACGCCTCCCACCCGGCCAGGCCACCTAAACACCGGCCCCCAATGCCACCTGGGGCTGCAGCCACCTGCCTGTGTCCCTGTGGAGTCCTGCTGAAGGCCAGAACCACAGACAGACAGACAGACAGATGCTGTCTCTGCTGCAGAGAGGAAGAGGAGGGTGAGCTGAAGCGCTGCTGTCACCTGGACTTGAAAAAGAGACCCCAGCCCAGCCCTGCCACGAGGGAGCAACAGCAGGATTGTGCCTGTGGACCTGACAGCCTGGCTGGGGGGCATTTCCCACTGGCTCCTGGGGTCTCTGTGCTGCATCTGCACCCCCCACAGCCTGGACAAGGTCACCCTCAGCGTGTCACTGCCCTTGCCTGGTGCACTGCAGGGCACAGACCAGCTCTGCATCCTCCCCTCCACGTCATGGTCAGGGATCATGTGCGTGGTTTGTTTAGTCCTTGCAAGGTTTCATCCCAAGGGGCTGCCTCAGGAGATCTCTCCCCCTGGCAGTGCCTGGATCTGGGGAGAGGGGTGGCTGGAAGGGCAGGGAGAGCAGGCAGGGGCTGCTCCCTGCACTGGGAATTGTCACAAACATGTCCATGGATGCTGTCTGCAGCTCTCACATACTGCAAGAGAAGATGTTGGGGGGATGTTGCTGTTAAAGGCTGGGGAGCTGTGCTGGTTTCAGCCAGGGTAGAGTTAATGTTCTTCACAGAAAATAGAGCCCCATACAAGCTGCTGTGAAAAAAAATTAACTCTACCCTGGCCAAAAGCAGCATGGGAGCCCATGAGAGGTGCCCAGGGTAGTTTGTTCTGCAGCTCCACCACAGTCCCAGCTCTGGATGTCTGGGGACAGAGCATGCTGCCAGCCCCACTCCCCTGGCTCTGGGCCCCTGCAGAGAGGTGTTCAGTGCCTGGCTGGTGCAAAGGGCTCACAGCACACACAGCTGGACCAGCCCCCTCTGCCAGGGGACAGTGCAGGGGCTGCTGAGCTCTGGGAGCAGCCAGCGCTGCTGGGAAGCTGCAGTTGGCCCCCAAAAAGGGAGGGTTTAGACCAAAGGGCAGCTCCAAGAGGGATGGTTTTGGCACAGCTGTGCCCACAGCCTCTTCCTCCCTTGTTTGTCTCATTTTTGCTTCTCTGAGCCCGCAGCAGTCCGGCCTTGAACTTCAGCAACCTGACAGGAGAAAGCTGCTGCTGCTGCTGCTCCTGGCCTCAGAGAGACATCCCAGCTGCTGGGAGAGCCTGGCATCCCCTCCCTGCCTGTGGCACTGCCACAGGGCAGCCACAGCCTGGCTGTCCCCAGTGGGAGCTGGTGCTGGGCCCCCGCAGGCCGAGCCCCAGGGGTGAGCTGGGTGTGTCACTGCTGACACCACAGAGGCCATCAGCCCCCGCTGCTGTGTGTCCCCACTCTGTCCAGGATCCCACTGCCCTCCTGGCCCAAGGACTTGCTGGCTGCAGCAGTAAAATTCCTCACTTGGACACGTAACCCCACAGGCAGAGGTGGTAGCCAGGGCTTGGCTGGGATTTGTCACCCTGCACCCTGTGCTCACACCTTTGCTTTGCCTCTCTGCTCTCCTGTGGACCCCCATCAACGAAAGGACATGAACTTGAAGCTACATAACCAAGAAATAATGTAATTCAACAGTGGCAGCCAGACCCCTCCTGTACCCAGGGCCTGGAGGGGTTCTGGAGTTGGTGCTTTGGAACCTGTGCCTTCCCTGGGTGCTGCAGGGCCAGGGATGGGGCCTGTGTTGACTTGGGGCTTGCCCTGTTTCTGGGGATGGGGGGAGTTTACAAAGTCAGCATGGTTAGCCCAGGGCAGTAGGACTTACATACCACAAGCATCTTTTTTTCTTTCTTTATTTTTTTTTCATTTTTCTTTCCTATTTAAACCACTGTGTGCTTCTCTGGGCGGTGGGTTTGGTTTGGAGGGGTCTATTTAAGATGTGCAGCTGCCTGAGGTGCAGCCCTCTGGCCAAGAGCTGGCTGGGGGGTTTGCAGGCTGGGAATTGGGACAGTGTGGAAGCACCATGGGCAGCTGCTGCAGCTGCTGAACATCAGGAACCCCCTGGCTCCACCAGCCCTCCACCAGCTGTTGGCCCCTCTGTGCAGCCAGGGTGACCTCATGGGGTCCAAGCTGTTTTTTTTTCTAACGGTACCATGTAAATATGAGCTGCCTGAGCTCCCCAGAGCCTTCTCCCTGCTTATTGAGCCAAAATGAGCTGGCACATCTCTCCAGCAGCTGCCCAAATCTGTCATCTTCCCCCGAGGCCGGGGCAGACCCGAGGGATGTGGCTCTCTGGGGCCAGCAGGACTTTTCCCCGTGGTGAGATGTGATGCCAGAGATAAATACACCACATAAAATATACTTGAAAGCAGAGCTGGAGTTTCTCATGCCTGAGGCTCCAGCTCCATGTACAGAGAGCCTGAGCTGGTAGCTGCACTGTTTGCTCCCACACTCAGGACCAGGAGGTGACTCCATGGCTGATGGATCGGCCCGTTGGTCCTTCAAGCTGTCTGTGTCCAGCTGAGATACAGAGAGCTTTTGTTTTTGAATGTACATCTATAAACCTGAGGCAAATGAGGAGCACTGCAATAAACACTGGGTTGTTTGGCATCCAGCTGCCTAAAAATGGGGTTTGGGGTTTGCAGCTTCCCAGCCATCGCTCTGGGAAAAGGGGTGGGGGGCATTTCACCTCCAGGTTTGGGAATGTCTCCTTGTCCAGAAAACCTGGAACCAGCCCTGCTGCCCTGGCAGTGCCATCAGCCTGTTAGACACAGTCCCTGTGGGCAGAAATAAAGCCAAGTGCAGGGTAGAGTTCATTGTTCTAAAGATATTGTATAATAAATAAAGCTGTGAAGTGTGTGTCCTGTTGGGCCACAGAGCAGAAGCTATAAAAGGGGCTGGGACTGCCATGGGCTGCCTTTCCCTGGGATTTTATGCTTTATCCATCACTGCTGGCTGCTCCACATCCAGACACTCCTGTGAGGTGTCCATGGACTCCCCTGCCCACTGTGGAGCTGTGTCATGAGAGTCCCTGTGCCTGACCAGAACCTGCGTGCTGTGAGCAATGCCATAGCCCAGCTGGACACAGGGATCAGAGCCAGGGAGGACTCTGGGACCAACCCAGCAGGGCTGGGAAAATCAGGACAGAACCTGACTGTGTGCTCCTTGTACTGGTGTGGCTCCAGGAGCCGGGGCAGACCCGAGGGATGTGGCTCTCTGGGGCCAGCAGGACTTTTCCCCGTGGTGAGATGTGATGCCAGAGATAAATACACCACATAAAATATACTTGAAAGCAGAGCTGGAGTTTCTCATGCCTGAGGCTCCAGCTCCATGTACAGAGAGCCTGAGCTGGTAGCTGCACTGTTTGCTCCCACACTCAGGACCAGGAGGTGACTCCATGGCTGATGGATCGGCCCGTTGGTCCTTCAAGCCTGTCTGTGTCCAGCTGAGATACACAGAGCTTTTGTTTTTGAATGTACATGTATAAACCTGAGGCAAATGAGGAGCACTGCAATAAACACTGGGTTGTTTGGCATCCAGCTGCCTAAAAATGGGGTTTGGGGTTTGCAGCTTCCCAGCCATGGCTCTGGGAAAAGGGGGGCATTTCACCTCCAGGTTTGGGAATGTCTCCTTGTCCAGAAAACCTGGAACCAGCCCTGCTGCCCTGGCAGTGCCATCAGCCTGTTAGACACAGTCCCTGTGGGCAGAAATAAAGCCAAGTGCAGGGTAGAGTTCATTGTTCTAAAGATATTGTATAATAAATAAAGCTGTGAAGTGTGTGTCCTGTTGGGCCACAGAGCAGAAGCTATAAAAAGGGGCTGGGACTGCCATGGGCTGCCTTTCCCTGGGATTTTATGCTTTATCCATCACTGCTGGCTGCTCCACATCCAGACACTCCTGTGAGGTGTCCATGGACTCCCCTGCCCACTGTGGAGCTGTGTCATGAGAGTCCCTGTGCCTGACCAGAACCTGCGTGCTGTGAGCAATGCCATAGCCCAGCTGGACACAGGGATCAGAGCCAGGGAGGACTCTGGGACCAACCCAGCAGGGCTGGGAAAATCAGGACAGAACCTGACTGTGTGCTCCTTGTACTGGTGTGGCTCCAGGATGGGACACAAGGGATTACCAGGGTCACATCTGTAGTCCTGCTGAAGCTGGGACACCAAGGGATCCTGGCCAGCATGGGGACAAGGTGATTCAGCTGCCAGCTCAAACAGAACTGGGTGTGCACCTCCCCAGGGTGCTGCTGTGGCGCCCATAAAGTTGTTCCAGGGCTGGTTTAGCAACAAGCATCTCTCTGCCCTTCCAGGTGCTTTTTGGGGCTTCCTGGTAGCAAGTGTTGGGCCACAGCTCCTCCTCCATCCCCACTGCCCTCGCCCTGCACTGGAGGTCCCGGCTCCCCAGAGGAGACCCCGTCCTTCCCTGGCCCAGGGATGGTTTGGCATCAGCTCTGCCTGAGCTGGGGCTGCTGGATGGTGGCACTGGGACCAGGGTCATGTTTCCAGTACAAGATGGGGCAAGTTGGAGGGGCTGCATCCTGATGGAGCATGGTGAACTCCTGGTCTGCAGCTGTGTCTGTTCTTCTATGCTCTCCTACGTGGCTTTTTTTTTTTTCCCTTGAAAAGCCTCAGGTTGCAGATATCACATAAATTCCAGGTGATAAGCAGTTTCCAAAGCAGGCAGAGGTAGAGAGGAGATGGTACACACGGCACAGGGCAGTGCTCAAGGTGCTGGTGGGAGCCTTTGCACCCTTCCCATGGGCAGGAGCTGCTGGACAAATGTTCAAACACTCACCCCTCAGGGGATTCCCACCTGAGAGCATCCCACTTCTCCCCAGTCCGACCTGGCCCAAGGCAGCAGGCCCTGGCAGGGTAGGAACAAGTGATGCTGGCCCCTGGGTCCTGGAAGCAGCCGCTAGTGGGTGCTCATTAGCCCGGATGCTCATTAGCTCGGGTGCTCATTAGCTCGGGCTCATGTTGGCCACTGCCCAAATGACTCGGAGCAGTGTGAAATCCCAGCGGAGGGAGAGCCAGGAAGGCAGGGGCCAGCCGGGGCCAGCCCTGACGCAAGGGCAGCGGGTGGTGTGGGACAGAGGCAGGGCAGGGGACGGGGCTGGAGGGAGGATGAGTCACCCGGACACGCAGGAGGGGAAGGAGCGGAGGAAGCGATGGAGCAGCTGGAGGCAGCTGGATGGGCTTTGCTCTGCCACCGTGCCCAGTTTCAGGAGAGGAGCAGGATGGTGCTCCAGGGTCACTGCTGGGACCTGGCTTTGGAGCCAAGGCAGTGCGGGCAGGACATCCGTGAGGATGGGATGTGGATGGAAGAGGAATATCCACTAGAGGGGACTGTGTGATCGCGTGTGGAGCTGCCAGCCTGCGCTCAGCACCATGTGCCAGCCTTTCTTCCAGCCCTCCCGGTTATCCCAGCCCAGGCTCCAATGCCCTCTGTGTCCGTCCCGCTGGGCACTGCAGCCCGGAGGCACAGAGAGAGACACACCAGGGGTACCGAGGGGCAGCCGCAGCCGCCAGGAAAATCAGAGAATCACGGAATGGTTTGGGCTGGAAGGGATCTGAAAAACCATCTCATTGCAACCCATTGGCAGGGACACCTTCCACTATCCCAGGTTGCTCCAAGTGCCATCCAACCTGGCCTGGGACACTTCCAGGGATGGGGAAATGTTCTGGGGTGGCCTCCACCAGTTGCTGAGCCTCCTCCCAGCCACTTGCTGTCTCTCCAGCTGGATGGGGCAGAGAATGGGATGGGCAAAAACATGAATGACTTGTGGGTTAGAAGATGAACTAGGCACTTATAGGGTCCATATAGAAAATATCCCTGGAAAAATCACATGCTGAAGGCCCCTGACAGCCCAGGGCATCCCTCCTTCCCCTGCTCAGCTCTGGCCCTGCTTCCCCCTGGGAGCCCACAGCTCTCCCAGGGCTGACATCCTGCCCCGAAAGCCTGAAATCCCCCAAGGAGCTGGAACATGACTTTGCCTTTTTCTTTTGCTCACTCTGAAGCCAGAGCCTGTTTTGGGGAGCAGAGTGGGGGCAGATCTGACAGTGGTAAGGACAGGGGGACTAGGGTGGTTTCTGGTGGGTTTTGCTGGCCCTTCCATTCTCCCCCAGCACTATGACATTATTTCCCTCCAGGTTGGATTAATGGGATTTGCTTCTCAATTAGTGCACAGGGACTTGAGTAATGCACTCCCCAGAGAGAAATAACTTCTCTTGCCCCAGCAGTGCTGGGGAGGCCAGAGCAGAGCCCACATGATAGGCTGCACTGGCTTTCTCCTGTCCTTCAAGGCTCCACACACATTAAGCCCGTCCTCCTGGCAAAAATCTTGCAAAATATTTATTTGTGACTATGTTAACAAACATGCCTGGGGAACATGTTGTATTCAGACGTGAGCATGCCACCTTCTCCCAGCCTCCCTGGGGCCAGGACTGTGGGCAGTGAGGGACCAGGGCTCAGAGCTGCCAAAATCCAGCTGACGCTGCACTCGGAGCACCGCCGGGACCAGCAACCCCGAGCACGAGGCCACCTCGCCTGCTGTTCCCACCAACCACCAAACCTGCCAGCAACATCCCACCAGTGCCTTTTTCCTGGAGGTTCCCAGCTCATGGCTTTTTCCTGGAGGTCCCCAGCTCATGGATGCAGCTGGGGGAAGGGTCTGACCTCGTAGAACCCTGGTGTCCTGCAGCCAGAGGGACGTGGACACGAGGGCTCCAGGGATCCTGTCCAGCTCTGTAAACAGCCGTCATAGGGGAGGGCACTGCTGTCAGGCCACACCATGGGCACAGACCAGTGGAGCTGAGCTTGCACACCCCACACCACCCTGAGCTCATCGCTGTCCCTCACCTGTCCACTCCTCCTCAGCTGCTGGCTGCCAGCAATGATCCTGGGATGGAGAAGGTGCCCTGGAGAAACGGCGCTGCTCCTCTCCCAGAACACACTCACCCTGAACACACACTATTTTAAACTTTAATTGGACAGATTTGGGGTGAATTTGTGTCTGGGTTCAATACTGCATGTACCTGAATCTGCTTTGAGCATCTCCAGGTAACCAGGGCTGGAGCTGGGTCTGTTTTACTGAGATCCTGGGGAGGGAGATGAACAGTAATTATTGAAGGGCTGTAGTTCAGGTACTGGGTGATAGCACTTGAGGGTCTGTGGAGGTATAATCAAGCCTGTGAGCCCCTATGTGCCCATGGCATTTTTCCTTCATGCCATCCCAGTGGGAGCCTCAGCTGGGCAGCACCTGTGCTGCCTTCACATCCCTCTGGTGAGTCACCCAACAGCTCCTGGGGATGGCTTCAAAACACCACAGGGCTCAGGGAAACTCCCAAAAGTGCTGGGAGATGCACTGGCAGCAGCTGTGGAGGCTGGGAGTTGGCTTCTGTTTAGTAAAAGTGAGGCAAGAGGGCCCTGTTGTGAGCAGCACGGGACGTGTGAGGATGAGGAGCAGCTCCTGCTGCATGGGCTGAGCCCTTCCCAGGAGGAGGGATGGGAAAGGCAGGGACTTGGTGCTGCAAAGCACCTGAACACCACACTGCTGCCACCCAGGCAAGGCTCAGAGCTGTCACCAGGGTTGGAACTGGATGGTCTTTAATGCTCCAACCCAGACCATTTTGTGATCCCACTGCTGAAGGCACCATCCAGGTGTGGGCAGCAGCCAGCCCCAGCTCTCAGCCAGCTCCCCAGCTCGGTGGGACTGGGATTCCTGGTGCCTGTGTTACCCTTTCTGTGCCCACCTGCACGAGCCTTTTGGCCAGCTGGGAACCCCTGGCTCAATGCCCCAGCCCTGCTCCCTTCCTCTCCCAGTCACAGCCATGCCAGGTAAGACTCCATGAGCCCCGAGGAACAATCTCTGAAGCTTTCCAGGTGTTACCACCCCTCCTCTTGCAGGCATCTCCTTTGCTCTCAGTCCCAGACCCTCTGGTTTTCACAGCCTCTGGAAAAGCAAGCTCATGCCTTGGGTGCCTGTTTTATAACAGATTTTCCTTTTCCAGTCTAGCAGAGCAGTCTCACAGCTGTGCTTCCTGCTCATGCAGCTTGTGCACATCCTCTTTTATCCCAGGGAAAGTGCTCCTGGGTGGCTCCTGGGGACAGGCACTGGTGCCAGTGGCAGCCTCAGCCACCCTCAGAGCACAGGGGATGTTTTGGGACTGGTTCCCTGCCCTAGGGCCAGCTTATTCTCTGCAGGACATACCAGTCTGCAGGGAAACATCTCTGACTGTCAACATCACCGGCATCTCCTCACTCCAAAACTGATCTCTGGGTTACCCACAACCATTCAGATTACGAAAATGGAGGCACAGAATATGTTCTAGCTCTTCCCTGTATAGTGGAGTTGGGACTGCCCACACCTAAGGGATACAGGAAAACAAGGAGCTGAGTGTCCCACCCTGCCCAGCATGGGCAGAGCCCAGCTTTGTCATGGGAATTCATAAAAAGAGCCCACCAAGAAAGGGCAGAGCTTCATTTCTACTCCTCCTGGTGTGGCCACAGGGCAGACCCTCCCATGGACAGGGCTTTTGACAGTGTTTTGTAGCAAAAGGGTTTCAGAAGTGCCCAGACCTTTAGGGCTGTATGTTCCCAAGAAGCCATAAACCCTCCTGCACCTGTGCCCCCAAATCTGCAGCACTGCAGCCCCAGCCATGAACCCCCCCAGAACCCCCCAGCCCTAGGGACCCTGCTGTTTTCCACCCTCTCCTGCTTTGCAGTGTGCTTGTGGAACACGTCAAACATGCCTGGAGGAGTGTTCCTGGCCCAGCACCTGCCTTCCCCACGCAGCATTGTTTCCCCAAAGCCCAGGAGAGCAGCAGCAGCTCCACACAGTCTGACTCCAGCCGGCTCTGTCCTGCTCTGAGGTGGTTGTTTCATCCCAAACTAGCTAATTCTTGCTGCTTTTTTTATTCTTGCGTTCGAAGGAGGAAGGGGAGAACAAAACAGCCCTTGGGGTGAAGTTACCTCCTTAATTAACAAGGCTGAGAGCTTTGCAGAGATTGTGCAGAAGGAGAGAAAAATAAGGAAAACTGGGCAAAACCAGAAAGGCTTGGGTTCAGTTGTCAGACCAATTAACCTAGATCCACACTCTCCCCCTGGATGAATTGCTCGTTACTACGTAATTGCTCGGGCCCAGCTCCTGATTGAGAGAAATTAAAATCAGACACTTAACAAGGCAACCTGGTGTGGAGATGGGATGCAGGAGCTGCCTGGGGATGCCATTCACAAGACAAAACTCAGAGAGAGCCCAAGCTTGGAGGATCTTGCTGAAATCAGCATTATCTGCGCCATTTGCACCACCCTGGGCTCAAAACATGGCTGGGCTGGGGGATGATTTGAAAAGGTCCTGGGAGATGGTGAGAGGAGGAAAGCCCTGATTTAGCCAAGCATTTCAGCTTCTGCATAATTGCAATGTAGCTGCAAGTCCAGCTCAGCTCAGTGCAGGATTTAGATGAAACATGAGATGTGCTCAGTCAGGGACAAAGTGATTCAGGAGCTCTTTTGTCTAAAGAAAAAATAAAATTCTTTGCAAACCCTTCTTGACTCTGTGTTAAGACCCATCTGCCCAGAGAAGAGGGAAGATTCCACCATCACAGACTTTTAAATCTATACCTAGTGAAAAAAAAAAAAAAAAGCCACTATTCCTGATAAATCAGCCTGGGAAAAGCAGCCTGTGCTGTAGCTGAGCACGTTCTTCCATGTGTAGGGCTGATGAGTTCACGTGCAGTGGGAAATTCAGACACAGTGTTTGGGAAAGCTCAGTGGTTTCAATATTAGCTTAAGAGTGGGCAAACATGTTTTCCTGCTGCTGAAGGAGAAGGGGATCTCCTTGTGGGAGCATTGGCCTTTTCCATCCCCTGTGCTTCCATCTGCCTCTTTTCCTGCCTAGGAATTATCTGTGGAGCAAGGGAGGGCTGCAGAAAGCCCCAGGCATGGCTGCACCCCCAGCAGCACTGCACTGCTGTGCTGAGGTGTGATCACAGCTCTGCTTCCAGCTGCTCACCCTCCTGCAATATCTGCTTTTCCCCCAGGAATTTTTGGGGTGCTGTTCCTGTGTCTGGCTTGTGCTGGGCTTCAACAAAGCCCCAAGTGCTGACCCCTGTCTTTGGCCAAACCCTGCTGCAGTCTGTGCTTGTTGTGCAATAATCCTTAAAGAAAAAAAGCTCTGGATCCCCCAATTTCAGCAGCTTGAGCTTATCCTGGTGTTTGGTGCCTGCACTCTCAGCCACACATGTTCCTGGAGCCAGGACAGACACCCAAAGGGCTTTAATCCCTTCTGCTTTATTTTTTATTAATGAACCAGCTGTCCCAACAAGTCATAAAAACTACCACAGGCAGGGCAGCAAAGGATGAGAATAGCCCAAACCAACTCTACATCTCCAAATGGAAAACCCCAAAGACTCCAGCAACACGTGTCTCAAGGAAAACCACCAGTGCTCTGGCTACACCACGTGTATTTATTGACACAGAAAACATCCACCGTGTGTTTTCCACCTCCAGGCTCAGCCCACAGCCACCAACACCCTTCAAACATCCCTTGGTGGCATCCAGGAGAGTCTGAAGGGTCCCTCCCCTCCTGGGCAGTTTCATCTGAGGCTGAAACGGGCTCAGGATTTTCCTATGAAGGCGCTGGGATTAAATTAAAGAGGATTTAAGCAGATGGTCGGTTCTCTGCTCATGGTAGTTGGCAAAATGGGAACCATATCGCTGAATTGTCTGCCTGCACTAATTAATGTTTGTACAGAGCTCTGCGCTGCAAACCGCTGCCGACGTGCTAACTGCTATCATTAGTATTATTACTAAGCTGTTTATGCCTGTTCCAGTGCTTTCTCTCCTCATCCCCAAGGGCTTTGCCTCTTTCCTGTGCAGATGTATGGGGAGAGGAATCAGCCCTCTCTGGCTGTGGCTGGCTCTACCCCAGGCTCAGATCCTTGGTTTGTTGGTAAAACCCTCTGGCTGTGCCTGCAGCTCCATGGTGAGGGCAGGGGGAGGTTCTGCCCAGAGATGGGGTTTAGCATCATCCTGCCCAGCCCTGGGTGAGGTGGTTGTTTCAGTGCCTCTCCTGATTGCAAAATGGACTGGATGTTGCTTCCCTGCCTCCTTCGTGTTCCTATATGGAAAAGCTTTTCTGTGCTCTTGGGGGCTCTTCGCATCCTTCTCTGTCACTGCATGGCAAAGGGTTTTGCAGGGGAAGGGAGGGATCACTCATCCTTCCTAATGACCTGAGAGGAGACTGAGGAGCAGAGGAGTTCAGTGATGAATGAGCTCAGCCATGCTCCACGACAGGCCCTTGTCCCTGTGCGATAACCCAGCAGTGACGTCTGCTGCCACCGGCAAAGGGACGCTGCATTCCCTACAAATAACCATCCTGCAAGGCAGTGTTCTGCAAAGCTGAGGGATGGCTTCTCCCCTTCCTGCCCAGTGGAGCTTTTAGCAAAGAAGCAACTCACCAGAAATCAGGGATGCTGCCTCTGGAAAGCAGTGAAAGGACAATCATCTGCTCATGGGTGCACGGAGCAGCAAACTCCCCACAAACACACTCAAAACTCAGAGCTCAAGATCATGGAATCATGGAATGGCCTGGGTTGGAAGGGACCTTGAAGGTCATGAGGTTCTAGTCCCCTTCCATGGGGCACTTTCCACTATCCCAGGTTGCTCCAAGCCCTGTCCAACCTGGTTTTGGACACTCGCAGGGATGGGGCACCCACAGCTTCTCTGGGCTGTTCCAGGTCCAGTCCCTCACCACCCCAGGCACAGATCTTTGACCTGATCAGTGTTTCCAAGACCCTGCTTGGGAATCCTTTGCTCATTAAACCCAACCAGGCAGAACATTCCTAACCATCCCCACTGGCATCTTTCAGATACCAGAGCATTTTTTGTGATTTGGTCGGGAAAGAAACTGCCCAAACCAAGAAACTGGGGCAGTCCCTGAGAGGAACCAAATGAAATACAACATGCAGGGAGTCAGGTATCCAACTTGCTACAGGGACATGACAGGCAGCATTCCCAACTCTGCTCCCTCAGGGTGAGGAAGGCACCCTCACTGCCCAAACAGTGAGATGACTTGGCTGAGGACTGATGGGATGCTTCCAACGAGAAATTTAGGGCGTGAATCATCCTTATTTTTCCCCACAGCAAATGCATGAGATGAAACGAGATTCAGAAAGTTGGATGTGGGATGCAGGCAGAGCAGACAGCTCCTGGAGTGAGAACAGGGATTACTCCAGCCAGGACAGGCTCCACTCTTGCCCTGAGCCAGGCTGCATTTGCTTTGCAGAGGTTGTTTAGCCCAAACAAAGAATTGCAGAGAAAAACAGCTTCGGCAAGCAGGCGATCAACATTTTCTGCGTGGTTTGAATTATCCATGACTTTTGACCCAAGATTAAATCTAGTGTGTAACTGGTGGTTATATATTGAGTCATATGAGCAGCCTAATCACAGAAACCCCATGTTCTCCAAACAGCCTGAGCCCCGTCGGGGCCGACTGCGAGCCGCTCACGTTTCCCAGCCCAAGCACCCTGCAGCTTTTGCATCATCCTTTTAATTCAACACTTACAAAGCATTTTTTTCATCCCACCGGTATCTCAAGCCCAGAACAAAACAAACCCAGCCGTGCCGTGAGTGGCCAGCCCAAGGAAGCCAGATTTCCCAGGAAGTTTGGCCTCTGGGCGGCTGCTCCGGTGTCTGGTGGAGGGCTGGGCTCACGCTGCAGCGTTTTTCTCAGCAGGAGCTGTCTCGCCTCTCTATCCTCCATCAGCAATTCTCCTGATGCACATAGAAATTGCCTTTTGACTTCTACCTCCAGTGTAATTTGGGTGAAAATGAGCACAGGAGTTGGAAAGTGTTAGTGGGGGGTATGTGGCATGACAAGGGGCTCTCCTGGGGCGCGACACCACCTTTGATACCCGCTGTGAACGCAGCAGGGCTTGGCACAGCACAGCCCTGCCTCTCCCCAAACCAATTTTTAGCTGTTTGCACCTGCCTTTCCTCTCCTTAGGGCTGTGGGAGGCTGAACCTTTCCAGAGAGCCTGGCTAGGAGCCGTGAAAGGCTGTTATCAGCCACAGGGATCGGTATCTATCACTCCTGCCAGTACAATCCTGCGGGCTCACAGGGTATTTCCCAGAGCCCGTGGCTGGGATGGGGCTGAAACAGCCCTTGTGTGCTGGAACTCTTTGCCATTCCTCTGCCCAGCCAGGCTGGGAAGCAAGGCCAGCTTGGGGAGGACCCAAAATGGGGGTAATCCAGGGTCTGCCCGAACTCTGGTGAGTGGGGAATGTGTTGGAAGACGCTTGCATGTTGTAGGAGCTTCCCACGAGCTCACACACACTGGGGTGGCAGTGGGGGATGCACAGGGGCCATGGAGGGAGTAGGGTGAGGGTCTCACAGCCTCAGATCCATGCTCAGGGCTGGGGGAGAGACACCCAGCTTTTTGCAGGAGGGAAAAACGAAGGCTAAATCCTCTCTTTCCTCCTGCAATAACTCACTGGCTGGTGGCAACCCAGCTGGAAGAGCATGACCTCAGCACGGGCTGGTTGTCAGTTTGGTATGGAGCTGCTCAAGAGGCATTTCATCACCAAAGGCTCTTTGTCTGGAAGGCCAGCCACTGTCTCAAATTGTCCCAGGAGGGATGCTGGTGATGCTGTCCCAGGTTTAGAAGGGGGACAGCTCCATCCTGACAGCCCCAGAACCCACCTGGGGTCCCCAGAGGAAAGGGATCCCCAGCATTCTCCCAGGCAGTGCTGGCTTTGGTGTGACCCCACAGGTGCCACCACTTCAGTGTCCCCCAGCTCATGGCAGACCCCAAATCTGCACACCTGATCCCACTGCAGGACCTCTCCGTGTCCCTTCATGTTGATCCCACCCCCCAGGAGAATGCCCAGCTCCTTGCTGGTCTAAACTGGTGCAGGCATCAGTGCTGAGCTTTCACCTGCTCTCAGTCAAGGTGGTTCTGCATCGCTTTGCAGTGAAAATAAAGAAACAGCTCGAGGGGAATAATTCCCGGTTAGCAAACAGAGCTGAGCAACCACAGACCTCTCACCCAGGAGGGGAGGAGGAGGGCAGAGACAGGCTGGGAGAACCCAGGGTTGGATTTCAACACTCTGTAGGAGACAAGATGCTGTATTGAACGTATTTAATCGTCTGGGTCGCAGACCCTGAGAGTTTGGTCTGGCTGCAGAGCCCTGCATGGATCAGGAGGAGCTGGATGGGAAGGGAGCAGTGACAGCCGAGGAATGAGAAGTGGCTGGGATTTGGGGTTGGCACTTGGGGCTGGCTTTGCCTTCTCCCCTCCCTGCCTCCCTGCAGAGGAGGGTGGTGGTGTAAGGAGAAGAGGTGCCTGAGGGCCAGGGGTGTCCCAGATCCCAGTTACTCGGGAGCCCTGTATTTCCACAGCTCCTCTGCTTTGTGTTATTGCTGAGCGACTTCCCTGAGTCCAACACCACATCTGCTGCCATTCTGCATGATTTGCTTTGTCTTTGGGTCACCTGGTGTACCCTGTGGCAATGCCAGCTCCTATCATGTCCCTCCTGGATGTGGCAGATGAGCAAACTTCTGAACTAGAGCCAAAAATTTGCATTTTAAATTCTCATGTCTGTTTTTTTCCATGAGGGGAATGAGTGACTGAACACATGCACACTGTCACCCATCCTGTGGATGCCACCGCTGTCCTCAGGGGACACTTCTCTGACCTCAGAGCTTTGTCCTGCATGGCCAGGTAAGGTCATGCTGGATTAATGCCGGGGCTCCTTTGGTGCTGGCTGTGACAGCTCTGTCCCGCTCCACCTCCACCATCAATCATGGCAGGCTATAAATCCCTGCCAGTACTCAGGGACCCGTCCCTGGGGAGGGCAGCGGTTCAGCCCTGAGGCAGCAAAAACAAGGATCATGTTTTTCACAGGGACAATATCACCCAGAGGCACAAACAAGACCCTGGAGCAGAGGGTGCTGGCACTGCAGCACCTCGGGGCGGCACCGATCCAGCCGGACCCGTGCAGGGACAGCTCGGGGCACAAACCTTTGGCAGGGCACATACTCCCAGCTGAATTTGGTCCCTGACCTGACTTCTGCATGAATCTTCATGTCAGCACAAGGAAAAGGAATTGAGCAGGGCAATGGGGACACAGGGCAGGAATACGTTGTGTTTGGGGGTTCATGGAAATGCTGGGTATTCCTGCCCTGCAGAGGGACTGTGGCCAAAGGGGACAGGGATGGAGCTGCCCTGGGTGTCCCTGCTCCTTCCCTAGCCCCTTTCCCAGCTCTGTGCTTTACAAACTCCAATGTTCCCAGCCCCATAGCAGCTTCTGGCCTGTGGGGACCTGTCTTCACTCAGCCTTGGTTGGGTTCAACCAGGAGAAGGATTTGGGGAGATTTTGGGTCAAACACTACAGAACACACAAACAGCCACACCCTGGCTTTCCATGGTACAGGCAGTTGAGATCAGGTTTAGTTTTCCTAGTAAACTCCTGAGGTCCCCACAGAAGAAATTTCATAGGAATCTTGATTTTCTTTTTTAAGAAAAACCCCTGTTTTCCTGCTGTGAAAACTGCCACAGGAAGCCCAAGACTGCAAAAGATGGTATGAACTTGTCAGTGAAGAGATTAAATGGGGTCTCAACACACAAAAGGGGCAGAAGACCATGGAGGGCGACCAAAAGTGGCTCATGAGAGTTACTGGCACAATCCAAGGATTTGCTGGGAAATGCTGCAGGAGCCTCTGTGTACCTGCACGTGCACCAACGTGGCAGGACCCGTGTGATTTCTCATCACTGGCCGCTCACAATCTCTTCCACAGGAACCAGGCAGATTATTTCTCCATTTGTGGGTGTGGGAGGTTGATAAGGAGCAGGGCCAGGAAGCAGAGAGACTGAGTTTTTTGTCCTTGGGGTTGTCCCAGGGCTGGTGGTGGGTGACAACAAAGTGCCAGGTCCCCTCCTGCCATCAGGGGTTGTAATGATTCACTTTTTCTTCTAGAAATCTCCCTTGCCACACCAGAGGAACAAAATACCCACAGCAGATGATGGGGTGCCCACCTCACGGCTGATATATTGAGCAGTGAACCACTGCCAGCCCTGTGCAAGGAGAGACTGCCCAGAGCTTTTCCTGATTTTGGTGCAGGGTCACATTGTCCCTGGTTTCTGTGACTCAGTCCCCATGTCCCTGAGTAAGGGCCAGCCAAAATGCTCTTGGTGGGATGTGGGATTCAGTCCCATTTTCCTCCATTTTGTGAGTATAAGCATGGCCTTGCTGCAAGCCCCAGCTGCTCCCTGCCCTCCTGTCCCCAGCCTTGTCCCCACAGCACAATCCAGGTCGCTGCCAGCAGCCCCTTGGTGGTCACCAAGGGGTTTTAGAGGTGACACAAGGTGCAGGCAACTGGAATCCTTATATGCTGGTTTTCTAGTTGAGTGCCCTGTGCTACCCAGGGCAACAGTCACATTTTTCATGGAGCAGCACCACAAACTCCCTGACCTCCCTGGGCTCCCCAGCGCATGAGCACGTGGTGAGAGCCAGGGGGGTTTCCAGCTGAAGGCTGAGTGAGAGCTGGAGCTGCTCATCCCTGCTTGTGCTCCCAGAGGAGCTTCCCCAGCCAGCCTTTGGGATTTGCTGACGAAGGACAAAATGGGAAGGATGCAAAGGAGCGATGAGGTTGCTTGGGGTGTCAGAGCTTGGTCCCCACCCCCACCACAGCCTGGAGGCTGTAACATCCCAGGAACAGCCTGAAGGTCCCGTTCCAGCTCCCAAACTGAAAACAAAAGTGCGTCTTGTTCCCATCCTGTTTTCAAAGCCAGAAAGGTCGGGGCCACGAGAGCCCTGCCAGGCTGGGCAGCACTGCCAGCTCCCGTCGCCTGCCCCGACCTCGACTCCAGCAGGGACAGACGTGTCCCACTGCTCCTCCTGGACACAGCTCCTCGCCGGCAGCACCAGGATGGTGACAGCTGGGGGTGTCCCCAAAAGTCTGTGTTTGGAGAAACTTGTGCCCAAGTTCATGTTCTTGTTCCTGCTCCCTGTGCTGCATCAGGAGGGGAAGAAGGATGTGGAGCTGCTGGAGCAGGTCCAGAGAAGGCCACAAAGATGTTCCAGGGGCTGCAGCAGCTCTGCTGGGGGGACAGCTGGGGTGAGAGAGAGCTGGGGATGTTCAGCCTGGAGAACAGAAGGTGACAGGGAGATCTTAGAATCCCTTCCAGTGCCTAAAGAGGCTCCAAGAGAGCTGGAGAAGGGATTTGCATACGGGCATGGAGTAACAGGACAAGGAGGAATGGGTTCCCATTGACAGAGGGCAGGGTTCAATGGAATATTGGGAAGAAATTCCTTCCTGTGAGGGTGGTGAGGCCCTGGCACAGGTTGTCCAGAGAAGCTGTGGCTGCCTCATCCCTGGAAGTGTCCAAAGCCAAGATGGATGGGGCTTGGAGCAACCTAGGATAGTGAAAGGTGCCCCTGCCCATGGCAGGGGATTGGAACTGGATGACTTTTAACATCCTTTCTAATCCAGGCCATTCCATAGTTCTGTGTGTGGGAATGCTGTGTCCAGGAGGACACACTGTGGACCCCCTGCACTCAGCACAGCTCCAAATCTTTCAAACATCTCCTGCAAAACACCATCAGCTCTTGGGAGTTTCCCTGCCACTGTGAAGGGGTTTCCTAATTCACCTCCAAATTCCCCAAGCCCAGAGACTTTGTTTTCATTAAATAGGTCCATAATTACGGGGGCTGGTGCTGCTGGCATTGAGGGCTCTGTGGGCAGCACTCCTGCCGGGATGGGCTGGGGAGGAATGGAAAGGATCCATATGTCAGGGAGAACAGCATGGACCTGCCATTGCCATGTCAGGCTCTGAGTGATCCCACTCATCCCCGTGCCCTGTGCCTGCACTGCTGCTGCTCAGTGGAGATTATTAACAGGGAAAATCGTTAGGCACAGGGCCGGCAGCTCAAGGGACACGCGAGTGCCTCTGTCACTTGGAAATCAATCCCAGCCATCCGCTCCAGCCGAGCTTCCTCCAGCCCGGCTTGAAATGACAGCAGTTTCACTCCATCTGGGAAGAGGAGGAGGGGTGGTTTCTCCTGGTCCGGTGCTCAGTGGGATTTGCTGCCTTCCGGATATCAGAGCAAACAGCTGTGTTTTGCCCATGGACCTCAACCACACCCGAGCCCTGGGAAGAAAATTCTGCACCAGAGCCCTGTGGAGGAGGAAGTTTTTGGCTTTAAAGCCAGAAACTGGAGGAGACAGGGAGGATGTCATGAACGGGCATCACAACCTGCTCACCACCTCCATATCCAGGGATGGAAAGAGGGTACAGGGACCTGTGGGCTGAACAGACAAAGCTGTTAGCACACCATGGAATTCTTATTCTCAGGGATAGTTGCCCTGCTTGACCCTGCAGCAAGCAGAGGCTTTTTGGGCACTCCATGCCTGTTGTTGGGGAGCAGCACACCCGACAGCCGGGTCCCTACGAGCACCCCGTGTCCCCAAGGCGAATTTCAGAAGGTGACAGGGAGATCTTAGAATCCCTTCCAGTGCCTAAAGAGGCTCCAAGAGAGCTGGAGAAGGGATTTGCATACGGGCATGGAGTAACAGGACAAGGAGGAATGGGTTCCCATTGACAGAGGGCAGGGTTCAATGGAATATTGGGAAGAAATTCCTTCCTGTGAGGGTGGCAAGCAGAGGCTTTTTGGGCACTCCATGCCTGTTGTTGGGGAGCAGCACACCCGACAGCCGGGTCCCTACGAGCACCCCGTGTCCCCAAGGCGAATTTGGCATTCTTGCTCACAACGTATTGACATTCATTTTGACCTTTTGAATCACAAGGATGTTCTGTCCTTCCCAGCCAAGTACAGCCTGGGTAGCCCGTGGGTGGATTATACTGTATATACAGTGCTGCAAATAGGGAGCTGGCAGAAGAGAAGTGTTTGTGTGCTCGCAGGGGTGCGGCGGTGCTGGGATGAGGACAGGGAGCTGCTGCCAGCTCCCGCTTTTCCTGCCAGAGCGGATGTGGCACCACGGGACGAGGACGGAGGTGGTGGCAGGAGAAATGCCAGCAGCTGGTTTGGCTGGGGGAGAAGGGATCCTGCTAAAGCGGGAGCCTCCCCCTCGCCAGCAGCTCCCGACTGCTGCAGGATCCCCGCACTTCCCGTCCTCCAGCTGACTGCGCCTTTTGCATTGAGGGAACATGAAGAACTGCAATTAGGAGACAACACACAAAATCGGCCATGAGCGCCCAGCTGGCTCCTGAAGACACTGCTTTGGGTGATCTTGGCCACCCAAATCCCCCTCTGGGCAGCAGCAAATGTGGTTTCGGTACAAAACCTACCCCAGCCTCAAAAGCTCGAGCTGGTACAACAGGCAGGGTTTCCCCAAAGGTGAAAAATTTATATCTAATCCATGCCCTGGTGCAGACCACACCCTCTGCCGTGGGATGGCAGCACTGGCAGGGAATGGAGCAGAGAGTGGGGTGCAGGTGCCTGAATTTGGGGGGCATCATTCCCATCACCCGTTTCCTGCACAGCCCTTAGGAGCTGGAGCAGGTCCCTGGCTGGGGCTGCCTCCTCCCTGCCTTCTGCAGTTTTGGCAGAGGGCTCCCAAGCCTGGCCAGCAAGCAGACTTTGCCACAGGGCCAGCTCCATCCAAGGCTGTCACAGCCCGGATCTGGCCACCCTGCAGCCCCATGGCGCCAGGAAGGCCATTGGCTTCATGCTCCCAGCCCAGATGCGTCACTTATCTCTCCCCTTTCTTGCCCTGACGCATTTTTTCCTCTCTCTCCTTTCCCAGCCAGCTCCTAGGACTCTTATCTCAAACCCCAAACCACCCCTTCCCAAGGCAAACTCAGCACCATCTTTTGCAAACTCATTTCTAGGGGTTTGTGTATTACACAAGGGGCACAAGTGACAACGTGGTGGCCAAACCCTTTTGCCCAACATCTTTATGCCACATGGATGTCCTCACACCCCTTCCAGCCACCAAGGCAGGAGGGTTAATTCAAGGGGTGCTGCTCTGAGAACAAGGCTTGCACTTGACAGTTGTCTGCAGCTGGTTTGTGGAGAAGAAGGGAAAAACAAGTGAGATGCAGAGCGCAGGGTTGAGCTGAGAGCTGTGGGATGGGATGGATGGGATGCACAGCCTCTGCTGACGCTGCCTCAAGCCCACATGTTTGTGAGCATGAGCAGAGCGGGAATGCCACAGCTGGCTGCTCAATACATCCTGCAGCACGGAGCAATTACCAGCAGCCATTCCAGGTGCCAGATGGGGTGCAGGGAGAGAAGCACCGCGCTCCTGCCTTGTTCAAATGCCGTCCCTGCTGCCAAGCCAGCCTCGTGCACTTGAGCAGCCCTGATCTGAGATGGAGGATCCTCAGATCTTGCAGAGTGTTTGTTGGTGGAGGAGAAATCAATGCCCAGTCAGGGGTTCCTGCCACGTGGCCACTTCATCCAACCCATCGCGTGGGGAGAGAGGGTGACACTTGCTGTGGTCCCGGCCGGCCGCGTGTCCTGGCAGCATGGAGCACGTCTGCCTGAAGGAACAGCATGGGGAGGCTGTGACAAACCCTGCTGCCTGCAATGGCATTTCCCAAAACCAGGGACACCACCAGAACACACACAGCTCATCCCACTCTGAGCAGCAACTGCGCAGTAACAAAGCAGCCTGGCAAACCAGCATTGCAGGCAAGGGACCCTCAGCATGCAGACTCTGCTTCAGGTGCCCAGATCCAGCCTGGTTTGGCCTTTCCTGCCTCAGAGGAGCTGCTTTCCAACCCTGAAATAGCAACTCAGATGATGCTCTTGGCATCTGGGGATGATGATGCAGAATACTCGTTATCCAGCAGGAACAATTAGACTTATGGCAATTATCTCTGCAGTTGCTGAGAGATGCTGGAACGGGCCGGCCGGCAGCCAGGTCCCGGTGTAATCCCTGGGAGGGAGAGATGCAGTGTCCAGCCTTCCAGCAGCTGCCACTGCCATGGAGGGCAGTGGGAGCACCCCAAGAGCTTCCTGCAGTGCCAGGTGGGCTGGTTTTGCATGGGAGTGAGGGTGAGGATGGGTCAGTGTTTACCTGAATGCCAAATGTCCCTCTCTAATGACATTTGTTTGCATTTGGATCAATGATGAATGAGCTGAGCCACACTGGGGTAAGAGGATGGTGTTAGGGATTGAAATGCTTTGAGTGATTCTCCGGCCTCCCTCTCTACTGGATGCCCCCACAAGAGAAGCCAGGATGGGCTCAGCTAATCCACAAAGTAGACAATGGCAAAACCTGGCTCCAGGCTGGATCGAACCATGGGCACCCGATGGTCACTGAGATGGGCAGCAGCTGCTGAGCTGGGCTTTAGGGCATATTCCTTTGGAGAAAAAAATCAGGCTTTTGGCTGAGAAATACCCATGGGGTAAAGGCAGGAAGGACAAAGTCACTAATTTCTCAAGTCAGAACAACAAGGAGGGTTTTTCTTTTCCCTCTTGACACTGTTTGAAAACTTTATTTTGATTCCCCTGCAGCTGCTTGGAGCCAATCCCCCAAACCAATCCAACCCCAATAAAACAACTCCTCCTTGGATAAATCAGTGTGCAGCCAGGATGGAGAGAAAGCTTTGGGTAGGATGGGACATAGCTGAGCATTGGATCACCAACTGAAGCAATGCCCAGGAGTGAGGGAGTAGGAGCCTGCTTTGGGAAACTTCTACAACTTTATCTGAGACAAAAATGTCACCACATCCTGGCCTTGTTTGTGCCACAAAAGTCAGCAAACTTCCCAGGAAAGTTTAGTTACCTGGTCATCAAAACCTCCCCGATACGCCTTGTTTATTAGCAGCTAAACATTAAGCCCTTGGCAAACAGGGGCCAGGGACACGTGACTGTGACAAGCCACTCATGGGTGCCAGTGCCAGAATCAGGTGGGAGCTGCTGGTGTGGCTGAGGAGGGGGACAGGCTACTCCAGGTGGGAGATGGCAGCATCCTGGGGATGCCCAGGGCTCACAAAGCCCACGATCAGGAGGAGAAAGGCTCAGGAAAACTCTGCTCTTGCCATGGCCCTGCAGAGATACACCATTCCCCAGGGCAGGAGAAGGATTAAATGGTTTCTCACTGGAGCTGGAGGGAGACTTCTCCACCTCCCAAGATGTGTCTCCCACAATGTCAGTGCTGCCCCAGAAACCCACTGTTCTGCTGTGTAAAATTATTCTTTGAGGACACCTGACTGATCTTGCAAAGCCCATATAAATTTTGTCTCATTTCAGTAATTAGGCCAATTATAGCAAAATGTTGTTTGCAATTCAAGTGAAGGATGGGCTAAAATCTTAACCAGATGTTTTTTCTGTGGTGCCAAAACAAAGTCTGAACAAAGCTCTTTTCCTCTCCCTCTGTGTTAAGTAACCCAAGAGAAATATTTTGAAGGGCTCCAGCATCAGGTAATGGCTTTTTCTGCCACGCTTGAAGGGACCCTGACAAACACACAAAGCCTGACCCATTTTAGAAGAATAAGAAGTGACTCCAAGAAAGGGAGCTGGGATTTCATTAATGCCCTTAATGTGACCCCATTAGTGAGTGTCTACTATGTGCATCCAGGTAAATTTATCTGTCCTCCGTGACACCCACAGTGTCCCTGTGCAGGGCAGTGGTGCCCTGGGATCCATGGATGCACAAGCACAGGGACACAAGAGCACAAAGATGCACCCAGGGATGCCCCCAGGAATGTACAAGCACACAGGGATGCGTGTGCACAGGGATGCACACATATGTGCTGTCCCACTCCAACACGTTCCCAACATGCTGGGTATGCATCCAGAAGCTCAGGAGAGAAATCCTTGCTTGGGCTGAGCCTTGCCCTTCAGTGCAGGCTCTTGCAGCATTGCTTCAAGGCCAGGATTGCATATTGAGAGTGAAACTGTTGCTGCCTCATGTTTTTGGCCGCACGTGTTCAGAGCCTCACTCGTTATTTCTAAATAATGGCAGGGACGTTGCTGACTCACCACAGTGCAGTGGGAGCCAGCAGGGATCCAGGGCTGCTTTTGCCCAGTGGTAACAAGGGCACTTCTCTCTGCAGGCATAGGTTTCCTCAGGGACACCCCAAATTCACACTCCAAGTTCCTCTCTTGCTCCTGCAAGGTGACTTTTGCCCCTTTACCCTGAGTGGAAAACAGCTTGGAGTGTTCAAACCTGACTGTGGGATGATTCTGCAGGGACTGGTGGCTCCCAGGACTCAGCACTCTGGGGTGCTGCACAGTCACAGAGCTGCCCAACGGGGACAGTGAACTCCAGAGCCACCTGCAGCTGGAGCTGGGCCAGGCTGTGGCCACTCTGCCTGCGTGTTTTCCTCAATCCATGTTTCTGCGTAGCTGATCTTGTGCAAGAAGTCCTCGATGCTCTCTCTGCCCACGAAATGGCCAGGGTGCCTCCCCTGGGGTGGCCTGGGCCAGCCTCCGTGTTTGGTCAGCAGTGGGGTGGCATTGGAGAACATGGGGAGGTCACTGGACACTCCCTGTGGCCTTGAATTGTCCCCACTCACCTCCTGAGGCTCGGAGCACTGAAGCACTGGCCTGCATGGCCAGGCCAATGCCCTGCAGTGACACCCACCCTGCTGCTACAGGCCGCCTGGCCAAGCCTCCTGGGCCACCTCTTCTCCCAGGCTCTGTCCTGCATGCTGGGCTCTCCTCGAGGGTGGCATCTCCTGGGTCATGGGATGATGGCCCTCATCCCATGGCAGCCCAGTTTCCCCAGCAGCCAGTGACTCCAGGAGGCATTAGGAGGGTGATGTGATGTCTTTGGTGCTGCTTGTTTGGATGTTAAATCTCAATGGCATCCGGGGCACCAGCAGCTCTGGGAGGATGTGGGAGTGCAGGGCTGAGTGTTTGGGGCAGACCTCCAGGGCCTGAATTCCTCTGGTAAAAGATGGTTTCAAAGGATAAAGCTCAGCTTATGACCTGCCACTCCCATCAGCACCCCCATGAGAAGACTGAGACACCAGGGCTTGAAATGATCCCAGGAGTCAAGACAGGGCAGAGCCCAAGACCAAAGTGGGCCAAATTCACATCTGGTCAAAATTAGGGAGATCTTAGCCACAAACCTGAGCAGTTGTAGGATCACAGCCATGACCTAACAAAAAGGTGCCCTGACCACAGGCAAAGGCTGTAACTTCTCATTCCTATCACCTCCCTCTCAGGTGGCTACAACCCTGACACCTCCCTGACTGAGCAATCCAGACTTATCCCACCACAGCAGCTTAGCAAGACTGAAACAGAAAATTCAGCTGATGATGCAGTGCAGGAGCAGGAGGAAGAGATAAAGTTCAACCTGGTGATAGCCACATAGTAAAAAACGATAACAGAGCTGGTGGCAACAGCACAACAAGCTCCAGATGGTCCAACAGCAAGAAGTGGAGCCCAGTGAAATGTCAGACCATCCATATAAAAACATCAAATCATTGTAAGGAAATAGTGAAAGGCACAGATTCACCTGGTGCTGAATTAAATAACTGGTGGTAAATACCTCAAAAGTTCCCTTTGGAAGAGGACAAGAGGTACAATCTGTACAGAAATGACAGGAGAAGAAAGAATAACATTGATATCATAAAGAAACAGGCAATAACAAAAGATACTCTGGATACGGATTATTTGATCAGCTGGGTTTTAGGATAATGGGTTAATGAAATGTCTGGGTGAGCAATGAATGTACACAGAAAATCAGATGGTTTGGAAACATTCACACATTTCAAACACTGCCTGTCCAGCAAATGAATTGTACAAAGAGCCACAATTAAATTGAGGAACAGGTCGATCATTTGCACTTCAGGTTTATTACCAAATCCAGGGGGAAATTATTCATTTCATTCATCACTAAGTGTCTTTGTTCATGCTTTAGCTGCCTCACATGGAGTTTTCACAGGTTGCCCATTCAAACCTTTCTGCTGAGGAACTGATAGCAGGTGAAAAAATCAGCAATGAAAATTAGGGAGAACTGCAGCGCACCAGCAGCTCCTCCTGAGAACAGAGGATGGGCTGACACAGCCCTCCCATCCGAGATGGAGACCCCAACACAACTGCCAAAGGATTTGGAAAGAACTGCATTACAAGGACATAACAAAGGTCACCCCTTGGAACAAAGGTCTCACAGCTTGGAGCTCCATCAGGACAGGTGAAGATTTGGGTGCACCAGCACTGCCCCTCACCTGAGGTCAACACTGTGCACACCCACAATGCAGAAAACCAAAAATCTTCTCTTCCCTGCCAGGCCTGTCAGCTGCTCTCAGCTCTCCCTGCAGCCCTCACTAGGGACATGAACTCACTGTCATGCTACAGACCACAGCTCTACTGTGCCCTAGCGCAGGCTGACACCACACAGTCTCATCTGACCAATTCACCAGCATCTCCAGTGGTGGAGGAGCCTTTCAAATTTTAACCAGACTGTGAAACACCTTTGCTGTGCCCTGGACTTGCCACAAGACACGACAAGCCCCAAAGGGCAGAGAGGTGGGTCACCTGGGGGAGCTGGTGGAGCTCTTTTCACAAGGAAGAAAAGGCAAGAGGCAGGGACACACCACCTAGGTAAAGCTGTGTTCCAGCTCTTTGGGAACACGAGACTCCAAATAGAAATGGAAAGGCAAAAAGAAATGCTGATTGACAGCACTTTAGGTACTGAATGGTATCCGCATGTTGTCACCTGCTGGAACAACTGCCTGATTCAAACATCAGAGGCAGGCATCCAGCAACCCAGCAATTATTGCTGCCCTCCTCCAGAAAGCCAAGGGGAGAATTAAAACCAGCACAGTACAGAGGGAAGTGTCCCCCACAGAGCCTGAATCAACTCCTGCTTTAGAAACAGCCCTTAAAAAGAGGCAGAAATGAACCATTTAGCCCCATCCAAAGGACACAGCATCCTGTGCCTCCTGCTTGGCTCAGTCAAGGGCCATAAATACCACCAGCCTTCCCACAGGGATCTGCTCAGCGAAACCTGGGCTCCCCCAGGCTCCTTTGCACATTCCAGCATCAGTTACCGAACCAGGATCTATTCCTGACAGTAGGAACAAAGTGAGCGATTGCATCTGCTATATTTAGAGCAAACAGCCAATACCCCCCATTTAAATGGTTGCCAGCATTCTCATTAGATGTATAAATAGCCTCTGTTTGTTTTCAGAAAGAAATTGGTTTAGAAAAGAAAATTGCCTTCCCAGTCTTCCTCAGCCTATAACCATTGAGCAGGGAGGCCTATTTCAAATGAAAAATTAAATAATGCGTTTTGTCTAAGCCAAACCAGGAAAAATAGCTCTCAACTGTGGCTGGTATTATCCATGCTGTGATGCTTTGTGGGGGTGCAGGGGTTTGAACACAAGGGTAGTACTTCACTGAAGCAAATTGAGGCTGCTTGGTGCAGAGGGGCATCACCCTCCCTCTCCCAGCCTTGACCACTCACCAACCCAAGCCACCTCTTCCCCACTTCTGACTTGCAGGTCAGTCACACCACAGCTCCATTTCGTCACAGAATCCCAGAATGGTTTGGGTTGGAAAGGACTTTAAAGACCACTTGCTTCCAATCCCCTGCCATTGACAAGGATACCTTCTTCTAGACCAGGTTGCTTCAAACGTTGTCCAACCAGGTTTTGGACACTTCCAGGGATGGGACAGCCACAGCTTCCCTGGGCAACCTGTGCCAGGGCCTCGCCCTCAGAGGGAAGAATTGTTTCCCAATATCCCAGGTAACCCTGCCCTCTGGCAGTGGGAAGCCGTTCCCCCTTGTCCTGTTACTCCAGCCCTTGTCCAAAGTCTCTCTCCAGCTCTCTTGGAGCCCCTTTACGCGGTGGAAAGGGTTCTGAGGTCTCCCCAGAATCATCTCTTCTCCAGGCTGAGCACCCCCAGTTCTCTCAGCCTTCTCCCCCTTCTTCTCCCTCTCCCAGCTTCACAGCAGTCCCAGCCCTGACATCACACTTCTGTTCTTCCTCCAGATTCCTCCAGTCTCCAGTTCAGGCTCTCATCCAACACTCCAGCTTGCTTCCCCTCCAACTGATGCTGGCCATACTTCCTCCCTTGAGCAGAAAGTCTGGTCCCACAGAAACATGTGTCCTTAAGGCATTTCAAGGATCACATCCCCATCATCCAGAGCATATAATCTCCATTTGCATTAAAGTCAAACTGAGGACTCCAAATAACAAAAAAATATGTTGGAAAGCTGAGATATAAGAGACAGTGAAACCCTGCTGTAGTTATTTACACAGAATAATGGAATTTCCCCCTCAGATTTACCTTGAAAGAGAGGGATGTATAGAGACTTGGGACACCAATCCAAGTGTGCTGAGGGGCTGGGAGCCACGACCAGCCCATGGATAGCTCCTGGGACTGCTGGGTGGTTCCTGGGATCTCTGGGGGGTTCCTGGGATCCCTGGATGGTCCCTGGGACACACGAATGTTTTCTGGGACCTCTGGGTGGTTCAAGTGGCTCCTGGCACCCCTTCTCCTCACCCTGCCCTTGGGATGCGGGATTCCACAATCTCTCCTTCCTCCAATCCCCCACCTCCTGTGTGGGGCTCGGGTGGGAGGTGGGACCATTGTGGGGGTGTCAGGGGAGGATCCCTGGGGATCACAGGGGGATCAGTGAGGGGTGCAGGGGATCACTGGGGTAGTAGGGGGAAGCAATAGAGGGGCACAGGGACGATCACTGAGGGGTCTCTGGGGGATGACTGGAGGTTTCAGGGGGGATCACTAAGGGGTCTCTGGGGGATCACTGGGGCACAGGTGGGTTCACTGTGAAGGCACTTAGAGGGTATCACTGGAGGTTTCGGGGAGGATCACTGGAAGTTCCAGGGGGATCACTGAGGGTCTCAGGGGGATCACTGAAGGTCTCAGGGGGATCACTGAGGGTCTCAGGGGGATCACTGGAGGTCTCAGGGGGATCACTGGAGGTCTCAGGGGGATCACTGAGGGTCTCAGAGGGAGATCACTGGAGGTCTCAGGGGGATCACTGAGGGTCTCGGGGGATCACTGGAGATTTCAGGAGGGATCACTGAGGGTCTCGGGGATCACTGGTGCACAGGCAGGATCACTGTGGAGGCATTTAGGGGGGATCACTGTGGGTTTCGGGGGCGATCACTGGAGGTTTCAGAGCCGGAATCTCAGCGGGATCACAGTGCGGGCGCAGGGCACGGCTCCACTCCCGGTCCCCCACCGCTGCCCGGCTCCACGCTCCCTGAGGGCGATCGCGGCGGGCTCCGGCGGCCGTGAGGCGGAGCCAGGCCGGGCCCGCCCCGCTCCGTCACTGCCGGGCCCGCCATGGCGTCCGGGCCCGCGGGCCGCGCTGAGGAGCCGCCGCCGCCGGAGCCGCCCGCCGAGCAGAAGCCGCCTTTGCTGCCGCCCGCGCAGGAGGAGTTCTCCTTCCTGCCGCTCGTCCACGACATCATCAAATGGTAACGGCGGGCACGGCCACCGCCGCCCCCCGCCCCGCCGGGCGCCGCGGCCCTGCCGCAGCCGCGCTGCTCGGGCGGTGCTGCCTCACACCAGAGCTCTCGGGAGGCCTGCGTGAGGAGCGGGGCTAAGGGGTGCCCTCGCCGGTGGTGTTCTCCCAGTCACAGCATCCGCTTGCATGCCCTGGATAGGGAGTGAGGCAGTGGAATGCCCCCTCTAGTGATGCTCACCCGGCTCCCGGCATCGCCGGGATGCTCTGGATGGGGAGCAGGGAAGTGGGGTTCGCCCTCAAGTGATGTTCTGCCAACCACAGCATCTCTGGGATCTCTGGACAGGGAGCAGAGTTATGGGGTTTCGTCTAAGTTGTTTTTTCATCCTTATCATCCTCATAATGCCTTGAACAGGGAGCTGGGCTATTGAATCCTTCAAGTGATGCTCTCCCAGCCCTCGCTTCCCCAGGATGCCTTGAAGAGGCGCAATGGGGTCACCCTTGTAGTGATGCTCCCAGCATCTCCTTTGCCCTTTTTCTCTCAGCTGGAGTGCCTGGGCAACAGGGAGCTGGGCTATTGAATCCTCCTTCAAGTGATGCTCTCCCAGCCCTCGCTTCCCCAGGTTGCCCTGAAGAGGTAGCAGCGCAATGGGGTCACCCTTCTAGTGATGCTCTCCATCCTCCCAGCATCTCCTTTGCCCTTTTTCTCTCAGCTGGAGTGCCTGGGCAGAGTGTTGGAAGGAGCTGGCGCAGCCCCGAGTGCATCTCTGCTCTGAGTTGTGCCAGTGCCTGGGTGGTGCCAGGGTCACCTGAGCAGTGCAGGTGCTCCCATGGCTCAGGTACACTGCCCCGCCACTAACCCCAGAGCAGGAGCACTGTGTGTCCGCTGGGTTATTGCTCCAGAGAACTCTACTCTCTGGCTGATAACAGCCTCAGGAAGTACAGGCAGTGCGTCAGGAATGCAGCCCATTTCTGGGAAGTTGTAAAAAGGGGGATGGCTTCCTCAGTGGGACATACACTGTTCTTTTCCCAGCTGAAGATAAGCGCTGTACAGGTGAAAGGTGCTGGTACAGGAGTTCCTAAGAATTGATGTGTTTCTGGGCCAGGATAACCACTCCAGAGATGCTCATCTGAATTCCCAGAAAGGGGATGTCTCAGCCATGGAAATCCATCCAGGCAGGCTCTGTGCTCTCACCTGAGCAGGGTGAGGCAGTGGGCATGGGAAGCATGAATTGCTTTCTTCCTGCCCTCTCCCTGTGCACTCACTGAGGAGCTGATTTGTGTCCTGCTGTTTCACTTGGAGCAGACATGTCTGAAAGGTGAGGGATGTTGATCCTTAATGGCTCTGCAGCCCAAGCAGCCCAATCCATGGGAACAAATACCTTTGACACACCAGTCCAGCATGGGCATGAGAACACAAGCACTGTAATTTCACTCACTTTCCCCGTTGTGCTAGCTGTAGGCCATCAAGTTGCCCCCAACCTTGATTCTCTGTGATCTGTGCACACCACAGAGTGAGGCTAAATCCCCTGCCAGGTGTGTGCGTGTACATCACCAGAGCGGGCAGTAGCCACGGGCTGAGACCTCCCAGGCTGTGATGTGTCACTGATCAGGTTGTAGTGACTCACAGATGGCAGTCCCAGGGATATCTTGTGCCCTGTCCCACCGAGCCACCCACTCCTGCTGCCCAGCTCCTTCCCTTGGCTTCGTGTGTGGCATTTCCCGGGCAGCTCGAGCCGACGTAGGGGCTGAACAGTGTGGCAGAAAGGTGGCACCACGGTGGCCAGCGGTGGGATGCTGTGCCTCCTGTCCCTGACAGATGGCAAACGGGCTGTCCTCTAACACTGCCTCGAGTGGCAGAGCCCAGCCCTGCTGTTCTGACACTGACTCAGCTGTGAGGACACATCTCCAAGGTGACTCTGTGCTCCAGAGCGAGGATGTATCACGTAAATTTGCTGACATTCAAGGATGGGTGCTGTTTCCTGTTGTTTGGGTCTGGAGAAAGTTTTCCTAAACAGAGTCTGCTGATGTTTTCAGCCTTGTACAGTCAATGGCATCACTGCTGAGGTCCCAGTGTGTGACTCTGCCACTGGTGGGTTGTGCTGGTGTGGTGAAGGACACCGTGCCTTAGGGCAGGTTTTGTGCCCAGTGTATCAGCACAGGCTGTGGTTGGATGCTGTGTTGAATCCTGTGTTAGTGCAGGCAGCTGCAGGCTCTTCCCACACCTTCTCACTCCCACACCTTCTCTTCCCACACCTTCTCACTTCTACATCTCCATGTCCCCAAACAGGAAATCACAGGAATTCAGTGGCTTGATCCAGCAGGAAAACTACCCATCAGGAGAAAAAACCCACCAACCCTGAAATACTTATCCCTTTGAATCAACCAGGCAACAGGCAGCTGTCAGTTCTCTTTGAGTGGGGAAGGAGATGGGATGTGGGGAACACACCACTGTCAAAGCCGGCCTGCAGCTGTGGTAGATGAAAGGCAGTGTCACCCCATCCTTCCCCAGATGTGCCATGGGCTTGGTTGTGAGTCTGTTTCTGTATTTTTCCACTGCCAACCTGGCCCTGAGTGCCTGCATAATGGGGAGACATTATAGTACCAGCTGCAGTTTTATTTAGAAGGGAATAATGAATATTTTGTTCCAACAGGCTTTTGAAACAAGCGGCTGCCATCTGCTTAAAAGTTTTGCTCTCAGCCATGTCACGATTCCCCAAAGTTCTAATCGAGCACCTCTCTGCCCTGGTCATGCCAAGCAGATTTATTTTTAGGTCTGGCTATTGAACAGGCTCCCAGTTTTTCAAAGACCATTAGAATCCTGCTCTCCCTATTAACAGGCAGCCTGGAAGCAGGGACTTGCTTTTGCCTGGAATCAGTAAAACTTCTTGCTGGTGCTAACAAAGCTGAGTCAGATACTAATGAGGGTTCAAGGGCAGACGCTGCCTCAGACAACATTGAGCCTTGAAAAGCACAGAGCTGGCTGCAGAGCCAATTTTGCTGTTCTTAAAAAAACCACCCCAAACCAACCCAAAAAACCCTTGCCGCTTCTCTTTTATTAAGTATTAATCCCCTGAGACTCATTTTAAAGCTCCCAAGTACCATTTTCTCTGCCTTTGGACACTCTCTGACACTTTGGGGAGCAGTTTCTGTTTTCTGCTGTCAAGCTGTTTGGCTGCATTGATTTTTTTTGTATTATAGCAGCAACAGGTCACGGGTGAGACTGAGATCTTTTTTCCAGGTGACTACACACAACACATATGCAATCTTACCTTCCCCAAAGAGAGGTACAGGAGTTCAGAGGGAGAATTTAGCCTGCTCCAGGGTGATGTTTGAAAGCTGCAGAGCAGCTCCTAACCTGATTAATGCATCCTGAGGTGACTGGATTGTGTGCTGCAAATTTGCAGGAAACCGGGTTGCCCCATAGCTACCCAGTCTATATCAGTCTGTGTCATTTTATTGGGATAGGTGAATCAGGAGTGTGTAGCTAGACACCAAGAGCAATTTTCCCAGTGAATTCCAGTTTAAACCCTGGTTGCATTGGAAATTACAGCGTCTTCAATAGGAGAATTCACAGTGTCTCGATTTTCTCTCTGCAGCATGGACAAGGACAGCCAGGATGTTCACCAGGTACTGAATGAGCTCAAGAACAAGTTCCAGGAGATGAGGAAGCTGATCAGCTCCATGCCTGGCATCGGGGTGAGCCCAGAGCAGCAGCAGCAGCAGCTGCAGAACCTGCGGGAGCAGGTCCGGACCAAAAACGAGCTGCTGCAGAAGTACAAGAGCCTCTGCATGTTTGAAATCCCCAAGGAGTAGGAAAGACACAGCTGCACTCTCTGGATCTGAGATACCTCCTGTCCAGGCTGAACAGGGTGGCAGAAGTTGGCATTTCTTTCTTTAGGTTTTGTGGTTACAGGGCTGTGGCGTTGTGCCTGTGTGGACCATGGGTGTGTGACACTGGGCCAGGACACCGTGTGCTCTCCGGGGACGATGGCAGCAGCACGTTCCCTTGATCAGCTGCAGGACTGTGCACTTACATATCCCATCTCCTGTTTTCTCTCAGGGTGGGGTTCTTCTTTTTTACGTTTAAACAAGCAGGAGACATTTTGCTTTCTCTTGACTAAGGGTCAAAGTACCTGCTGGTGAAAAAGGGGGCATTTCTGCAATATTTTTTTACTTAAAAATGGCCAAACATCAAAAGGGAACATAAGAGGGAAGCATGAACTGTTTGGCCCTGCTCCTGGAAAGTCTCTCTGGTACACTTTCCATTCCCTGTGTGTTGGAAGAGGAATGATTGCTTTCAGTTACTTCTGTATTTCTCTTTTCAAACAATTGGTGATTGTGTCTGAGATGAGTCAAATAAAGATTTATAAATTCCAAACTGCCCCTCTTGTGTTCACTGAGTGGATGTGGGCAGAGCAGGGGCAGGATGCTGGCAGCACGTGGGATTCTGGGCCCAGCTCCAACTTTCCCTCTTAAAACAGAGGAAGGGCAGGAATCAAAACAAAGGCCATAAATGATAAAAGCTTTTAGTTATTCCATACTAAAGTCAGGCTCAACAGGACGGGTAAGTTCCACATCCAGGGGCTTCCCACAACCACAAACATTTGAGCAGCTGGAACAGGTAATTCTGCTGGGTGGGATGGTTGCAGCTCACCTGTAGCTCAGATATTTACTCTGTCCCCACTGAGATACTGTACTAGTACTTTCTTTGGGAAGGTGCCAGTGTGTAAACTCTGAGTAAAGCAGAACACCGAGATAAACAAAGCACAATGTACACATTTTTTATTACTGAAATTGCCTTTCCACCAGCCATTGCCTGTCCCAGCTCAATAAATTCCTGTGTCTCATGCCTGGACGATGTTTTCCATTCTTTTGCCAGTTGCTGTTACTGTGAAATCAGGCATAGGCAGAGCTGGAAGAAACAACTTGTTGCCAAAGAAATGTCTGGCACTTAGCTCAGGAGCAAGTTAACTCTGTCAACTTGAATCCAAGTTTCAAGTGAAACTGAGAGGTTTTGCTTTGCAGCCTCTCTCCCCCACCGTTGTTTTGTGGCTTCAATATGATTTTTTTTTTGCCATTAATATGTACTAAACACAGATTTGTGCTGCTGCATGAGGGGAAAGCGGAGGTTGAAAATGAGCTTTCTTTGAAGAGTGATCCTGTTTCCCTTTCACTTCTAGCAATGATTACTGCAACTTGTTATTGGGAAGAGATTAAAAACCATCAGATGTAAAGGTGACCTTTCGAGCAAAGTACTTCCTTTACTCATATTGCAGAGTAAAAACAATCTCCCAGCTGGGGTGCCAATGAATCAGTCTGTGTTGACATCATTAAAGTGTGCTTAGTTAATCGGCAAAGAGCATGAAACACAATCAGCTCTTTATAACGGAGTGATGTCAGTTTGCTGGGTGACTGCAGGCAGTGACATGCCAAGCCCGGCGTGTCGTGGGGCTGGCAGCGCCGTCACTCGGCGTAGCGGAGTGAGGAAAGAGTGCTGCCTCAGTGACCCCTGGGAGCGAGCAACTCCTGCGTGGCCTCTCCTTACCCTGTGTGGCAAAACCCCGGCGGCTTGCAGAGGCGGGAACCTTTGCACTGGGAGTCGGAGAAAATGGGGCAATACAGGGCTGCAGTGAGAGGCTGGTTTTGTCTCCTCTGAGCTCAGGCCTTTTGTTGAGCAGGATTTGCTATGGGATAGGGTAAGGAAGCAAAGGCAAACCCACAGGTGGAATTTTTAAAAAGATTTTATTAATTTGTAGAAAAAATAAAACATCAAGTTTCACCCACGGTAGAAACACTTGAAGATTTTTTTTTTTTTTGTTCATGTCAATGACAAACAATACCTACATAAAGTGCCTATTATTTTATTTTGTAAAACCCTTCCCGCTCCCCCCACCCTCCCCAAATCTTGCAAATCAAACAAGACGAATGTAAACAAGAGTCAGTTTTTTGGTCCATCGGGGCTGTAACTCTGCAATGTCTTTTGCAACAGCTTAGGAGTGTCTTCTGCATGTGTTTTGCAGACACAGATGAACACACAACATAGAGCCAGAGTCCGTGCACAGCTTCTCAAGTTGGAAAAAAAAATTAAAAAATCAAGAACCAAGCCCAAAGCCCCAGGCAGGTGCTGGCTAGGCCCCTGCCTTCCCTCTTGAAGGCAGTGCCTGAGGCTGGGTGGTTTGGGAGGGAAAGAAACACCAAGGTCTGTGCCCTCCACACTCACCCTCCCACCTGGCTGCCCAGCAGCTCACCCTTTCCCTGTCTCTTTGCCCAGAGGAGGAGGCTGTTCCCAGTGACATCCCCTCCTGCCCTCCAAAGCCTCCCCCTTCGCATCCCTCGCTCCCAAAATGCACCCCCGGGGAGGGAGGTGATGAAAACGGGAGGAGGGAGGCTGGGGGAGAAGCGACGCCCTCTCTGCCCGGCTGGGCACCTGCCCAAAGTCAATTCGGAAACGAGCATCTTTTTCCCCCTCCTTTCCTTCTTTCCTTTCTTCCTTCTTTCCCGTGGCGAGCGGGGGCTCCTAGCTGATCACGCAGCGATCCTTCTCCTTGCCGTGCCCGCCGCCGATGGCTTTCTCCCGGATGTACATGAGGTCGCTGTGCACGCTGGGCCGCCGGGCGAAGGGGGCCACGATGCCGTACGCCTCCTCCGTGCCGCCCCGGCCGCCCTCCTTCAGCAGCTTTTTGCCTTTCAGCGCCTTCTTGTGCAGGATGTCGCAGTACTGGACCGAGACCTTGCGGTGCAGGTCGGGGCTCATCTCGCTGGGCAGCTTGGCCATGGCGAAGAGCGCCTGGAACATCTGGTCCAGGCTGCTGTTCCTCTTGGCTGAGATCTCGAAGTAGGCACATTTTTTGGGGTCCCCTCCCACCAGCTGCTCGATCTCCCGGGGCTGCACCTCCCGGTAAAAGTCCCGGTCGCCCTTGTTGCCGCAGATGACCAGGGGCACCTCTATGTTCTCCTTGGTTTTGTTCTTCAGGCACGACTTGGTCTCCAGGATTTGCTGCTTCAGGCGCTGCACCTCCTCGAAGGAGTCTCGGTTGTCCAGGCTGAACACAAGGATGAACACGTCTCCTGGGGACAAAGAGGGAACGTGAGATGGTTGCAGGGATGGGGACACAGAGAGCCCCACTCCTAAGCCAAACACAGGCTTGGAGAAAGAAGGACCAGGCAGCACCAAGAAGAGCTGCCCAACCACTTGAACACACAAAATCGTACCTCCCTCCTCCCAGGACTGCAAAAACATCCCCAAACTGAGCAGGAATCTGGCAGAGGGACCTCCTGACAAGTACCTGTGAGGATGGAGAGGCGGCGCATGGCTGGGAAGGGGTGGTTGCCCGACGTGTCCAGGATGTCGAGCTGGTACACCTCACCACGGATGCTGTAGAACTTGCGGTGGAAGTCCTCGATGGTGGGCGTGTATTGCTCCTCGAAGCGGCCGGTGAGGAAGCGCGAGACGATGGCCGTCTTGCCCACCTTGGAGGAGCCCAGGATGACCATGCGGTAGCAGTTCTTGGCGGGGATGCTCAGCTCGGCCTCGCTGGGACACATCTTCTTGATCATCGCTGCCAGTTTCATTGACGCCGGCAAAAGCGCAGCTTGCGCCGAGAAGGAGACGGAGGAGGAGGAGGAGGAAGGCGCTGCCTGCCCGGCTGCTCAGCCCCTCTTCCCTCTCAGGAAGGGTCGGTGTGAGCTCTGCACGGCGGTCGCCGCGTTATATGGAGCCGGCAGCGACCGCCCCTCGGCGCGTCACGGCCCGGGGCGGCGGCGGCTGAGTCAGCGCCCGGCTCCGCGCCCGGCCCGGCCCGCGCCCCCCGCCGGGCTCCGGGCTGCGCGCCCCGCTCCCGTCCGCAGCCCCGTCCGCACTCCTGGGGCTCGGCTGCCTGGTCCCGTTCACAGCCCGGCTGGGGCTCCGGGTTCTTGGCAGCCCCGTCCCGTTCGCAGCCCCGTTCGCGCTCCCCGGGGTGCACAGGCAGATCCCGCTCCCATCCCGGTTCGCGCTCCCCGGGATGCACAGACGGATCCCGTTCCCATCCCGGTTTGCGCTCCCGGAGATTTACAGCCCGGTCCCGCTGGCAGCCCGGCTGGAACTCGGGTGTTTCGAACTCCCGCTCGCGCTCCCGGTCCCTTCCACAGTCCCGTTTGCAAACAGATCTCTCAGCACGGGGTCCCTGTGCTTTGTACCCGTCCCGTTCTCAGCCCGGTGCGGGCTCCGGCGCCCCGCAGCCGGCTCGGGGCTCCCGGGGCTCGGGGAGTGGGGTGACCCCGAGCTGCAGGAACCGGGGGCGGGGGGGGTGCAGAGGGTCCCACGCCACTCCCTGCCGTGGTTTCGCTCCGGTTTACACTTGCCGGGTGCAAACGCCCGGAAAACGGGAGAAAAGACCCCTTTCGGTGTGAGCGCCGGTGCGCGGGGCCGGGAGCAGAGAGAAGCCTCGGTCACACCGGGGGCTGCAGCGCGGGCTGGGGGCTGCGCGGTGACACCTTCACAGCGGCTCTTAGCACGGCGGCTTCCCTTGACCCCGACCTCGACCCTGATTCCGCTCCCTGTTCCTGTCCCGGTCCCCGTTCCTGTCCCGGTGCCGGTGCCGGGCGCCGAGCGCCGCCGCTGCAGCGCCGGTTCTCCCCGCTAGGGGACAGGCGAGAGCCCGGCCGGCGGCAGCGCGGGCAGGGCCGGGAACGGGAACGGGAATGGGAATGGGAATGGGAAGGGGAATGGGAACGGGAACGGGAATGGGAACGGGAATGGGACTGGGAATGGGAATGGGAATGGGAATGGGAATGGGAATGGGAATGGCAGCGGTGCCGTACTGGGAGAACTGGGAATGGTCAGCCTGAGGAATGGAAGGCTTCAGGGAGACCTCAGAGCCCCTTCCAGTGCCTAAAGGTGCCCGAAGAGAGATGGAGAGGGACTTTGGACAAGGGCTGGAGTCACAGGACAAGGGGGAATGGCTTCATGCTGATGGCAGAATTAGATGGGATATTGGGAAAAAATTCTTCCCTCTGAGGGTGGTGAGGCACTGGAATGGGTTGCCCCGGTGCTGGAAGTGTCCAAGGCCAGGTAGGAGAGGACTTGGAGCAATCTTGTTTAGCAGAAGGTGCCCTTGCCTATGGCAGGGGGTGGTACAAGATGAGCTTTAAGGTCCTTTCCAACCCAGCCTGTTCTATGATAAAAATGAAATAAGAATTAAAAAAAAATATTTAAAACCCACCACTAAAAAGAAAAAAAAATCTCAGCAAAAGGTGGTGCTTTAGTAAAGTTCAGGGCAGCAAAGCCTCACCTATAACACAGAGCCAGAACACACAGACTGGGGCAGAGCGGTGCCTTTCATCAGCACCACTTGGGAAAGGGATGGTGCTGAGCTCCTCATCTCCCCTGAGTGTGGTGTCACCCTCGGATAATTTAATTAGAGAGGGACCTCAGGGACAGCCAGAACACACAGACTGGGGCAGAGCGGTGCCTTTCATCAGCACCACTTGGGAAAGGGATGGTGCTGAGCTCCTCATCTCCCCTGAGTGTGGTGTCACCCTCGGATAATTTAATTTAAACACCCTCAGAAGGCTTAGGGAGGGGTTGTGGTTGTCTGTGGCTGTCTGGAAGGGAGCAGCAGCTCAAACAGCCCTGTCCCTGCCTGCAGGGAAACATCCTGCCCAGAGGCACAAGGACACTTGGAGGAGAGAAAGTGGGACAGTTTCCTGTGTTTATTCATCTGTGTGTGAGACAGCGGAGAAGTTTAATAGCCCAACACAAAGCCCAAATGTATCACCCCAAATAACAAAAAGATCATTTAATTGAAGTGGTTGATGGAAAACAACAGGGGGAATAGGAAGTGGCAACCTCTGGAGGACAGACAAATCGAATATCTCAACCAGCATTTATTGCTGGCCGTACAACTATTAATAGAGTCAGGAACAGGTAAAAATAGCCTGCTTGAAACCTGCTCCTGGCTGACAGGAAAAAAATCCATTTGCTCCTTCTCAACAGTTCTTTGGGCAGAGCATGCCAGGAGACAGATGTGCACTGGGATCCTGTGGGCTTGGTGGAGTGGGACCAGAGCCAGGGACCCCCTGAGAGCAAGGACAGGCTGTCAGGGACCTGGGGTGGGTGCAGGAGAGCTGCTGCTGGTGGGAGCTCTCAGAGAAGAGGTCGTGGGCACTGCCTGTGCCATCCCAGAGCCCAGCTCCTCGTGGAGTCACGCAGAGCCCGAGCAGGGAGCACTACACAGCATTAGCTGAGTCCTCCCAGGCTCATCCAGAAACTCATCTCCTGTAGGAGCAAAGCACATTTGCTGGGAGCTGCTGCCAGTGATTGATGATAAAGGATCCACCTCGCTGCAAGGCAAAGCCTTCGCACAGTTATGACTCTTTTACAAATCACCACCTATTTCTGACCTGACTGCAAATAGCCCAAGGCTTAAAGCAGAGGCAGGTAAAAGGGCATTTCCCCCACGGCTGCCAGAGTTTGTCCCTGCTGTTTGTGGGATGTTTCGCTCCTTGCCTGGTTTTGGGGGATAGAATCTCTTTGATGCAGCAGCTCAGCACAGCCAGAGGCACAGGCAGGACGCTCTGCACGAACCCCAGCGACACCTTTAATGGAATCACCTTCAGCACAGATCAATCCTTGTTTCCTTGCTATTCCCCTCCCTGTTTTCACCCTCCTCGGTTTACCAGCCACCTGCCAACCAGCAAAACCCACCCTGTGTCCGCGAGCAAGTGGCTGAGGAAAGGAAATTCCACGAAAGTCACACAAACATCCCGGCGACAGAACACGCGGCTCCCCAGGGCCTGCCTTGGACGAACTGTGCAGCAGCAGAACAGAGCTCACAGCAGCAGCACCACGGCAAAAAATGTAGGAAGCAAAATGTTCCAGGAAGCAGGAGCGGCACCGAGGTGCCCAGCGCGGGGGGATACTCGGAAAAGGACAATTACATCAGAACATGAGTTTGGTTTCTGAGCGTGCTGCGAAGGATCATCCCCCCGGGGCCGGGCTGGCCTGGGTTCACGGCCGGGTCTGAGCGCTGAAACAGGACTGGGAGAGCCTTTTGTGTCCTTCCCACCTGGCACACGCAGAGCCTGCAGCTGTCCCAGGCTCGGAGAGGGGCACATCCCACAGGAGCTCCTTGTCAGCTGCTTCCCATCCCACCAAGGGCTCATCCCCAGTGCAGCACACAGCATTCCCAGGCTCTGGAGCAACCTCGCACATGGAGCCAAGCCCAGCTCTCCTGGCTCCCCAATTGCTGCTTTTCTCCCCCAGGGCTGTCCCTTGGACAGGGCCCCTCTCCCTGGGGGCTGTACAGCAAGCTGGTGTCCAGCTCCTTACCCTGCTCCCAAAGAACCAGCGTGGGCTGTGCATTTCCCAGCAGCAGCTGGTGAACAGCAGGGACTTGTGGGACCCCAAATCCTGCCCTGGCTGCTCCCCTGGGGTGGGAGAGGAGTGAATGGCCAGAGGAAGAGGAGAGCAGCTGGGTAGGGAAGGGAAGGGAAGGGAAGGGAGGCTTTAGCCACAGCTCTTGCTTGTCCCCCTGAGGAAAAGCATCTGATTAAATCAAGATGCAGAATCCAGGGTTGCTATTCATTCCCTATATTATTAGCTTGTCTCATTTTATTAAATCTCTTTAAGGCTTTTCAGAAGAAGCACGTAATTCCCAAAATATAATTTTTCCCAGATGAGATATGAGGCAGAAGCTGCTCCTTCTCTGGGGAATGAGGGGTGGCTTTATTTGTTTCCCTCCCCCACCCCCTGCTTCTTTAGCAACACTTTTCATATCTCTTGACTCCTTTTAGCACTTGGGATTTGATTAACAGAGAATCTGAAAGCCTGAGATGTCTCAAATCCCCAGTTCCTGGAGTTATCCAGGCAAGGAGTGGCAAGAGGTCCCTCGAGACGCCATCCCTGGGCTCAGCACGGTGCAGCTCTCAGCCAGGAGCACCCTGGAAATCCCCTGCTCCCAGTTTCCCCCTCCTTTCATCCCATCCTCTTGCCCACAGGTCATGCAACAACCTGCCAGCATGAGCAAAGGTGTCTCCATGTCCTGGACGTGTCCCCAAACTCCAGCACCTTCTGCTCCCTTCCAAGGAGCAGAGTTTCCTTCAGCTGCTCTGGGATTAGAGAGAAATGTCACCTGTGACCAGAGACAGGCACCAACTGGGCTTGGGATACAAGGCACAGGGGACAGGGAGGCTTGGTGAGCCCAGGGGATGCACTGCTGCGGATTTCAGCAAGGTTCCCATGGAAATAGCCATGGTTGGCAGGGCTGGCAGGACAGAAATGAAAGCCCAGGAGGAGGCAGGGAGCAGGGTGGGCAGTGCCAGGCAGTGCTGGGGGCTCAGAGCCTGCAGATGTTTCCTGTCGGGTCCCACATCTGCTGCTGAGGCTCCAGAGGGGCTGTGCAGTGATGGAGAGGCTGGGATTTGGGGAGTTGAGCTGGGCAAAGGCTGAGCCCGTGGCCAAATCCAGGACCCTCGAGGCTCCCTTGGGGCAGAGCCTGGCCCTGACATCTTCCCAGGACTCTGGTGGCTCTGAGCCCTCCTGCAGCCCTGGCTGGGAAAGGAGCTGCGCTCCGTAAACAGCTCCTCCCGACGAAAATGCAACATGGAAAAAGCAGCACATTCCTACCATTTCTTTCCTTTGAAACAGGATCCGAGGAGGATCCGGCTCACCGGGCCGTCTCGGGGCGGCTTTGGAGTGTGAAAATTAAAGAAAACAGCCCGGTAACTTGTCCTCTGCCTCGTGGCAGGAGCTCCGTGCGTAAGGGCTCCCGGAGTGAGGGTGGAAATGGGCTGGGAGGGGTTGGATGGAGCCTTCTCCACCCTGCCCTGACAGGGGTGATGCCTGGGGCAGGGGGACAGTGGCCGTGGGGTGCTGCTGCTGCTGCTCTCCAGCACTGGGGGAAGTTTCAAAGCTTTCCCTGGACACCAGTGAGTTGGGAGCTGCCTGTATCCCAGATCCCTGAGTGTGGATGTGCCAGCAGAGCCCACGCAGCTCAGCCCTGGGATGCCCATCCTGCCCATGGCATTTGTTTGGGCTCCAGCACTGGGGGTTTCCCACATGGGAACAGTTTCCCACCGGGGTGTTCTCCCCACTGCTTTGTGAGCAATTACAGTCCAGATTGTTTTCCCTACACAGCAAGGATAGAACAGACTGGTTTATTCCCCTACAAATATAAATTCTGTCTTGTCCCCTGTCCACCTTCTCTGGATTAAGGGATCCCCAATAAAGCAGTGCCCAAACTGCCCCCAAAGCTGAAAGCTCATCTTTGCTTTTACAAAAGCATCTTTGATTTTTTCAAATCCCAACCACTGGCAAAAAAGCCGAGGTTCTGCCTCAGTGTTGGGATGGGTTTGGGAGCCCTGAGCCCCTCATTTGCTGCCAGCTTCCCAGCCAGCCCAAGTGCAGGCTCAGCAGGCTGGAGCGGGGTGGGAATGGAGAATTCCCGGCGCTGCCAGTGCCACACGTGCCGCCCGATTGCGCCACGTGTTTATTCTGTGTTTGTTTGCCACGGTGTTTATTCTGTGTTTGTTTGCCACGTAAGGGCTGCTGGCTGTCCCTCCCCTGGGGCAAGGCAGAGCAGCTTCCCCGGGCAGGGCAAACACGGGCACGGGGTTACAGGGGGTCACAAGGGAGAGAATGGCCTTTGGGAATGTGTCCCTGCTCCTGGATGTCACCAGCAGTGGGGAAAGGACCGCAGGATGCAGCCTCCACCTGCTGAAATGTTCCTGGATGAAGCATCCTGTGAGCGTGGAGCTGGGCTCCCATCCCCACTGCTGGGGTGTTTATTGTGGATTATTATAATGTAATTATAGAATTATACATATAATTATATATATAATTATATATAATTATAATTATTATATATATTATATATATTATATATATGATGTATATATGATCCTCTCATCCCAAGGAATTGCCACTGCAGTTCCATGGAAGGGAGATGTGTGTGGGGGAGCCATGGAAGCAAGCACGCAGAGAAAACCTCCATGAGGGTGGGCACAGAGGTTCTCTGCTGGAATGGGGGCAGCTGAGGCAGCACAGAGTGATGACCTGGCTGACCCAGCTGTCCCTGCCAGGTAGGAGTTGAGATTTAACTAGTTTCTCCTTTCCTGCTGTTTGCTCTGGAGAAATACCCCAAACTTCAAAGGAAGTGTTATCTGTGGCGTCAGCACACGGCATCACGTGAAGCCATTCCCAAGGCTGCAAACAACCTCCCTGGCAGCTCCAGTGGGCCCAGAAAGATCCATCCTGGATTTTGAAGGCATGAAGGCATGACAATGGCCCCATGACCCCATTTCCAGGGACCCCATTTGGTCCTTGATGTCCCTGCAGAGCTGGATGCTCCTGCCTGTGCTGCTGCAGAGCTGGGGCTGCATCCAGCTGGTCCTGGGGGTCCCACAGTGCAGGTCTGTCCTTTGGAAGCAGCAGGACTCACCTTCTGACATGAGATCCACCCCTGCTTCCATGCAGGATGTGTCCCAGCTGCAGACAGCAAGAGGGGAAAGCTGTGACACCACCAGCACTTTGTGCTCAGCCTGAAGGTTTCACCCCCTCCCTGTGTAATCTCCAATTCTTGGAAATATTAGGCAATTGGAGAGGAATCAGTTGGGTTTCTTTTTTTTCCTTATAACCAAGGAGAGTCCCCTAATTCCTTGCTGTTAAATACCATAAAACAACATAAATAATGGTGTCTCTGTGTTTCCCTCCCTGCAGCCCCAGGGAGCAGCACAGCAACACCTGGGACTCACCCCCTGCCCCAGGGAGAAAGGTGGGCTCAGAGCCCATGAGATGGGCTGAAACATCAACTCCCAGCTCCTCACCTTCCCCCTTCAGGGAACAGAGCAGGTGCCTCTAAACTATCAAACTCCAACCTTGTGGCAGCCAGAACCAGTTGTGTGAAGGCAGAGATGTTTAATCCGTGCTGGATGCTGTGGGAAGAGCTGCTAAAACCAGGGATGTGTCTGGCATAGCCCCCCAAAAAAAACCCTTGTTCTGGAAGTGGCAGATCACGGGGGAAGGAGTCTGTGAAGCCAGACCCAGCACAGCACCAAACCCCCGTGCTCATGGGGGATGTGGGCATGGCATGGGAAGCAGCTCCATCACTGGGGTTTGTGGTGACAGACACACGTTTTAGGAGGCTGATATTGGCTGGGGAGGGGAATGGCACAACTGGGGTCCCTCCTGGCCTTGCAGGAGGGACTGGGAAAGGCACACATGGTCCCCAGAGCGGGAATGAGACAGCACAAATACAGCCCTCGCTGTGTTCTCATTAGGAATAATTCTTCCCGTATGAGCACGTGCTTCTCCAGTAAATACTGATTTCACTTATCAACAAATCCAAGTTTATTGACATCAGAGACTTTGAGCCAGGACTGGCAACTCTGACATAAATTGTCTGAATAATGCAATGTATCCTCTCCTCGATGGTTGCTATGGGTACTGGGCCGGTTTAGCCTCCCTCTATAAACATTAGCTGTGAAGGGAATGTGGAAACTTATCTAAAAATAAAATACTATACCCAAATCTTTGAGAGGAAGGTGGTTGAGATGGCAATAAAAAAATAAATCTACGTGTAATGGTTCTGAAGTGATGAAACACAAACACAGCATTTGTGAGCCCTTCCGGAGGAAACGGAGGCCGGACTGAAAAGAGACCAACACTTTTAATTCTGCTGAGCAATGCCCGGAGGGTGAGTTAATTACAACGTGTAAAAGCAAAAGGAAATGGAACCGTTTCATGGAGGTGACACTGAGAAGAGAGAGGACCCTCTGTGGAGGGGACAGTGTGGCGCTGAGATGTGGTGCCACATTCCAGTGCCCGTGTGGAGCTGGCAGCAGCACAGCTCCCTTCTCCAGCACCTGCTCATTTGGTCGTTTAGTTTATTTCTCAAACTGTTCTGGGAATCTGTGAAAACAGAGCCTGGGGCTGGAGCATCACCTCTGGAATCTTTCTGTTCAAGGCAGGATTCAGCACTGGACAGTTTTGGGGCAGGCTGGTGGCAGGGGCAGAGGGGCACATCTGTACCTGGCTGCTGCACGGTGTGGAAGGCAGAAACAAACCTTGCCCTCTCTTCCCTCCCTCCCACTGCCCCTGCAAGACCGTGGAAAACAGCTGGAAGGCACTGGGTGGTGGGAAAGGCAGCAGGACCCTCCTGTGGACCCAGGGAAAAGGAGGGGCTGGGGCATCAACATGGCCAGGAGTGGGATATCTGTGAAGTGCAGACAGGGATTGACTCTTCCCCTGGGTCTTCTCCATGCTGGGGCTTCCCCACAGGACAGCTGCCATCCCTCCATGCCCCTGGGCTCTGGTTTAGGTCATACATTCACACTCCTGTGCTTTTCAGTCAATTTTCTCAGAGCCTTTGCAATAGTGTGGAGAAGCTGCAGGGCTCTGCATGGATGAGAAACTGCAGCTCTGGATGGGGAGGTTCCTGTCCCAAAAAATAAGGGGTTGCTTTTTGGTTTTGCAGCAGGTTTTGCTGTTGTTGAGCTCACAGCAGCTTTCCCTGTTCCTTTCCCATCTGTGTTTGAATCCTCAGGGGCTCCTGAGCTCTCTCCACTGCTGGACCTGAGCTTTGTCTGCTTCTCGTGGCTCTCAGGCTGCACCTTCAGATGATCTTCAGGACGCGCTGAGCTCACTTATGAAAGGCCCCTGGTGTTTCCATCATTACTCTGCTTTCCCTCCAGTCCAAAGGGAATTCCTTTTTGCCTGCAGATCTCCAGTAATCAGTGTGGGAGAAGAGGTGGGGAGGTCCCACACTGTGGAACTCCCGGGAGCTGCAGTGACCTGGACAGAGCCCTGGGGACAGGGACCTCCATCTCCCATGGGCTGTGGCAGGGAGCTGCCACCACGCTCAGGCTGTTCCTCTGGTCACTTCCAGTGCTGCAGGGAGCTCAGCTGGCTCATTAAGGGTTGCTGGGTTAATTAGTAGGATACATCTCAGTAGGAAAATGGGCAAATCAGACAGTGTGGGGACCGGAGAGGCACGAGGTACGCCAGAGAGTGCCCTGCAAAAGACAAAGGGACGAGAGTCCATTGGGGACCTCAGTGGTGCCACAGCAGCTCTGTCACAGCAGCACAGTTCAGTAAAACCTCAGCAGTGCCATGGGACTGTCCCAGATCTCCAAAAACCAGCAGGCAAAAATGTACTGGGGGCTCCCAGATGGCAATGACCCCCCAGGAAAGGAGCCTGGCCAGGAGCTTGTGCTGCTGGAGAAGCTTCTGGCCCCCCAAACAAGCCTGGGCTGAGGTTTTAGGGTGAGCCCACTGGCAGAAATGTTCCTGGCTCAGGCAAGGAGCAGCTGGAGCAGGGAGGCCTGATTTCCCTGAGGGATGAGCAGGCACACATGCCCTCTCACACCATCCCTGCCACTCTCTGGAGCACCTGCCATGGCCAATAGTTGTATTTTTCTGCCTGATTCAGATTAAGCCTGGAGCCTCAAAGCTTCCCAGCAATTTTCCCTCGCACTGATTCTCAAGTGTATAATCAAAACAATTTGGGGGCTGCTGGTCGGGTGCCAGGAGGCAGACACAACTGCTGCTGTGAAAAGCTTCTCTGCCTGGGATTTTGCAGAGGCTTGAAGCTCAAATGCTTTGAGAAGTGTGGGAAGGGCTCTGGAGGAGCCAGGGAAGGCAGGACTGGGCTGGGGTGCTCGTTGGTGGGGGAGCCCAGCAAAGCAGCCCCTGAAATGCCCCCATCAGCAAACCTACCTGGGGCTACTTGCTCTTCACTCCCTTCTGCTTCTTCCGATAGATTTCCTCTGTGAAAGGCCTGCAGTTGGGAGGATGGGAATTTGAGGAGAGAGGGGGGCAGAGACAAAAGAGAGGGGCAAAAGAAGGGAGGAAGAATTAAAATCAAGGCTACTGAGTGCTCACCTTTGGGCCTACAAAATTTGTCCTTCACAGGTTGGCACAGCCTGACTATTCCTGGTCTGTGGCAATCCTGGTTTCAGCCTCCCTGGATTGAGGAGCAGCTACAGCACCATCCCTGTGCCAAGCAGGACAAGGCTCAGCACACACCCAGACTCCCCCTGATGCAGACCATGGCTCTCTGCATCTCCTCCTCCCTTGCAAATACAAAGACCTTTCACTGCTGAAGTGCAACTGCTACTTCTGGGAGTTATTTTGTGCTGCTCCATCCTGTGCTACTTCTGGGAGTTATTTTGTGCTGCTCCATCCTGTGCTGCTGGCTGGGCTATTGTAGTGCAAAACAGCAGAGAAGCCCATCCAAGGAACTACAAAATGCAAGTGCTTCTTGTAGGGGGCTCTTGTGAAGACACAATGAGTCCTCTCACTGCCTTCCTTATTGTTCTTCTATAGACAGAATCTGGCACCCAAAAGGAAAAAAGGCCTCATTTTGATAAAAATAAACATGCAAACGTTCCTAGAACTCAGCAAATAGCTTCAGAGTGGAATTTGCCCATTATCAAAACAATTGAAAAAAAAATCCTCTGTTTTCCTTCTTCCCCGCTGAACTAATTGGAAAAAAACCATCCCTACTTGTGCAGTTCTCTGAAACCTCGAGAGTTAAAGCTGGTAGAAATAATTAGAAGCTCTCCAGTTCTGCACAGCTACTCACCCCTCGTACAGCACAGCGATTGTGTAGGAAATTGCCACTACAGCTGTCAGCAAAAGGCCAGCTGGGCTGGCGTGCCTGTTTTGAAAGAGAAGGGAAAGATCAGGTAAGTACAGGGGCTTATGCAAGACCTGGTTGAGAAAGTGAAATGAGACACTGGGCTGCAGAGAGCTCTGCTCGCTCATTAAACTGAAGCAAACAAAAGGGTTGGGGTTTTTTTTTGTGCTTAATGTTAACTGTCTTGGACAGATGTTACTTGGCAAAGGCTCTCCCCCAGCCGACTTCAGCGACTTCTTTTAAGTCTGCTCTCTGCTGTGAGAGCTCCTGCTTTGATGCTAAATCCTGAGATTATGGGGATGTTTAAGGGCTGAGCAGCTGCTGACACACAGCTGCAGCTCCCAGCCCATGCTCCGAGGGAAATGCCTGATGTCCCAAAAAGGTGGGCCACCCAGGGTACAGGGGACACCAGGCAGCCAGAGCAGTGCATGGCATCACACACATCCAAGTGGTGATGGATGCACTCAGCCAGTGCAGGGATGGGGATGGGAAGGGATGGGAAGGGCCATTCCTGCCCTGGAAGGGTGCTGGGGTGGGTGCTGCACTGGGGCTGGGGGCTTGGTTCACTTTTAAACCTTTTTCTAAGTGTTTCAGGAATGTGTCCTCCAGGCAGATGTCACCAGGCACAGCACGGGGCACAGATGCCACCACTGCTCCTCACTGGCTGGTTGTGGGGAGACATGACCAAGAACTGAGGCACAAAGGAGATGGCTGCTCCTTTTAGCAGAGGCCACAGCTTGGGGACCAAAAATCCTCGTCACCTCCTGCTCTGAAGAGAGATGTCACAGAATCATAGAATCACAGAATGGTTTTGACTGGCAAGGATCTCAAACCTCATCTCATCCCACCCCTGCCATGGGCAGGGACACCTTCCACAATCCCAGCCTGCTCCAAACCCTGTCCTGCCTGGCCTTGCACATTTCCCCACCAAGGACCAGCTAAACACTTTATTTGCTGACAGCCAGCCCTCATCCCTCTCAGAGCTGCCACCAGCAGTTAAAGGCAATCACCAGTGTCCTAATTAAGGGGGACAATTAAGATAAGCTTTAAGGTTTCTTCCAAACCAAACCATTCTGTGATTTTATGAGGATAAACATCCCACAAGCCTGGTGCAAGGTGACTTGTGCTGCTGGGAAAACACACCTGCAGAGAGAGACTGAACTACCTAAACCTCACACTGGAGCCACTTTCAGGTACCACCCAGCCTCATCAGTCCCTGGAGAGGCACCCACAAATCTCCATTTCTTCACCATTTTCATTCTGCAATAACTTTTTCCCTCATTAGGAAGCTTCGGGCAACTTCCTTCTCTCCCAAGCCCCTGCTATTACATGCTTAGTCATGTCTCCTTCTTGATTCCTATCAGAGAGAACAAATTTACATGATTGTTTGTTGACAGCAAGACCTCTAATTGCATCATTTGGCTGCAGCTCCAGCTCTGATTTACACAGCCTGTTGCTGTGAGTTAGAACACTTCCCTAGCTGTCCCCACACAGTGAATGCTCCATTTGTCTGCCAGGAGAAATGAGGCTGCTCAGCACAGGTGATGAGCAGCATTTGGGTGAACTCTTCCTGTCCTCTTACGAGTCTGACCTACATATTGGGACACATCTGATTGCAGCAGCGATGATGAATCAGTCAGGAAGGTTTTGTTGTCCTGCTAGGACTTTTTTTTTGGGTAGGAAGTCTGTCTGCCCCCAGCCTTGCTGCAGCTCCCCATGGCTGTGGGTTGTCACCCCATTTGATGCTTTTGAGGCTGGACTGGAGTCAGAGGCCAGGCTGGTTGGTGTGATGTGTTTTCATCCCTTATGGATGAGAATGGATCAATCCTTTGGGTTCTGATGCCACAATAAGGAGTGTGATGCATCCCCAGGAGAGGACAAATGTGCTCTGTGTTTTAGGTCTGGCCACAATCAGACAGCTGGAGGATTCCTCCAGCATCCCTCCTGCTGCCACCAAGATGGGACATCAGCTCTGGCCTCTGAGGGCAGACACCTGACATCTTCTGAAAGCCCTGGGACCTCAGGAGAAAGTGTGGACCCCCCTAAAAATCAGCCAATGGAGAGTGTCCAGAGAAGTGAACAGAGCTGGGGATGGGTCTGGAGCACCAGGAGCAGCTGAGGGAGATGGGTGGGCTCAGCCTGGAGAAAAGGAGGCTCAGGGGGAACCTGCTCACTCTCTCCAACTTCCTGGCAGAAGGGTGAATCCAGGGATTCAAAGAAAAGGAAATGGCCTCAAGGTGCTCCACACGAGGTTTAGGTTGGATAATGGGAAAATTTCTTCCCTGGAAGTGCTGTCAAGCCCTGGCACAGCTACCCAGGGCAGTGATGGAGCCACCATCCCTGGAGGGATCTAAAAGCCATGTAAATGTGGCATTTGGGGACATGTTTTAGTGCTGATCATGGCAGTGCTGGGTTAATGCTTGGACTCAATGATCTTATAATTCTTTTCCAACCTAAATGATTCTGTGACTGTATGAACTGAGGTCCCAGGGAAGAGAAACAGCCAAAAACCACCTGAACAGAGCTGGGGATGGGTCTGGAGCACCAGGAGCAGCTGAGGGAGATGGGTGGGCTCAGCCTGGAGAAAAGGAGGCTCAGGGGGAACCTGCTCACTCTCTCCAACTTCCTGGCAGAAGGGTGAATCCAGGGATTCAAGGAAGAGGAAATGGCCTCAAGGTGCTCCACACGAGGTTTAGGTTGGATAATGGGAAAATTTCTTCCCTGGAAGTGCTGTCAAGCCCTGGCACAGCTACCCAGGGCAGTGATGGAGCCACCATCCCTGGAGGGATCTAAAAGCCATGTAAATGTGGCATTTGGGGACATGTTTTAGTGCTGATCATGGCAGTGCTGGGTTAATGCTTGGACTCAATGATCTTATAATTCTTTTCCAACCTAAATGATTCTGTGACTGTATGAACTGAGGTCCCAGGGAAGAGAAACAGCCAAAAACCACCCTGAGAAGGGTTGTGCTGAGCTTCCCCCAGGCAGGTGGGTGGTGTCTTGGTGCGACTCTGCACAGCTCCAGCAATTTGTTCACAGCAATTATTTGTCACGCCTCGCTGGCCTTAATGGTGGCAGCCTTTTAACGAGAAAAAAGAGGCAATCACTGCTGTCCTGAGCTGCCTGGAGCTGCTCCTGCCCAGAATTGTGCTGGAAGAGCACAACGAGAGGGGTGAGGAAGGGATTCTGCGACAGAAACAGCTCAGGGGGTTTCAGTGGATTCTGCAAAGGTTTTAGGAAGTAGTTTGATGCTGATTTTAAAACAAATAAAGGTCTCTTTCCAACTCCTGCTGGTCAAAACCCTGCTTCTGTGCTGCTGTGGGGGTTGTGGTGTGGTGTGGGGGGACTCATCCTGTCCCAGCTCTGCCACTCCCCACAGCAATATAAACATTTCCAGGGTGCTGCTGCAGACCCTGTGGCCAGCTCTCGTGCCCAGCACTGCCTCCCTTTGGCATCTAAATCCTGCACCATTTCCCAGAATTTAAACCCCATCCAGTGCCCTGGCTCTGCCAGGAAGGGAAGCAGCCTCATGCAGCCAGCCCTGCCAGCACCTGGGGGGATTTCAAGTGCACAACTTGCAACAACAACAGCAAGTTGGAGAATGGATCAATCCTTTGGGTTTTTTAACAGCAACAAGGCTCAGTGGAGACAGGAGAGAAACCATCAGCTTTACTTATTACCAGGGGCTGCACACATGGCTGAAAAAATAACCAGAACGTGGCAAAGCACTTCATTTTTCCCACCCAAGCAGAGGAGAGGTGGTCACAGTCAGCAGCACCAGTGCAAAACACCCAGTGATAACAGCCTGCAACACTCCATGGGCTCCTCAAGTAACACAGCCAGGGTTGTTTTTTTTTTTTTCTCCCGGGCAAATAAATAAAATGTGATATTAAATGAGAACCACATCAAACTTGTTACACTGAATAGAGTATATTGCTCATTTGCTGCTAAATTACAGCCTATTCATTTCCTCCTAAGCAGGCTATTAAGCTGTGTTGTATCACACAAGGAGCGTTTCGGAAGTGTTTTCACCGTGGGCTGGGGGAAAGGGTGGCTTGGCTTGTTTTGCTTTTTTCAGAGTAATTGCAGGGTCACACTGCTCCCCAGTGCCAGTGCCCTGCCCCTGCCGAGTGACACCCTGCATGAATTTGGCCCTGAGTGTTGATTTTTCCACGTGCAGAGCCTGCCAAGGGCCTCGTTCAGCTGCAGAGCATTTGCTGATGCCTCCTCTCCCCCAGCACTTGGCCGCTATTTATTTTTCTACAACAAACGCCACGAGTGTTTCGAGACAGCGCAAGATTTTCCACGCACAAAAATAGCCAGGGAGCCAGAAGTCAGGGCAGGCTGCACTTTCTCTGCCATCACAGAGTGTCTTTTAGGCCCCAAATGCACCCTGGCACCTCATGCCCTGCCAAGAGACCCCAGAGTGACCCTACAACCAGAGGTGTTTGTACTCACATGAGGGACCAGCCCAGGTAGATGGCTGTGCTGCCCCAGTACATGGGGTTATCCAGGATGCTGAAGGGGAAGCTGGTCACTTTTTCCTCCATCAGGATGCCAAAGTAATCACCTAAGAGCAAGCAGAGAGCTTCTGGTTAGGCTCCATGAAACGTGGGGGGCTTTGGCACACTGATACCCTGCTCTGAGCCACAGGGAATCCCTGGCAGGGATTCACTGCAAAGGGCTTCAGCACTGACTTCCAGGCTGAGGAAACAGCAACAAAAAAGCTGTTTGTTTACTCTGTGTCTATCAGCTTTTCCAGGAATGGCTCTTTGCCCACGAGGAAGGCTCCTGCATTGCAATGAGGTGGTGGCAGCCACGTCCCTCATCAGGACACAGCTCTCCAGGTCCCAACTGGTTAATTCTGGTTTTTTTCATTTGTAAAATAGCCTGTCAAATGCCACTCCACGATGAAGCAAGTGCATGGGATCAAATCTGTTTAATGTGAAAATAAACCCAGTGCTGTGAAATGGTGTTTGGAGCTGTTTTCATCATGACCACCAAATGCCCTCACCCATAACGTCACCCTTATCTCATAGTTCAGAGAATTTCTCAGAATTTCAGAAAATAGCACCTCTGCCTACAAAACACTCAGTTATTGGCACAGTGATGATGATGATAATGGGTGATTGTCATCTGTAATGAGGAAAGCTTTCAGAACTGTCAGCATCCAACCAGCTTCCCATCTACCTTGGAGCAATCCTTCCACCCTCCTGAAAGGAGCTTGGGAAAGAAATGACAGGGAGATGTGCAGCTTGTGAGCAACATTTCAGAGGGGTAAAGGGGTAAAGGGCCAGGATTCAGATTCTGGTTCTGTTGGTCTTACAGGTGAGACCACAAAGCACCACATCTAGATGACTTTTAAATCCCTCCACTGCCCTGGGCAGCCTGTGCCAGGGCTTGACAACCCCTTTGGTGAAGAATTTTTTCCTGACATCAAATGTCAACATCCCCCAGTACAACTTGAGGTCATTTCTTCTTGCCCTGTCCCTGTTCCCTGGGAGCAGAGCCTGACCCCTCTCTGGCTGCACCCTCCTGTCAGGGAGTTGTGGAGAGCCAAAAGGCTCCCCCTGAACCTCCTTTTCTCCAGGCTGAGCCCCTCCCAGCTCCTCCAGCTACTCCTGGTGCTCCAGACCCTTCTGCTCTGCTCCCTTCTGCACCATCCATGCTCCATGGCCACTGCACAAGCACTGATCCATCAGGAGCAGCCTGTCCCTCAGCCACCACCCTGGGCTGAGCTCCCAGCTTTGCTGCCAGCCCCTTCCCTGACCTTGGGCAAGTCTCCTCTGTCCCTCCAGGTGCTATTGTGCACTGATCACAACATCAGTCTTTCTTAGAGCACAGAGGGTGGTGAGGATTAATGTATGGTGAGAAAGTGCTCACAAATCCAGATGAAAGGCATAACAGGAGTGCAAACTATTCAAGGTTATTATTATTACCTGGATCGTAGTGTAATTTCTTTGACCTCACATGGTGCTAAAACATTTATTTCTAAGGATAAACAGCCCCTGCCCAATTACACAATGCTTTTGGGTTTTAACTGCAGGCCACTAAGTGAGATAATTGCCTTGTATTCATACTATATGTTCTCACAGTTACTTGGCAATACATCTCTGAGATTGTTCTGGTAGAAAGAACACATCACCCCCTGCCACAGCCCGTTTCTGTGCTTTCTTATGTGTCAAAATGCTTCATTATCCCCTGCCCACCCTCGCCCTTGAGCTGAACACCTCATTCCCCACATGGCCCTGGCACTGAGGAGGTTCACACAAAGCCCTGGGCCCGTGGGGCTGGCAGGGGCTTATCTGTGCCCAGCACTGGTGGGGCTGTGCAGCCCTCCAGGCACGCTCCCCACGAGCAGCAGCACACAGGCAGCTCCCCAGGAGCTTTTCCAATGTAATCTCTGCCTCTAAACCTGCACAGGTCAATGAACATGACCACCAGAGAGGTGGTTTCTATGTGTTTATGTTCAGAGAGGTGCTTAGGGACAGGTCTGTGTGCTCTGTGTTGTGTTGCACAGCATCACCCTGGGCATCTCCTGTGCCTTTGCTGAGCCCTCAAGTCAGGAATCAGCTCCGTGCCAAGCTGAGGCACTTTGGCACCTAATAGGAGCTATTTTTTGCTGGAGTTTTGTGCAGCCATCTCACTGCTCAGGGTGGGATCACAGCAGCAAAAGCCACTCTGCAAGGTCCCCCAGAATGCCTGGAGCCTGACCTGGGCTGGAGCACCAGCTCTGCTTCACCCCAGAGAGTTGTCAGCTTCTCCAGGCCCAGCAACAGACTTTGGTCAAGTCAGATTGACTTGACATCTTGGTCAGTGCTGGAAGAAATGTCACTGGGGTATGAGGGTATGAGGCAGATGGGCTCAGACAGGCAAAGCAGCCTCTCCACTCAGTCCTCAGCCTTGAGATAAGCCCAGCCCTCCTCACTGTGTTTTTTGGGAAACGGGGCAAAAAAGGAGGGTGCTGAAGTGATGCTGAAGTGATGCCTGAATCCCTCTGAGGGCACAGCACGGAGACAGGGCACCAGGGATGGTTCTGCCAGGGAGAGAGGCCACATCCAGCTGCTGCAAATGGCATCTGGAGCTGGTGCTGCTGTGCTGGAGATGGGGTGGCACAGCCAGGCTGCTGGAGAAGGGTGACTCACACAGCTCCCACTGCACCACTGAGCCCACACTAGAGAGACAAAGTGTTCTGCAGCTGCTCTGAAGCCTAAATGTGCTGTAAGGAATTCAACAGGAAGCCCTGTGCCTTGCCTGGTTCAGCTGCCACTGCTGTAGAAAAACCCACAAGAGTCAAATCCAGCTCCAGTGATTTTTGAAGTGCCTGTTGTCAGAGGCTCTCTCAAAACTTCTCTTGAGCTCTTGAGACGTCAACAGTGAGAAGAAGCTGAATTCCCCTCCTTGCCAAAGCAGTGCAGCCCTTTGCTATGTGGAGTCCTTGCTCCTCCTGCAGCACCAGGGCAGCACTAAAACCCTGCATTGATGTTGGAAGTACCAATCCTGAGAGAGTCCTGAGCAAGAGAATATCCCACATGAGATCCTCAGAGACCTGCAGACCCGCTGTCTTCACCTTGGCTGGGCAACAAACCACGCTGAGGGACATTCTCCATTAAGAGTTTGCTGACTTGGACTCATGGGGCTTGTGTGGAGTGGAGAAGCTGTTACCAGTGCAAGGATGGATCCTCTGTGGGATCTCCTCTGGTCAAGGTGACCCTGAGGAGTGTTAAAAAGTCTCTTTTCCCCATCCCAGCTGTCAAAGAAGGAGTCAGAAGTCTTCGGCTGCTGTTCTCAAGGCTGTTTATTATTTCTTATCTAAAACATTTTCTGTCTGGACTGCCAAGCTGTGCTCTGCAGGTCGGTCTGAGGCACACTGCCCACCCCTGGGCTGGTGTTGTCTTTTATTGACTGTGCTCTGCAGGTTGGTCTGAGGCACACTGCCCACCCCTGGGCTGGTGTTGTCTTTTATACTACAAACGACGTATTTGATATTTACAGTTGTGTCCCAATACCTGTCACCTATGTTAGACAGTGACTTTCCACTCTACACCAATCCCAAAGTGCCACCATCACCAAGAAGATGGAGGCTAGGAAGAAGAAGGGAGAAGAACAGGACAATGCCCAAATTCCTCCATCTCGTACCCTAGACCCCCATAGTAAAAACCTTCAAAATTTTACCTTTCACCCTGCGACAACTACTGTTATGCTATCCAAACTTTGTGACTTGTAACTCTTCATATAAAGTTGGTAATTTGCTCCATGGGTTAAGATCAAAATCCCAAGTGTCTTTGGATTCCTGCCAGGGGCTCCAAGCCCCTGCCAGGATTTTGAGCATCCAGAGGGATGTCCTGGGTTCCGACAGGGCTCCAGCTGGGCCGTGCCTCAGTGCTGCAGAGGTCCTGAGCCAGCCTGACTGCACTGGCATGTGTGGCATGTCCCCAGCCTGACTCAGCTCTGCCCTGGTGCCTGTCATGCCCTGCTAGCAGAGAGAGCTGGTCCTTTCCGTGTCAGAGCAGGGCAGGGAGGATGGAGCAGAAATGCCTTACATGGACCACGAGCACCCACCTCTCCCCTGCCCTGGGGATGCAGATCTGAGGGCCAGGCCCTCTCACCTCTTACGCTGAGCCTGACTCACTGGTTTGCTTTTTCCCAGCGGTTCAAGTCCAGTGGATCCTCCTGGTCAGATGAATCAGGCTTTACGTAAACAACTCCAGATCTGGCTGAACTTCAGGAGCATTCAAGCAGCTCTTGCTGACGGGTACTCCTGTGCCTGGCCCTTCTGGACATGTCTCCACAGGCACAGCCTCACTTCAGGGGCTGCTGGTGATTTTGGAGGATGCTGGTGCCCGGTGGCTGAGGGACAGGGGTGTGTGTGACAGGGGGCAGGAGTGAGGCAACACAAAGGAGGGTGAGGGCACATGTTTAGGAGTGCTGAGCTCTATTTCTGGCAGCAGGATTTCGGCCAACTCAACACATTTCTTTGCAACTCCACTTGAAACCAGGAAGGCTTATTACATCCCTCTCTTCTTCCTAGCGACGCCACAGGAGCTAATTGAATTTGGTTTGTAAAGCACTTGCAAAAGCACAGCCTAAATGAGGTGTCAAAGCTGGGGCTGTGATTATTTCAGCCAGCAGGAGCTGCCCCTTTCCTTGGATATTTATTGTTCCTGTCTCTACTTTATTTTTATGAATTCCACACATACTGGCATGTTTTCAAAGTCAACAATGCTAACAGAATTACGCTCTAAATGTGAAAGCAGGCACAGTGGAAAATGCCTTCTGCCATAAAGCGGGAGATAAAAGGATCTGTCAACGAACATCAGGTTTATTGCAGAGGGGAGAGCAAACAACATCCTGCCTCAGCACGTGTGATGAGCAGGTGGGTGCTCGGAGCAGGGCTGCTGGACAGCTCACACATGCTGTGCCAGTGCCACTTGTGAGGTCTTGAATTTGGGGTCCCTTTCTGGAGGGTGTTGGAGTTGGCAGATGAGCAGCTGTGCTCCAAACTCCAGGCTTGATGCTGGAGGTGATGGGATTTGCTGTATAAAACCACTGTGCCATCCCCTCTGTGGTAACAGCAGGATTGGGTCCTGCTTTGGTATCATAATGACAAATCTAACAGCCCTGAAGGCAAGGACGAGGAAAGTCCTACAGGACTCTGCCCTGGCAAGAGATCCCTGCAAGGATTAAATGCACCTTCTGGTAAAGCTGCTGGATTTTCAGTGCTTACCCAGGAACGTCCCGGTGAATCCCAGTGCTAAGAAGCTGGAGATGACAAACAAGGTCCCCACAGCCGAGATGGCCAAGCCTGAGTAGTAGGTCCAGTGGCAGTCCCAGCCCTCCAGCTTTGGCTGGCTCTTCATGGCTTCTGTGAAGCTGTTGGGGAGACAACAAGGGCTGTTAAAAGCAGCAATTCATAATTAACATCATTCGTGTCTCCCTGGGAGACGTGGAGCTTTGGGAAGCTGCTGACAAGGTCCCCTCTTCAGATCCCTTTTTCCTACTCAACCTCCCAATGGGAGAAGCAATCAGCTGAAGACTGCGAGGAGCCAGGGCTCGATCTGGGGCAGCTATTTCTACTCACAACCCTTGCTCACTCCTGGAAATACCAGTCCCACTGACTTGTGATATCAAATGCTTTGCCTTATTCACCAAATCCCAGTTTTCATCCTGACTGGGAGCTCTGGGACAGACGCCCTTGCAAATGCTGGAGGCTGCGATGCCTCGGCACAGGACTCGAAGGGCTGGGAACAATTGGCTGGATTATCTCGTGCTCCCACCCCCGTTCCCCTCCATCAAAATATTTTGCAGCTTTCATGTGTTAGCCACGTGCCCAGGAGTGATTCACGGCTGGAGCCTGACAGTCAGGGGGAGGATTGGAACAGCAAAAGGAAAATACGAGAGACGAGGCGTTCTCGAGTGCGAGCACAGCTCCTCCCTTCCAGGCTGGGGCAGGCATTTCGGGTCTGACCTTCCAAATACTCATTTATGATTGGAATAATGGTGACCCCTCCCTTCAGCCCCCCGAGCTCTGCCCAGGGCAGGGCTTGGCAGGCTCAGCAGCGCACAAGGCTCCCACACGATGACAAAAGAGACAATGCTGTGATTAAAAAAACACCGTTAATAATGCGGGAGGAGGTAACAGACCCGCAGAGCTCTACACGGTGTTTCTCCACATGTTGTTGACACATGAGGTAGGAAACTTTGAGCCTTTTTTTAATGAGCACCCTGGAGGCTAAAATTCAAGTGGAATAACAGCTCTCCTGTGCCTCTGGCCACCACTGTCTGTCAGGGCCAGGAGAGTTATTCCTGCCCACAGTCCTGGTCTCCTCAGCTGGAAAGTGCTTCCACAATGCTACATGCAGGGCTTAGGATAGCTTTTTTCCCTGGTGTCCATCTTCCTGAAGCCCTGCAAACCTCTGGATTTTCCCTGTTGCCCAAATAAAAGCCAAGAGAGACAGTCCTGCCTGCATGGCTGAAGGCCAGGCAGATGGAAACACATCTTTCAAAGGCTTGATGGCAAGTTCATGCACCAAGCAAGCCCAGGATAATACTTAAACTCTGTGTCTTAGGAACCTGGATGACATCCTTTGTTCACTTTGAGCTTGCTCCCACTAGGCTTTCTATTGTTGAGGAGTTTTTAGGATCCCAGAACAAGACATTTAATCATCAGTTTGGATTGGAGCAAGGAAACAAAACATGGAATAAATGTAATATGCTCGGAAGTGAGCAAAACCACAGCATCTGGGTGATTTACACTCTGGAAATTACAGGGAAATTCCTTTTCCCAGGAGCCAAGCACAGACAGAGGAACAACAGCATGGCCCCGGGCGATGTAGGCACAGTCCCCAGGGCTGGCCCTCCTCCAGTGCCCAGCACAGCTCCCTGTGCTCACCAGGCTCACACTGCCTTTGCTTAAAATCATTTCCGATGGGAAGACGCAAATCTGGCTGCACCGTGAAGCAGCAGCAGCTGCACACCCCTTTGCATCATCTCCGTGGTGGTTATTTTTAAATGACACAAGTCTCCTCTACGAGGAAGCCAAAAAATCCATGTCCCTGCTACCAGCACTGCCTGGGTTTGGGAGGAAAGCAATCCCCCTGAAGGGATGTGCCTTTCTGCCCGAGGAGTCCTGGCCTGGCTGTGCACTCCAAACACACTCTGACTTCCCTGGGGATGCTCTGCAGCTCTCTCCTCACACAGAGGAGGATGTGCTTTTCACAGCATGAGGGTTTGGCTCCATGTCTGGCCAGGACCCATCCAGAGGGCACCAGCACCAGGAAGGATTTTACAGCAATTTGCTGATCCTCAGGGAGGCAAACCTGGGACAGCAATGCTGTGCTGGAAGCCACTTGGATCCCAGGCATTGGCAGAGAGATGAAAAGCAGAAAGAGGTACAGCAAGAGCAAAGCCCTCAGAGCCTGCTTCTTGCTCTGGATGAGCTGCATTCACACCCTCTCACATCCCTGGGGCTCCTCTGTCCGATGCTGATGACCTGACTCGGTCTTGGAACATTGAACAAAGGTGGCTTCAAGAACACAAACTGGCTGGCTGGGAATCAGCACTGGAAGTTTTGCAACCACCACATGGTATGGTTTGTTTTGGCAAAGCTGTCTCTCCTGCTCCAGATGATCCCATCCTTCCTTTCCATGGTTGGACAGGCCTGCATTAGTTATTCTCATCAGCATGTCTTGCTCAGTTCCCTGCTGTTTGGCTTAGAGCTAGGGAGGGAGGTGTTTGCACGGAGACAATGGACTGCCTTTCCCTCTAGGAATGGTTTATATCTTCCTAAACACACTCTGTATTTGCATTAAACATGATGCGCTCAGGAGTTTTCAGAATTGGTAAATAAACCTTTTAAGCATTTATGACGCTGGGCAGTGACAAGCAGCACGGAGCCATCAATTATTGCAGCATCCACGATGGTGAGGGAGCCTCCCTGGCCGTGTTTTGCCCTCCCTGGAAGGCAAGGACAAGGTTCTGGGCATTTCCCTTGCTAGGGAGCTGGTATCCTGAAATATGACATATTTCAGTCTGTCATGAAGCCAGTCCCTTCCTTCATGTGCCTCTGAGTCACGTTGGTGACAACATTTATTTCAGGCTCACGACAAGGCGGCGGCGCAGCTCAGCATCCAAGAGGACAGCAATTAGAGCCAGGCTTTGTCCCAGTACCTGGAACTGCATTCTGTGCTGAGCTGAGCCATTGCCATGGTGAGGAGCATCCAGCCCTCCTCCAGCACAGGGGAGGGTGGCGAGGCTGAGACCTACTTTGGTCACATCCCTGGCTGCTGTCATGAGGATGGCTGTCCCCACGGCAGGGCTTGGAAGATGCCCCCAGCTTTTGCAAAGGGAAAATGGGGTAATGGGGCTTCCTCTGACATCTCCCCACACTTGCATGTTTGAAGCATGATGCCAGAGGAACACACTGTGCACGAGCTGGGAAAAGCCCAAATCCTTCAACTCTGCTCTGGCCAAACTGGCAGATTTGGATAATTCCTGGCAGGATAGCAGTAGCCAAGACAGTAGGCATTGTTCTGGTCACCCTTCCCAAAAACAGAGAGGTGCTTGCTCAGACACTCAAAAGTCTTATTTGTACTTTGTGGGAATCCCAGAAGGTTTGGATTGAAAGGGACCTTAAAGCCAGTTCCAAAATCCTTAAATCTAATTCCAAACCCTTCCACTATCCCAGGTTGCTCCAAGCCCCACCCAACCTGGCCTTGGACACTTCCAGGGATGGGGAAGCCACAGCTTCTCTGGACAACCTGTGTTTCCTCATAAAAAATGTCTTCCTTATGTCTAGTCCGAATCTCTCCTCTTTCTGTCTGCCACATAAAATACCACATGAACTGGAAAATCACTCAAAGTGGCTCTGCACTATGGGGATGGACATGTCACACCAGGGGGTTCACAGAAGAAAGTGGCAGTGAGGGAAAGGGGCAGCAGATCCTCTGGCTGGGACACGGACAGGATGTGCAGCCAGGTTTGCACATCAGGTGCTGATTTATTCAACCAGAAAACTTAACAAGTACGAAACACATCCCCAAAGGCCACGTGGAGCAGGAAGAAAACACAGAAATATTGTACTAAAAGAGAAGCTGAGGTTTCTAGGTCTTGTTGGGAGCATCTCCCAGTGGCCCCCACCAAGTGTATTTTGTCATCCCTCTCCTCCAAAGGAGGACAAAGACCTCGTCCAGCAAACTGGGTCGCTGCAGGGAGCAGCCCAGCAGTGCTCCCTGACTGATCCCAAAAACCAGCCTGGAAACTGGGGCTGATAAGCACAATTGGAGCAGAATTGGGCCAGGGGCCAGCAGGCAGCAAGGAAGCAGCAGTGGTACAGGCAACCGGGGTTTCGGTGACAACAGCCACCACTGCAAGGTGCCACAGTCACTGCGTGGGGCGCCGCTCTGTCCCCCGTGCTGGAGGTTTTGTTCTTCTTGGCTAAAGGAGGCAACAGGGATAAAAATCATCCGGCGGTGCCCAGCAGCACAAGCTGCAACAAAAGATCTTGTTCATTAGAAAACAGCAACCTCAACAACACTGAAATCATCCTGCCGATACCACTGGCAATTGTCAGCCCGGTCATCATCCTCACAGCTTCCTCTGCCAATAATGACTTTGCTTTTCTGACAGCACTGGGGTGAGTGTGTTATTTAGGTCAGCTGGGGGCTGTGGCAGCTTCTCCCCCTGCCTTACATCTGAGCTGTGAGGTTTCCTCATCTGGATGCCGTGGGCAGGAGGTGCTGTTGGCTCCCTGGGGCTTTTCCTGAACAGGTATCAGATATTTCTGGCACTGTGGCTCACAGGGGGCACCAGCTCTGTCAGGCCGTGCTCAATTCCCATCATCAGCCTCGGTCACTTCTGCACACAGGAACCTGTGGTTCTGGGATCAATGCCATTTACAGCACACTCATTCATGGTGCCAGCTCACAAAATTAAACAGGGTTGAGCATAAGGCGAGAGGCACTACCTGGCAATGACAAACAACCCCTTTTCTGTGCAAAATCTCATCCCAGGGTGGATTTATTTTCTTGGAAGCATCAGCTCCAAGTGAGAAATCCACACAGGAGGCAGAACCCAGAGTGTGGTATCAATGCAGGACTTGCTGCCAGCCTGCAGCACGATGCCACTGAGACACTGCCAGTGGCACTGGCTGGCACAGCCTCTGTGGGACACACACTGAGCCCCCCCAGTCAAGGTGTGCACATGGACCCTTCAGGAGGGAGGCTCAGAACCTCCCTCTGTACCTTCCCAAGGGTGGGGAGTGTGCCAGGGTGTGCCAAAGGCAGTGCAGGGGGGTTTGGAGGCAGTGCCAGTGGCTAATTGTGAATAAACTGGTGCAGGGAAAGATACCAACAACGTGGTGAGGGAGGGGAGAGAGATACTGGATGTGAGTATAGAGGACAGTGAAGGTTGTCACGTCCCATGTCACACAGATAACAGCCACAAACTGCACACAGTTCAAAAGTTCACGAGTTGTTTTCACAGATTAAAACCTCGGTGATGGAAGTTCCTTGCTTCTTGCAGAAAGAAACTGTTGTAATGAAAATAATCATTGCACCAAAGCAATTAAGGATGCTTGTCTTGTGCACTTGACTAAGCAGGTCCCCTCTGGTCACAGGTCAGTCTGGATTGCAAGCCAAGGCTGATAATGAAGCTGAGAGCTGGGAAACATCTAATTGCTTAACTGAGCACAAAGACATCCCTCTTCTTACAGGCAAAGTATCCTCTTGGAGCCAAGCTGGCACGAGAGCATCAGGGTGCTGGGCTGAGGAAGGACCCCAGCACAGATCCCGTGTGGGGTGGGTGGTGAAGCAGCCACACATCCTGGCCCCCAGGTGCTGTCAGCTAAAACGCCAACCCACTCCCAAAGTTCTGTCTGCTCTGCCCTCCCCTCCTCCGCCTCCAGCTTGGAGCCTTTCAAAAAACTCAGCTGCAAAAAGGAAGGAGGCTTTTAAAACCAAAAGAAACATCCCCTGGGCTCCTCATCGCTCCCTGGCAGCCCCCACCCACGTAACAAGTCCCCAGAGCAGGAAAAGAGGAGTTTTAAAGGCTGGATTACAGCACTGGAGGTGGAGGGACCCCTGAGGCTGCCTTTTTGCTCATTATCAGCAGCACTCACGCTCTGCACAAGCCACCCTGGCCACCGTGCCAGGCATGGTCTCCAAGGGAGCAGAAAACCTGCTCAGAGAATAAAATAAAGGGAAAAGCAAAATAGCAAGAGCAGGTTAGATATGTCTCTCCCAGCATCACTGGTCACTGAGATGACAGTGACTGTCATATGAAGCCCCTCTGGTCAGAGGAACCCTGGGCTGGCCCTGGCTGGTATCATCCTGCAAGGGTAAGGGGCAGGATGAGCCCTTGCCAAGCAGCAAAAGCTCTCCAGGCTGGAGCAATAAGCCTTGGGCAGCCCTGGAGGGCTCACTGAGCTGGGAATGGAGGCAGTGAGGCTCCCAGGTGTGTTTTGGGATAACTCCAGCAGTTGCTGCTCTGATGATCACCCTGGAACCACCCAATCCCTCCCACAGTTTGGGGCTTGCCTTGCCAGAAGAGCCTCCAAAGCCTGCTAGTCATCACTCAGGCCAGCTTCAGCACCAAGGAAAGGGGAGGCAATAACCCAACCACGTGGAAACATCTGAGCAAAATAAACTTTCCACTGCAATAATTTGAAAGGCTTTGGCCCATTGGGATGGGCTGTCTCATCTGTGTTCTGCTGGGGCTGAGCTGCCCCATCTTCTAGAGCCTCTCCTCCAAACCCAAGGTGCAGAGGGGGCTTTTCCAGCCCCTGGATCCACCTTGCTGTTTCCTTCAGGGCCCAGCTGCTGGGCTGCACAGGCAGAGCCAAACCCAGTGAGTCCCACAGTCCCCACAGACTCATGGCACAGGGCAGAGCCAGCCCTGGTGGGGCTCTGAGGGCTCTGCAGTCTGACACAGAGCCAGGACACACGAGGACACTTTGGCTCTCCCAGCAGCTCCCTCTCACTGCCTTGCTGTGACCCACGAGCCTCGCTGACCCAGGAGCCAGCAGGACCACTGGAAATGAAGATTGTCCCTCCACCAGCTGTGTTTTTAATTAAAGGCAAGGACAAGGCTTTGCATTGCTTCCCAGACAACAAGTGACTATGTAATTTGTGCAAGAGACTGTCGAGACATTCTCCAGCAAAATCTGAGCCTGCTGTGTCACTAAGACATCAGCAGCACACACACATGCCCTCTGCATTCGATTATAGCCTTGTTCACTGCAAGCTTTCTTTAGTTTCTGCCATCAGCAGTAGCTGGGACAAACACAGAAGGGCAAGGGCAGGTCCTGGTGTCATTTCCAGGAAAGCAGAGCTCTTAAATACATGTGCAAATTCCAACCTGAGAACTCTTCGCCTGGGAAATTACCCAGAGTACTAAACAACCCATTAGCTGTGACCCTGGTATAATTGAATCTGGGAATTTAGTGAGTCTGTCTCTCCTAACAGCAGTGGAGATAAAGCCAACCAGATTGCAGATAAATTGCTGGCATTGAGGAAATCTTCTGCAGTAAAACCTCTCTGCTGCACTGGGAACGTTAAAGGACATATTCCCATGGAGTATGGTCTATCAGTCATACAATACTATTAGCTAGCACAGGTAGTGTTTAGAGATAGCAGATAAGAGTTTCAAGAGACTGATTGTTAAGGGCACAGGTAATCCTGCTCTTCTGCACAGGAAACTGCGGCTTCTTAAAAGCACCTTTAATTTTGTTTATGATTTTTACAAGAAAACAAAAAAAAAATCTGCTGTTACATATGATCCACCCTATGTAAACAGCCCTGCCACCTGGGCTGCTCACAGGAGAGAGGAAACATCCCCAGGGAGCAGAGCAAGGTAACCTGTGACACTTAACGACCGGTGAAACGGATGGGTTTGCCATGCTGCTGCATCCCTCATCTTTATTACAAATCCTGCAATAAATCTGCTGCTGCCTGAAGTTACCCAACCATGGAAAAGCAATACTCTGGGGTTGGATTTAACACTGCTGAGCAAATGTCCCTTTCCCCCCTCACTCCAGAGGGGCATTTCTTTCCGTGGATATACAGCAGCAGGGTGAGCTCCTTACCAGTGGCTGCGCACACAGTTCAGCACCAGGATCACAGCACCCAGGCAGTAACAGGCAGCACGGGGAGAGCCGAAGATTTGGCTGAGTGCTCGTGTTTTGTGCTCCCATCTGGCTACCTGGAGAGACAAGGGAAAACAAAGTGGGTGGTTGGGGTGTCTGGAACACGCTGCCCCAGCAGCACAAATCCCACAGCCTTGGCCTCGCACGCTCAGAACACTTTGTCTGTGTGGCTTTGTGCAAGAAACAAGTGGAGGCCACTGATGGGACATGGCTGAATCAAGCCTGGGGATGGGAGCTCTTTCTCCCACCTGTGCCAGGCCCTTCTTGCATTGCATATGCCCTTGCACACGAGATCAGCCAGCAGCACCAAAAAAAAGAGGCTCCAACAGGCTCAACGGGCTCAAAAAAAAGAGAAAAAAACAAACCAGAAAATACCCTACACATCAGTTTTAGGGAATACAAGGCTTGTATTCCAACATGTGTCCAACAAAGCTGAGAGCATTGCTTAGGCTGTCCCCTGGCCATCAGAAACAAGGTCCCTGTTGTGGATCCTAGTATTGCTCTCCTGAAAGGAAAACAGATCCCTGAGTAGGGGATGCACCACAGGGATGCTCAGCTCTTATTTTCTGGGCTGTGGCATCTCCCACAGCCAGCCTCAGGGATTATACCTGTCCAGAACAACCCCTCCCTCTGCACGTCCAGAAAAGTTTGCAAGCCCTCCCTCAAGCTTCCCCACGACAACATCTGCCAGCTTTGCCCAGAGAACTGTTTCCACTTTAAGCAGCTTAGCCTTCACTAGCACTCAGCACTTGTAGCCATTCAGGTTTAGTCTGCCCTCCTCACCCACCCCAGCCTGGCAGAGACAGCCCAGGACTGACACATCCACACCCAGCATCCCTGGGGAGGTGTTAGCATCCTTCACAGCACACTTTTCCCTGGTTGCCATGTTCAGCTCCCTGCTCTGCAGATGCTGATGGGTCCCTTCCCAAACCACCCCAGGGATGAGGAGGTGCCCTCTCACCCCAGGGGCTGCTGCATGCAGGTGGCTGGAGCTGCTCCCAAAATCTGCAGAACCAGATCCACCCCAGTCACCAAATCTAGACCCACAATTCCCAGCTGATAAAAACCCTTACAGCTGCTTTATCCTCTACCTTTCCTGCATCCCTCGGAAAGCTGCCACTATATTTATGGCCCCTCTCAGGCTCCACTTTCAGGCACCAAGCCAGAGGTTTGGATCAGACATCAGACCTGAAATTCCAGCCAAGGAGAGAGAGCACACCTGGGCAATGAAGCAGGAAGTGGGAGTCAGCAGAACATCTCAGCACCAATTTGCTTCTCAGACATGGCTGGCACTTGATTAGCTTCAAATGCACTTCACTCCCTCGCACGGAGCCTGGGCAGCTTTCAGGGGCACCTGCAACCCAGCTCTTCATCTACTCTGAATGTATTTGGTAATTTATTGGCTCAATTTGAGCAGAAAAAGGCAGCTTTGCAGGTCTCGCTTTCTTCCCAGGCTGCTGCAGAAGCACAAAGTGCTGCTGGTGGAGGGGGACTGCTGCCTTCAGGAGGGGGGAACGATGAAAACCTCTGATAAGCAGGGGCACTGATTTCACATGCTGAGAGCTGATTCAATTAGTTATGCAATGATTGCTCTGAAATTACAAATCCACTCATGACAGAGAGAGCTGCTTCACTGCCTTTTGCTGGCTGGTATAAATAGTTTGTATTCTAAATTGAATTTAAAACACCGTGCGTCACGCTGCTGCTAAAATCGGAGCTGCTGTTTGAGTGCTGAGAGAGTGGAAAAAGAAATATAAGGTGCATTACTACCTTTGGAAAGTAAAAAGAAGTGACCATACAGGTGACTTGAGTCACAGATGGAAAAATGCAGCCACCTGCCAGTTATCTGTACCAGCTTCCTAATTCCCTGGAAATTATTCTGGCAGCGTTTGCATGGATGGCAGCTCCTGCCTTGCTCAGGGAGCTTTGAAGAGCACCTCAAGAGCAGCAGAGCTGAAGCAAAAGGAGAAGGCAGAGCCACTGGGATCAGAGGGAAGAGCTGGTGTGCTTCTGGGAGCTGGGGAGATGGTCACTGTAATTACCCTCACCTTTAGAAAGGCACATCTGGGCAGCAATTCCGGGATGAGGGGTCGTGCTCCCGAGCCCTTCAGGCAGCAGCTGCCACGGCTGCGATGGGATCACTCCCAGCACAGCCCAGTTTGCGCTGCATCACACAGCTGGGACTGAGATGCCAACTCTTATTTAGCTGTCACAGCCTTCAGATGGGACCCCAGGCTCCTTTTCAAGCCCACACAGGAGCCATCCCAAGCAACACTGGGAGACAGAGCGGGGCTGGAAGCGGCGGCACCCACCGGGCCCTGCGGTGATATTGCAGTAACAATTAATTAGTTCCGGTTCTGGTTCTATTCCTTGAACAACTAATTAGTTCTGGCTGGGTTCTAATTTTCTAATTTTAGTCATTTTGAGCTAATATTAGCACTCGATCGACCCACAGCTACGCAGCAGCCTTAATGGCTTTATGAAATCGTGAGCCGGCGTGTTATTATTTACTGTGTGGTGGAAGCAAAATGCTTCCAGCATCTTCCACAGCCGGGTGTGGGACAGATCAGGGCTGAGACCAGCAGTTTCCCAGGAGGCTGCACTCACTCCTGGTGGGCTGTTTGCCCTCCCAGCTAAGGTGGGCACTGTGCTGACCATAGGCAAGCCCCATGTCAGGGCTGTGCGCCCTGGAAAAGGAGAGAGAGGAGCATTTTTATTTTTCTTCCAACTCCATGTTTGGAAATGGAGTTAATACAAAGTTTCCTGACTTACCCAAGGGTCAAAGCAATAGAAAAAATTCCTCTTCCAAAGCTCCCAGCACTCTCCTTTCACTTTAGGATACTTGGTGAGGGCTGCAAGTAATTTTTTTAATGTTTCCCCCAATGCTCGTTATTGAAATAAATCAACGAGCGGATGTGGCTGCAAAGCCAGGGATGCTCTTGGGTCCCATGTTCTGCCTTTGGCAGGCCATTCTGGGGGCAGGCTCAGCTGGCTGATGTTCCCAGGGAATTGCTTCCTTCTAGACGTAAATTTGGGGCTGATTTCTACGTAACCGATCCAAGACATTTCCCCAACCTCTCAGGCAAGTGCGTAAACAAAAATGAAAGCACAGGCACACATCCCCAGTGCCTGCCCTGATAGAAAATGGAAAAGCAGAGCATTTCCATTTTCTTCTCTTTTTTTTTTTGGGTAGGCAAACCACGAGCCACCTCGAGAAAGGCCAGAAACAACCATTCAAAAAGCAATTTCATCTCACGAACCTGCCTCCGCAGTGATCAACGGGAAATGCTCTTTCCAGCTCTGTGTGCATGGCAGACCACGGCCTCTCATTAATATTTAGTATTTGTTTGAAGGAAATTGATTCTTTTTTGTCTGCCATCCAGGGAAGCTGCTTTCTGAACACGCTACATTTTAATTGCTCAGCCCCAGCTCTGAATTAGAGCCTTTGTGCTGTTTCATGTGACTCCATTGCTATATCTGGCTGGCCCCAGAGATGGGCAACGAAACCAGATAGCCCAAAGGCTCAGGACAAAGGGACACCTTGCATCTCGATGCAAATCAGTCATGTTATGTCCTCACATTGCCCCATCACCATGGTACCCAAAGAAAAACGTGCAGGGACTGGTGAATTTAGCCTTGTGGCACTCCTGGGAGCCTGGGATGGATTAGCAGCTCCTTTCAAATCAAGGGAAACTGAGGCACAGGAGGATTGAGGTGAATGTCTGCTTCCAAGCTTTCCAGGGAGCAGGGTAGAGGGGCTGTGTCTACATCCTGCAAAATCCCTTCATCCACCCAGGGAGATGCTCTGCACACTTCTTGGGATGCCCTTGCCCTGGACAAACTGATGGCATGGAAATAGTCAGTATCCAAGTCTGGGTTGGAGAAAAGATGACAATGAACAGGATGTTATCCCTTCACATACCTATCTCATAGTATTTGACAGCATGAAGGATTTTCCCCCCATCCTATGGGGTCTAGGATGCCTGCTGAGGGGTCCATAAGTCAGAAATTCCATGAAAAGTCCAGAGGAAGAACAATGAGCTCTCCAGGGTACATCTGAGCCCCAGTCCCAAGAGGATGCAAGTTCACAGGGCAAACCCTGGATATATGGCTGATCCAGCCCCAGCTCAATAAAAACCTTCAGACAAAACTGACCTGAGCAAATTTATTTTCATAGAATCATGGAGTGGTTTGGATTGGAAGGGACCTTAAACTCATCTCATTCCACCCCCTGCCATGGGCAGGAACACCTTCCACTGACCCAGGCTGCTCCAACCTGGCCTTGGACACTCCCAAGGATGGGGCAGCCACAGCTTTTCTGGGCAGCCTGTGCCAGGGCCTCACCATCCTTATAGTAAGGAATTTCTTCCAACAGAATAAATTTCTCCTTCAGTCTGACCTCTCCTAGGCCAGCCATGGGGTAAGTTCTCCCCTGGGGTGCTAGGGCAGGAGAATCCCTGACTCTGGGCTTAGGTGGCTCCATGTGAGCATCCCCCACTGGGAAAGACATGCCCCAGCTGGCTCCTGACCTGCTGAAAGAGCACAAAACCTGATATTACCCTTATTTCACCCACAGAGACCAGAGGCATCGACCTGTTCCTGTTACAAAAAATCCATTTTTCCCTTTCTGCTTCCCTGTAATCCCTCATTAAAGCATAAGGACATTCTCTGCTCTCTGACACTGCTTGGATGCTGGAAAACAACCCTGCTCACAGCCATTACATTTATCTAAAGACAGGGAGGAAAAAGATAGACCTGAGCACCCAGGGCCTGGCTGTGGTGCTCCCAAGAGCAGGCAGGGAAGCAGAGCTGGCTGGAATGGAAATGCAAGCACTGGGGCTGGCTGACCTTTGCCAAATGCCAGAGGAGCCAGCCTTTCTGGCTGTCCCAAGTGGCTGGGGAGGAAATGAGTATGGCCTGACCTTATCCCTGCTAACTCAGGGCTCGAGCCCCACTGCAGCCAGCAGCACTCAGAGCAGACAGGGCAGTGCCAAAGGGGAGCACCAGCAGCACCAGGTGGACACTGCGGCCACCCTGACAGCCTGCATCACTTTGGCTGAGTGTGTCCCTCCTAGGTGAGAAGAATTCTGCATTTCCAGAAGGTTGCAAAGCTTAGGAGAGGCAGGAGGGGAAACTGCAGGGCTGTTCCTGGGGAGGATCGTGCATGCCACCCCATGGGATGAGTGGGGGCTGCTCCTGCAGCTCACCAGGACAGCACTGAGCCCCTGGCACAGGAATGACACCACCCAAGGCTGGCATGTGCCCATGTGCAGCCACATCAGCCCACCCCAGCACCAGGTACAGGCTTTCCAAAGGCATGTGCAGAAAATGCCCCGGGGACCTGCGTGCCACTGGCAGCAGGAACATGATTAGCAGGAGCTCTGGGCAGCGAAGGCAGGAGGAAAAGAACAGAACAAACCACGGTTTTAATTTGTACAAGCTGGTAATTATAGTTGCTATCTGTCTGAAATCTCTATTGAGTTTATTTAAATATGTTCTCCGTGAAGGCCATTCAGACAGGAATTATCAAGGTGTTGCAGCAGAGGAGATAATGCCATGCAGTTTTCAACAGATCAAGGGCTGATTAGGAGGAATTAATTAGCTGCTTAAACAGTCCTTGACTCGCTGCAGCAATTAGCCGTCACCTCCCTGCAGTCACGTTCCCGGCACAGCGGTGATACCAAGCACAAAACTCCTTCCCTGTGTGCTGGTGGGAGCACCAGGCCAGCCCTGGGTGGGCACATGGCCCTGGGAAGGCATCCTCAACCCACAAGAGCCCCAAAGCCACCCCTGGCAGACAGGCAGGGCTGAGCTGGGCTGTGTGCCCACCCCAGTGCCCACCGCTGGTGGGAGATTCCCAACACGGGGCACCATCGGGTGTCTTCCCTCCTCCAGCCTTTAGCAGGCCAGTCCCTCAGGCATTGCCCACCCACCACCTCTTCTGTCCTGTGAACCACCAGCTCTCAGCTGTGCTCCTCCACTGGGGCCAGCAGATCATCCAGCAGCCTTTATCCCACCTTCTGTCTCTTTGGTGCAGTGGGAGCATCGCCTCTCCCCTCTGCAAGCACTAAACCATGGAAAGCTGACGCTGCAGAGCTGGAGGCTGAGCCACCACCACTGGACACTGCCCAGCAGGAGAAGCTGGCATTTGGGGTGACCAGGAGAGCACCATGAGGCTCTGAGCCCCTGCTGCCAGCACAGTGCCTTGAGGAGCTGCTCACAGCTGCCAAGCTCCTGCCAGCATCCCAGTGGGCTCCATTTTGCTTAGCTGCTCCCTGCCTGCACTAGGAAAAACTGTGGCAGCTTTGGACTACCTGTTGCAGAGACTGAGTTACTTCTCTGAAGGTTTCTCAACTCACAGGCTCTTCCTTACAGAGAGCCATCAGATGGTAATGCAGCCTGAAAGCTTTTTAGCAAATTATTAAAGCCTTGTGAAGTTCCCCCACGAAGTACTGGAGCAGCAGCTCCTAGTTCATGCAATTAAAACACTGAACTGATATGAGAAGAGACAAGCAGCATCTTAATGGATTCATGTGAGCTGTGAGGCAAAACAGGCTGAGGACTGTGTCCATGGAGCTTGTAAAGGCTTTTTCATGGTAATACCCCAAGAAAAGATTCACCCAGAGATGGCAAGCAACACGCACTGGGGACAACAGGAGACAGTTTGTGCCTATGCACATGGAGGCAGAGCATGGCAGGGACTCTGGCAGAGCCTGGAGGCTCCAAGCACCCTGGTTTGAAGGCACTGGGGACAACAGGTGACAGTCTGTGCCCATGCAGGTGGAGGCAGAGCATGGCAGGGACTCTGGCAGAGCCTGGAGGCTCCAAGCACCCTGGTTTGAGGGCTGGCAAGTGTCCCAAGAGATGGGGACAGGCTGGCTCATCCAGGTCTCCCCAGCAAGCTTTACCAGTTAAGTTTTTCCCCTTTCCCATTCCCTCCCTGGTGTGATGGCAGTAAGAGTTGTCAGTGAGCCACAGCTGAGCAGCACAGCTCAGCTCCTCCACGTCTGCCAAGGGCTTTCAGTTTGGAAAGGAAGGCGTTGATTTGACGCAAGGAGGATTTTTCCATTGCCTTCCACTGGTTCTGGATGGGGGGTTTGTTGTTTGTTCCAGCCAAAAGAAACAGGAGAGGGATTTTGGAGAGACAAGGAGATGTGTGGCCTGGCTGTGCAAGGACACTGAGGTGAGGAACAGCCAGCTGGAACACTGGGGCTGCACACCCAGGTGACAAAGAGCTGCACAGAGGGAAAAACCACATGTTTGCAGGCTCTCACAGTGGAACATGGGGTTTGGAACACACAAAGGGCTTCAAAAAAAAAAAGGAGAACATCCAAGTGCTGAAGAAGAGAACTACCTAGAAGCAGAGAGCAGGGTGGGCTGCTCTCCAAAACCAAAAAGCTGAAGTGAGATGAGACAGCATGGCAAACCCTCAGTGTCTACAGTCCCCATCATCCAAACCAGCAAGTTAAGAGGATGAAACATAAGCTGGAGTGCCTCTTCTAGTGACTCTGTCCTCATGAATGCTGCCAGCGAGGAGGTCAACAGGGTCCAGTCTGAGCACTTTGACACAGGGAGAAGAATAAAGTGACTCCACTTCTAAAGAAGCGGAAGGATATTGAAGTAACCCAGCCTGCCTTCACCACTTTTAGCCTAAAAAACAACCCTCCCTGCACCCATGCCTAGTGAAAGTAATTGGACTGAAATGGCACAGGTCACCTCAGCTAACAGCCTTGAGCTGGGGAAACAAAACAAGGTAAACAGATAAGGGTTTCATAAAGACTAGGTACGCTTTACCTCAGAGTTATCCCTCCAGATTACCTCTATATGAGCCTTTACCTTGAATCCACTCATGATAAAGAGTGAGATAAAAAATTTCATTTCTCTAATAGTGTTTATGTGATTTGTCAAAGTAGGATCTCATTAGCTGACTGCAATGAAAACAAGCCCTTGCTTAGTGTATGCCAAGGCAGCCTGGGTCCATCGATGTTCCGTGAGCCACATCCTCTCCTCTTCAATAAAAACAAAAATGACACAGAATATGGGCTGTATTTGCTAGCAATTTCCAACACAAAATCCGAACAGTTTCTCCTCAAAGCAAAGAGCTCATGATTTATGTCCAAAGAGCTGGAAGCTGAAGGCAGGTGATTTCAATAACCCAGAACGAGCTGTGTTAATTAATTCTGAGCGTGGGCATGGGGAGCCCTTATGATCAGCTCCCTGAGAGGGAAGGGGAAGGGCAAATGCATTCCCACCACAGGGAATCAGGCTCAGCCCAACCCGATTTTCCCAGCCAGCAAATCCCATGGAAAAACTATTTGTGAAATAATGATTTCTCCAGAGCACAGCACGGGATGGGGAAGGACCTTCCCAGGCCCAGCCTGGGCTGTGGAAGGAATGGCCCAACAGTGGGAGGGACACGGGCTGCATGGGGGAACAGGGGGCAGCTGGGACACACCCAGCTCTTCTAAACCAGGAATGCAACCAAATAAAATAATCTCCTGAGATTAGGGAAAGGCAGAAATTCCCTCTACACTAATATGTGGGGCTCTGCCGGAGCTCAGAGGGAAGGTAAGTGCTGCCAGATGAGCATCTCGTGAGCAGGACGGTGAAGCATTTTTCCAGATTTCTTTTCATCTTCCATGCCCAGATGACTTGGCCCACACTCAGCTTCCCACTGCACACAGTCCCCATCCAGAAAACCACAAGCCTTGTATTTTCACACGTTTCTCTGAAGCTCAGAGTGTTTTCCTTGGGGCAAACAGATTGGAAACAGGCAGCCCGTAGCAGCCACTTCCATAAACAAACCAGAAGCAAAGGTGTGTGCCAGCCTCCTGAGTGACTGAGAACATTCTGCCCACATCACATCCTGTATTTGCATGGGATTTTTTCCTGTTGCTTGTACTCATGCAGCCCTAAATAAAGCAAAGCTGAGGAAGAGCCTGAAGTGTTCTACACAGCTGCTTTCATTGAACCAGGCTGTCTACCCAACAGACCCATTTTCAAACAAAGCAGTCCAACAATAGCACTGACGATGTTTGAACTGGCACGGATTTAGGAAGACAAGCTCTTTGCTGCACCACACTGTCAGCAAGGACTCAGTACAAATGCCACGTTACAAGATAAACATTTCTTCGTTTTTTTTTTTTTTAAGACCTTTTACTTTCGCGCCTCCGTTGGGTTGTGTTATTTCCAAACGAGGCCCTGGATCCCAAAGGATCACAGTGCTGAGGTCAAGTCCCTCAGAATTCACTTCAGAGCCTCGGGTTTGGTTTAAAATGTGGAGAAAAAGCTTTATCTGCATCATGAAGCATCTATTCTGCTCCTCAAAGCTTCCCAGTGCTGCTGCAAACCTCTAGTTCCAATTGCTATCACTGTTGCAAATATGGTCAGCCTGATTAAAAAGCAGTTATTCTAGGTGGAGTGAAAATGCTCAGTCTTCAGCCAGAGTGTGCTGTGTAGGAAATATCCTGTTCCTGAACTGAAACAAGCCTTCATGGGCTCCAGGTAAAAGGAGATTGAGGTCACCTAACAACTGACATTACTTGCAGCCTCTGATTCATTGCAGGGACTGTGTAAAGCTATACTGGAGGTGTCAGCTAAATCAGGTGTTTCTTTCTCTCCTGTATGACCTGTATTTAATTGCAGATACAGGTTCAGGTACCACTGTGAGCAGCCAGTGTCCCCAGCCAGCCCAACCTGCAGATGTCACACTGCCCGCAACCAAAAACTAGGGCTGGATGCTGCAATATTTCAATTCAGGCAATTATTAAAGGAGCTGGGGCCCATGGGAGTGAAAATACTCTGGCTCTGTTGTCTTAAAGATTAAATCAGAAGCTCCAATTCACCCAATGCATGAGTAAGAAGGAGCTGGCAGGAGAGAAGGGATGGAGAAAGGCTGTGGGTGACAGCAAGCAGCAGCCTCCAGAGACACAAACCCAGCAGCACAAAAGCACCCAGCCTCACACAAAGGAAGATAAAGCAGCTGAGCCATCCCAGCACTGCCTGGATCCTGTGTTTGATGTGAAGGTTTTAAGGACTGGGCATCATCTTTGCAGTTTGCTCTCCTTAATAGGTTTGCTTGGATTCCAGCTCAGCCCAGCTCATTAGCCACACTGCCGAATCCCACACTAATTCTGCATCCCTTCTACTGCTACAGATAAATAACAAAATTGCCTCCACGCAGGGGTTGTTTTCTTCCTCTCTCCCCCTTATGCAGGTCTGGTAGCATCTCATGTATCTGTTAATGAAGTCCATAATATCCAGAGTTTCTCAGCAAGTAAAAATTACAATCATTAGCCAGTGAGTGATGAGACAAAAACACCATTTCTGCTGGGCTGGCAGTAACAGTACAGCAAGTACACGTCCTGGAGAGCTGAGCCTTGCTCTCCTGTAATGTGGTACCCAATGTTCTTCATTAGCACCTCTCCCTAATAGAGCAAGGCAGTGTCCTGCAGCAGGTCACAATTACACACAACAATTAATTCAGGGAGAAACAATGACAGGCAACGTAGAGGAACACTTTGCAGAGGGGTGTTAAAAAGATGAAATGGAAGAGGAATAGGAACATATTAAAGCCCTGCCTGAAACCAAAAACAAGTGGAGGCACAAGTGACAGCATGGTAGAGGAGCCATGGCTGGTTTCCTTGTACACGACTTTGTAATTTTTGTTTTAAATAGAAAAGAAACACAGCAATTACTCTTTTGGTCACAATACCCCAGTGACCAGGACCAGCGGGCTCAGACCAGGACTTCTTGTGCTATTTGCAAACAACACACAAAGCCTACTCAGCTTCTCCCAGAGCTGCAGCCTCTCTCTTGCTGCCCTTTTGTGAAATTAGGGTTTAATTCTCTAGAATAAGTCTGCTAATAAGGAGTCCCAACACACCCATCCTCTGGACAGAGTGTACCTGCTCATCGTTCCCCCAGGAGCTGTGATGGGAGGGGGACAGGGAAGGGGGGAGAAGAAAATAAATCCGCCTCAGAGAGCACAAAATGCAAGAGAAATCCAATACTCCTTCACAGAGGAGTGAGAAGTTGTTGGAATAGAGGTACTGGTTGCACTGGCCATGCTCAGCAAAGCACTGATTTCGTCTGGAAGGGCCTCCTGTCCTCTCCCAGCTGGACAGATCATGTTCCACGCTCCGTGTTAAGCTCCCCTGGGAACATTTCCCACTGAGGACACGCATGTTTGCGATGCTGCTGTCATGGCAGCAACAATAGAGAAGGACAATGTGATCTTTATGTAACACGGGCTCTGTTCCCCTCTGCCCAGGGATGAGATGTTCAACACACGGGCACAACAGGTAATAACAGCCTGAAGGGTTAAACACAACCACCAGACCCCTCTGGTGTCAGCACTGGGGTTCCTCTGGGTGTGGATGGGTGTAACCACGTGCCCCATGGTATTTGTTCATCTGTTCAATGCAAGAAAAGGAACCCAAAAGCCGAGTGAACACTCAGTCATGCTCAGACCCAGTGATCTGCATCCCAGGGGAGCTCCTTCCTCTTCCTGCAGCCTCAAAGCCCAGTGCTGGGATACAGCCACCAGCCCTGCATCCAGTGCTCAAAGATTCTCACAGCCTTTTGCTTCATTAATTTCTACTAGAGGCCTGCACAGAGCTGGAGGAGAGAGGCTGATAAAGTCCTTCCAGATATGGATCTACTCACATCTGCACCAGTGGCCAAAGCTCAATGGATACAGGAAGAAAAGTAATGTTTCTCCATTGGGCAATGCATCCGCTTTGGCTTCTGAGTACATCACTCTCTGGAAAATGATTGTACAACAAAATCTCGGAATGAAACTAATTCAGTGCTACTCTCCAGCCTTGGGAATGAAATGAGTAAGTCTGCAGTCATTACAACAATGTCCTGGTAAAAATAAACAGGAAAGGGCACTTAGTAGGAATGCTTCATAGTTAAAAATACAGTATCTCATCTGAGGTCATTCTGGCTTTTTTATAGGAACAGGCATGTGGTCCTCAAAGTGATCAGATTTGGTATTACTTCCTGTTACAGATGGACACCTCAGTCACAGACTGATGGACAAGGATCTCTTCCCCAGTCCAAAACCTTACCTGGGATGATGCAGATTGAGCATCTGCTACTGGCCTGGCAGCTCTGAGGGAAGAGGCAGGAATTGGAACACCTGACTACATGGGGGGATTTGGGATCTGTCTTCCCTTCACTCAACAAGACTGACAAGGAGGATACCCAACTTTTTCTATCTGAAAGGTGCAAAGAAGAGGTTTGAGCCAGAGGTGGTCACGCTGAGCAGCAGGCAGGCACAGAGACGATGCTGGACAAAGGGCAGGAGGCAAGAAAAGCGGGCAGAAGAAGTACTGTAAAGGATCATAAAAGCTGCATGTACACTTTCCTTCACAGAAAATGTCTTTCTGCTTTTATGGCAAGGAGCTGCTACAATTACAGCTTCTTTTATAAGTGAAGCAGAAACCAGATAATGAGCAAACCTCCCACGGTACAAAGGAGGTGACGAAGGCGTTCTGGGAGCCCTGACGGTCAGGCTTCCCCGCAACAGCCAAAAGCACAGAAAATTGCTAAAACCCATTTCCATTTCACCCTCTTCAGGACTGTGAGCTGTTCATAGCCTTTTTTTTCCCCAAAGTACAAAAAGGATCATACCAAAAATGTGCCTACACAGATAGCAAGTGAAAACCCTTCAGCCAGACAAAGCAGAGCTTGCAGATGCGGACCTGCAGAATGAGCCCACGGCTGCATCATCCCTGGTCTGGGGGAGTAAAAAGAGGGAACAAAAAAAGGTTTCACAAAGTAAAAAACCAAGTAAGATATTGTCCAATCCAGGTGAGTTCGTACTTCACCACAGAGGTTCATGATTTCAGTGACACGTGGGAAAATCAAGAGTTCCCACCAGTCTTCCTCTCCTTGACCTCAATACCCACTGGATGAGTAGGGCAGTTTCATGAAGCCATGTGCATGTGCAGGTGTTTTCTGAAAACCAAGTTTTTAAGTTCCTAAGAAAGTTGCATCTCATTCCTGCATGGGAGCAAGCACAGAAGTTCAGATGGTTTGGTAGGGAATAGGAAAATTCAGGTAAATTCAGACAGCAACTTCCCCTGGGTTGGGGTCACCCTCCAAAATCAAAACTCCTTGCTCTGTACAGACAGTGCACTGCTGCTCCCATCCCTCTGCCACATATCAACCAAGCCAGGCACACTCTTGTGTCCACAGCTTATGTCTTCCATCAACGAAATACATCAGCACCAACTTCCAAACATCAACTTTTTTCCCCTGGGTTTGGGTGCAGAGGTTTTAGAGCTTTGTCAGGATCCCTGAGGAAGGGGAATGTAAGGGGGGTGATGCAGGCAGGCAGCCTGGGAGGCTGCACATGCTAGTTTGCTTTAATTAAGATGAGGTTCCCAATATCTACAAGGAACCAATGTCCAACAAGCACTGCTGAGACCAGGCTGCTGAAGTATTTGGTGCCACACTCAGGAGAGCAGAGATGTGGGATGCTCCTGCCAAGAACCATTTCCAGCTGCACATGTCACTGAGGTCATTACAGAGGTGGAAAACACACGGAGGGCTTTGCTTTAGTGATTTACTAATTTATTTCCCACCCATTTGCTGCTTCCATGTGAGTAACTGGAGATGTGTCCCCTCAGAGTTCATCCAGGAGGGAAAAAATAGGGAAAATGAGGTGGCATTTTCTTTGGGGTGCCACCAGCCTGCCACAAGCCAGAGTCAGCACCCCCACCATGAAACCCCAAGGAATTCCTCCCCACCAAGAGCCTCCAGACATGCAGAGGATGCAACTGATGGAAGCACAGCAGCGGAAATAACATCCCAAGAGCACCCAGCACACTGCATGTCTGCACTTCTCCACCAAAACAGCCTATTTTGGGAGATCACATCCTTCTGGGAACTGGGCAGGCTTCTGCTAAGCAACCTGTGACACAGCACAGCTGGAATAGACCCAGCTCATGTCTGTGATTGTGGCAGGCCCCTGCCCAGCCCCTGGATCACTGACATTCCGGGGGTGGCAGTGAGTTTCTCCCCTCGGGGCTCCAGCAGCTCCCAGTCCCCAGGCACAAACAGCCACAGCCCAGGGACACGCAGGAGGAGCTGCCTCTTCCACACCTCCCTATATGGGCAGATAAAACCACTTTTTTTTTTGCTTCCAGCTGCACCTTTTCCCTTGTCCCGTGAGACACAGGTGGCCACAGACTTGCACGTGAGAAGGCTTAGCAGCAGGATGGCAGGAGAGGGATGGAGTGGGATGGAGAAGAAAGGGTCTCTTCCAGCTTCCAGGGTCTAAAGATAATCCTCTGATCCCATATGGAAACAAGACTCTTGGCTTAAATATTTTTTTTTCATCTTTTGTGTGTGTGCTGACTTACTCCAGCGGGGCTGCCAGAAGCCTGCAGTTTATTTTTAAAATACTAAACAAGAGAAGTCCAGTATATACAACAAAGACCCTAAGTTTTCAGAGAAGCACTCCGCAGATGCTAAAAAAAGGAGGTTGCTTATCAGGTCAGCTGTGAGGTGAGAGGCAGATTCTGACCTTGGTTTTAAGAAATGCTGAGCTGGCATGTTGCACACCAGCTGGATCCCAAATTCACTCTAGGAACAGGCACAGAGATGGCTCAGCTTCCCAAGCACAGCCTGCCTTGGCAGGTACCCGTGCACAGTGGGTGGGCAGCTGCTGGAATGACTGTCACCACCTCAGCCAGAGCCCTGAGACCGTGCCCAGCTCGACACACAGACAAAGCATCTCAGCTCACAGCTGCCTGGCCAGGCTGGGCTCCACCATACCCCCACCACAGGCAGCTCAGCCTGCAGGGACATCATAAAAACACATTGCACAGCTTCTTCAAGAGGATTTAGATGAAAACACCACCACCTTCAGCTGTGAGGCTGTGGAAAGCAGTGCTGGGATGAAGGATGCAGCCCTCCCTCAAGGTGACAGCGCTCCTAATTGTGCCAGTCCAGCCGGCACGCCGGAGGGTGCGACCCAGTTCTGGTGCTTGTTATGAGGCTCACAGCGGTGCTGACACGCTGGAAAAGCTAAATTTAGGAGACAAACAGGCCTGGTGTTACACACCCAGGCAGGACTGGCTCTGTTACGAGAGCTGGAGAATCGATGCCATCCGCTTCCATGCGTTACGGCAGCGCTGCGAAGCCCTCGCTGCCGGAGTGAAAGCGTTACCAAGTCACTTGGAATAAAATTGCCACTAAATGCTATTTGGGAGATGGAAAAAAAAGAAAAAAGAAAAAAAGAAAAAAAAAAAGGCAAATCCTCACTCTTTCTCAGCTATTGTAGGAAATGAAAATGGCTATTGCTGCCTGGTAGAGAGTCCAATTATGAATAATGTGCGTTCTCTCCCTGCACAAAGGATGAAAGGCATCAGAGCTGGTGGTGACATTTTAAGACCGGAGATGTAAGAGCGGATCTGAGCCTCGTTGCAAGCCTAGCTTTACCCCAATAAAGAAACACTTTCTGCAGTCAATTGCCTTGCAGCGTAGCTTGAAGCCCTGCTATTGATCTAGCATCTGTTATAAGCAGATAATCATCGCCGCTGTGCCATGGCTGCTATGATGGGGTCTAAAAGCACTTTCCAGAAGCTGGTTGAGGGCTGTTTTCTGCTCTCCCCTGCAGCTGCAGGAAGGGAAAGGTTTGTGGGGGAGACCACAAAAGTCTCGCAGGTTGACAGAATTTGAAGGCCGGAAAAAAAAATATTGAATCACCCCAATTCATTCATCTCCCAATCCTGTAAACTTTAGGTGACTGAGGTGCACTCCCTGAAAGGCTCTGCTGCCATCCCAGCCCTCACACAGTTATTTTATACCCTGCAATTTGCTTTCCCCAGGGAGGTGCTGACACACCACCATCAAGCCACAGCTCAATCCTCTCCTTCTCTAAGACAGGCAGTGAGAGCTGCTGAAATCTCCCAGCATCAGGCTTTTTTCTCCTGTGCCCAAAAGGTTTCTCAGGTTTTGGCTCACTGAGGTTTGAATCCTGGCAAGTCCTGAGCTTCTATCTACTTCCCAGCAGTGTGGGGATGTTTTGGGCCAGGCACCTTCCTCCAAGTTTAGCAAGAAGTGGTCAGAGGTAGGTGAAATCAGACTGCCAGTGCCTGCAATCTCCCCCCTCCCTTCCAGTGCAAACACTTCTTACCCACTGGGCAGATTCCTCCAGTCTCCAAAGAAGGAGAAAAGGATGGGAAATTAAAAATAAATGAACCAAGAGATACACATCCATCAGGAGCCAGGCGTTGTCAGCCCAGGTCCCTGTGCAACTACTTCTTTAATCAAAACCTCATGCAGCTTAAACGCTTGACAGAAGTCTAGAACAGAGATCATGTTACCCTGAACAGGAAAAGCTGCAACCTTGAAGAATAAAATCACTGTCTGATGGGGTCTATTTTCTTTAAAATCACGCTAAATTACGCCAAGCCCGTTCCTAGCTGTGACATTTGAGGTTTCACCCTGCAGATTCCTGTGAGACACACGGGTGTCTCTCAGGGGTGACCAGAGGTGATGGGAGGAGTGAGGGCGCCAGCTGAAGATGAGCCATTTCTAAATCGGTCCATGACGCCAGACCTAAATTTTTAAGAGGTTCAAATCAAGAAAAGATTGCTGATGGATGCACTCCCCACTTAAAACTCACTTGCGTGGTGATGGACGTCAGAGTGCCGGCCTCATGGCTATGCCTGGTTGCTACTGGGAGTGACAGAAACCTTCCAGCTTTCTAGAAAGTCCTCGCCTGCCAAGGCTCAGCCAGCTCCTCAGAGCCTCCTGCATGCAGGTTATCTGCCTCTCTTGGCTTGAAGATGTTTGTCCCTGAGGAGTTTTTTATTTAATGCCTTCCTTAGTTACCAAGGGACGAGAAGCTTCTCCCATCGTTCTGCGGCTTTCCAAACACAGATGGGATTTATTGAAGTTCCTGCTGCTCTGGCCTCATTAACGTTTTATGGCACAGCTCCAGAGATGTGCCTGCTCCTTGCTGGGTGCCCCTCTACAGCCCCACTGTGGCTCAGGTCTCCTGGCTGCACTGAACATCCTTGGGGAGTTTTAAGTGATTTCATTCCCAAAACAGCTCTTCTGCTTCCTTTTGAGACCTCACCTGCACCCTGCCTCCTGTGGGACCACAGCTCCCAGCAGCTCCTCTCATAACAGACACAGTGGGTGGGAAAGCAGAGACAGCAGAGCAGGAGAGAGGAAAATATATGAGAAAAACTAGAGAATAGTGCAGTAACACATTCAGGCTGTGCCATGGACAATATAACCTGTCCAGGGACAGACAGGATTTTAACTGGCACAAAGGGGGGGGAAGCAGAAGAGGGGGTGCAAGCCCAGGGTTTGGTGAGGAAATGCAGCCGGTGGCCCTGGGGAGACATTGCTGGTACCCTCCTGCACATGCCTGCAAGGAGGAAGGTGGGAATTACAAGTCCTGAGGCCCTCTGGAAGAGCTTTTCTCCCCTGTAGAGAACAGGAGGGAGCATCAGCACAGCCCAGCTGGAGTCTGCAAATTGCCCCATTTAGGCTCTGGTCCTCAGAATTGCTCTTACCCAAAGTGCATCCACCGACCTGACAAGCACCACATTTTTCTCCGGAGGCCACACTCCTCCACAGCCTCCAGAGTTCGTGTTTCATCCCCATACTCTACAGGTTTTGTCCCAGAGAAACATGCCTGGTGCTCACCAGGTCACTTGCTGTGTTCAAGGCCTTGGGAGGTGCCTCTCCATGACCCAAGCACTGCAGGGAGCCTGGGTTTCCCCACCACATATTTATTCAGAGGCACTGCACAGCAAGGACAACCCGGCGCCAAACTTTGGAAGAGGCAGAGCTGGCTGGAGTTCAGCAGAAACAGGGAATTAAGACACTGAACTAAATCAATGCATCCCCACCCAATTTCTATCCAAATCAGGAATTTCATGCACAGGAGAGATTTTGACCAGTGTCCCATGTTAGTTATTGAGCAGAGAGAGCAAAGAGTGCTTGGCACTGTGCAGAATTCCAGCACTAAAGCTATTGGAAACACAGAGTAATTCAGATGCAGAAGCAATCTTAACTGCTGGGAAGGAACTCAAACAGCCAAGGAGAGAGAGAGTCTGTGCAGGGATGTAGGGAAAGAAAGAAGAGCTGCTGGCTGGGTGCAGGGAGGGGACAACGACCACATGGACAAAAGGATGGGGAGGAGGTAAAGGAAGGAGGTCAGGGAAAATCCACGGACAGCCAGGGCCACTCTTGCTGAAATGTACCCAACAGTGGGGGCTTGTTTAGGGCTGCAGGACCCACAGATTCCCTGCAAAAGCCTTCCAGCATTGCCTGGTGTGAGCCACACACTGGGACTGCGAACACCAGGGAGATGCTGGGGGCTTGGGCAGGGCAAGGATGGAGGCACATGGACTGCAAGACCCACCCGGCCCATTCCAGATGGAGAAACACGGGAATGCCACGCTCAGAGCTTTCCCCAACACCCAGCCCAGGCTGCTCACTCAAACCTCCTGCTCGTCTGGCTTGGAGTGCCACCTGCTGCCAACGGTGCCGCTCTCCAGTCCCTGCGAGGGGACAACAGCAGCGCAGAGCAACAAACTTCCTGCTCTTACATCGGCTTTCCCTGTCCTTTAACAGCAGCCAAACTCCTGAACCAAAAAGCAACGCTATTTCCCAAGCTGCAGGCGTCCCACGAGTTGCAGGCATAGCAGCAGATGCTAATAAAGTACTTTTTTTCTTTGCCTTTCATGCAGTTTCTCGCTGGAGCCAGCCTCTCCCCCCAGAGACCACATCCTGAATCTTCTTGTTCATTGGTTCTTTATGCTAAATGATGACTCTGCAGTCGAAATAATGTGGCATATTCCAGCTCGCATTTCAGACACCGTGAGACTTTTTAATAATGAGTTGCATGAAAAATCTGAGAGGCTGCAACAAAGAGCTCCGACAGAGGTTTCCAAAGTGACTCACAGCAAGCAGAGCCTCCCTTTTCCAAAGCCCAGTGTGAGACAATCTCAAGAGCCCCCGCACTCAAGAGAGAGAGGAGTCCTTCCCCTCTGGAAAAATAAGGCCTTTTTAAGGAGAATTCTCCAGGGAGAGAATCCCTGCGGGGAGGTTTGGCAGGCGGATCTGGGAGTCGTGGCTGAGATGACATCCCATTCCCAAGAGTGCTCTCAGGGATGTTTCACCCCACACCTCAGCTGTGCTGCTGAGGGTGCTGCAGGGTGGGAGTCACCTCGCCCTGCAGCCAGCCTGGGCTTCCTGCTTGGCATATTGGCTCTGGAATGCTCCAAACGGGGCCAGCAATGACTCCTGCAGGTTTTGCAAGGAGGTAGCAAACCACAGCAGTAAGAGGCAGTGGAGGTTTCTCCAGCCTTGGCTCCCAAAGCACTGTGGCACCCACAGCCACAGCAAACATCACCCATGCACAGGTATCCTGCTCCTCCTAGGGCTGGCTTGCTGCCAACCCTGCAGCTCTCTGCCAGGCTTGCAGCATGATGGAGGAGAAATTTTTTCAGGCCAACTTTTGGCTGACTGTTTTTGCTTCCTGCCATCCACAAGAACAGCTGCCAACATATTTCAAGGGGAAGCAGCAGGCAACATATCCAGTGCAGCCACCCTGATGGGGATTAATGCCATTCATTCTCAGTCCCAGTAGTGAACAGTGCCTGGCTGCTGGGTGGGACATGTGGCTGAAGGATGGGCTTGATTGCTCTGCTCCCTCTCCCAAGATCAACTCCAAATTCCTTCTGTATCCTGAGCTGGCTCCCACCTTCACCTCCTCTGTGACAGCCCTCACAGTCACCCCCAGCCCCAGGAGCTGCAGCACAGCTCCCAGCTCACCCACTCCCAAGATCTAATTGAGCACGGTTCCCCCCACCCAGCCCAGCAGACTTCTCAAAAGAGTTTTCTCCTCCCAAAGGAAAGCTGAGAGTAAAGGAGCAGCTGGCACAAAGGCAGTTCTTACCACATTCCAGAAGAAAGGGTTGAAGGCGATTGAGAGGACAGCCACAATGAAGCCAGTGTCGGTGACATCCACGTAGCCAAAGAGCTGCACCATGGCTGCCACATCCACCTGTGGAGGAAGGGATGGTTACTGCACCTCACCTCAAACCAAACCCACCAGCTGCCCCAAGGGTAGATGAACCTTTTACTAGCCCTAAGCAACGTGCTGCTACAGCTTGCAAAGTGCTGTGTCAAAGTGCAAAGCCCAGAAGGAGGAGGGGGGATTCTCCAAGCTGTCCCCCCAAACCTCAGGGGCACTGGGCGCTCCGGGAGCCCCACACTCACAGCGTGCCCAAAAGGACACAGGATCAGAGGTGACACTGCTGCTCTGAGGATGAGCACCAGTCCTCAGCTGCCAGCTCATCAGTGTTTTAGGAGAGGGAGCACCATTCCACAGCATCTCAGCATGCCTGGGGACACAGGTCCCAGGGATGCTGGTCTGCATGGAATCCCCTAGCAATGAACTGTGGCAGCTTCAAGCTCATCTCTCATAAAGTCAGAGTGATGCAAACCCCCTCCACAGCAAGGGGGAATGCATTTGCACTGTAAGGAGCTGCAGAAGTATTTCCTGTCTTAATGACAATAACAAAAACCCCTAAAACTCGCTGCCCTCCTTTTTAAAAAGATATTTTTCTCAATACAGTTCCCTGACATTGTCAGAGCCTTTACGTGCAGTAAGCCATGCTGCTTCTCCCTCCACACTCCCTCTCCCTGTGCTGGTATTTGGATGAAAAACAGCCAGTGTCCTTTTTTTTTTTTTTTTTGGTCAAAACCTCTGGAAACAAAAAACAAAATAGCCCATCCCAAGCCCAGCCCTCACTTGAAACAAAACCAACATGACAACATTGAGACGTGGAAGGTTTTTGCTTCCCCAACACAGCTGTGTTTTCACGACCAGGGGACAGGCACAGCTCGAAAAGGTACTGGCTCCACCTGCCCGTTAGGGAGGGAGGGAAATGCCCACTGGCTCCTCACAGGCTCTTGGGAAGAACTCCAGAGCCACAATGTCATCCGTGGAAAGGGGCTGGTAAGCCCAGCACCTCTCCTAGCCCAGAGAAAAGGCTGTGAGAACAGCTCCTGTGCCGGCCCAGGGCACATCCAGTTGCTCCAAGCGCCTCCTGCCCAGCCATGACTGCCCAAGGTGCAAAGTGCAGGAGCAAAGACCACACAGCCCTGGGGAAAGGGGGATGGATCCTCACTGGGGTCCACAGCTGCCCTCAAACCACCACTGCCGCAGGTCCTCCAGGCTCCTTCATCCGAGCCCTGGGGACACAGCTGCTGGCAGGGAACAATGGGAACAGCCCCCATGGCCTGATCCAGACCATCTCCTCCTATTCCCACCCTGCACAGCCTCTCCTCCCCTCCCTTCACCCCCAGCAGCCCTTCCCCACCAGACTTCATCCCTCCAAACTGCCAAGCCACAACCCAAGCAGCTGCTGGCACCGGGGCCGAACTGTCTAATCCCGCTTCAATTGCAATCCCGTGGGACCAGGACAGCTTCTTTCCTCTCGTTTTGTACGGTGCTGAGCACAGTGCTAGCACGGGCTGAACAAAAGCTTCTTGACCTACTAACTCCTGGCAGGCACCATCGTTAACATCGCACTCACCTTCTTTTCTCCTGCTCAACAACCAAATTCGCGGCTGCCAGCGTGAGGCAGATTGGCCTGTGCCTGGCGTGTGCTTTTCGGGATAAAAGGGGAGCCCTAATGGGATGAGCTGTCTCTGCGAGCTGCTGGGACAGCCACGTAACAGGCACAGAACATTCAACTTTGCCCTCTCCTCCACGCTGGGGATCAATGACCGTGGCAAGCGGTGCCCGCTTGATCAAAGCCCCGAAGTCAGGGACGGTGGGAACAGCACGGGCAGCTGGGTGAGAGCTGTACAGGCACCCAGGTGACAGCTGGGCCACCTGGGCGAGACCTGAACGGGCACACGGGGCACAGCCGTGCAGGCACTTGGGGACAGCAATACAGGCACCGAGATGAGAGCTGCATGGGCACTTGGGTGAGAGCTGTATCGGCACCTGAGTGACAGATACACGGATACCTGCATGAGAGCTGCATGGGCACTTCAACAAGAGCTGCAGGGGCACCCGGCTGAGCCGGTGGCAGCACCCCCGGGCATTCCGCGCAGTGCCAGCGCAGCCCCTCGTCCTGCTCAGACCGTGCCGTGCCGGCTGCGGTGGAACCGGGCTGGGGAGGGCGGTGGGCGCACCTGAGGAACCGAGCACCCCGAGGCCTGCTGCACCTGCGGGCACAACCGGGGGGCGATTCCCAGCGGATCTACCGAGCCCCGCAGCGGCACCGGGGCGGCGGGGGATCCATCCCCAGGCTCCCCTCACTGCCCCAGGCCGGGCCCTCCCCGGGGCCCTCCCGCCCGCGCCCGGCCCGCCGGTACCTGGCCGTAGTCCAGGCCGCCCAGCCCCTCGCAGCACTCCCGCGGGAAGCGCCGGGCCCCGCCCGCCGCCGCCTCCCGCCGCCCCGCGCCCGGCCCCGGGAGGAGCCGGGCCTGGAGCCGCGGCGGGCCCGGGGCCTGCGGGCCGGGGGCAGCACTGACCTCACGCCGCGGGTGCGTGATGGTGTCGGGCCGCGGCCGGACGGAGAGCGGCCCCGCGGCCGCGGCTGGACTTCCACCGTGCCCGCGGGAGCAGCGGGAGCGGGCGGGACGGACCCCCCGGGGCCGCAGCGGGAGCTGGAGAGCGGCTGGGAGTGGGACGGCCCTGGTGGGAGAGGGAGCGAGAACCGAGTGGGCACCGCTGCTGCGGGGGCAGAGACAGGCGCTGCCTGCCCTCATCTGTCCCCTGCCAGCCCCTGCCCCTTCCCTGCCAGCTCTCTGCCAGCTCCCCTGCCTGCCCCTTGCCTGATCCCTCCCCATTCCCTTTTGCCCGGAGAAGCTGTGATTGCCCCTTGCCTGGAAGTGTTCCAGGCCAGGCTGGACTGGGCTTGGAGCAACCTGGCCCAGCGCAAGGTTTCCCAGCCCGTGGCTGGGGGTGGAACGAGATGATCTTTAAGGTCCCTTCCAACCGAAGCCGTTCTGTGATTCCATGGTTCTGTGATCCCTGCCCATCCCCTGCCCTGTCCCAGTTCAGTGCTCACACCAGCGCCAAGAGCTGGGAAATAACTGCGGTGGCTCCCTGGCACAGGAAATTAAATGTCACTTGTCCAATGTTACTCATTCAAGGGCAAAATCTAAAGCCACCAAGTCTAAATGTATTTTAAGGACAATTCATTGCAGCCTTCTCCCTTCAGCCTATGAAGTATATAATTTTTTATTGTTGTTATTATTACTACTCATGTTGTTTTTTTTTTTTTGCTTCAGTCCTCTCTATGATGTTTCAGGTTGGTGTACCTCATGGGCTGCAGTCCTGGACCTGTCTGGAAAATAGGGTGGTGTCATCCCTGTAGACCCCTGAGGGTCTGTGCTTTTGCAGATCCTGCTTTGCAAGGAAATAAATTTTCTTCAGAAAGGAATTTGGTGTGAATGAGCTGCAAGTGTCCCTCCCAGAGGTCTCATGGGAGCAGGAAAGGGACAGGATATCCGAGTACTCATGTCCTGGCAGGCACCGAAAGTGTGCATGAGTGATGGCTCACTTGAAGCCTTCCCCGGGAGAATGGCATCTCTGGAGGATACACTTCAGCAGGCCCCAGGGATCCCAGTTTGGCTCCACGGGAAGCCAGCCTTCCTTAGTTCTGCTGCTCCAAACCCCTCGGAGCACCAGCACATCCCAGCCCCGGCACTCGGGGTGCTCACACGGGGCCCAAGGAGCACATTCACGGCATGAGCTGGGCTGCTTTGGGGTGAGGCACACACCGAGGCACTGTGGGTGGGAGCAGCGTTCCCCATGGATGATCTCCAGCTGCTTCCAGCCTCTTCTCCCCCGCGCTGGATAATTTTGCTGTGCCAAGTGTGTAATTATCGCCTCTGCCATCTCCCGGGCTGGGCCGCGGGAGCAGGTGGGAGGATGTTTGTTCTCAGTCCCACCAGCTGGGTGCTGGGAGCAGCAGGAAGGGCGATGGGGATGCGGTGGGGGCAGCGATGGTGGCTGGGATGTGTGAGATGCTAATGTCCCTTTCCAGGAGGAGTCAGCAGGGAGAAATCTCCAAACTATCTTCCTGGCTGCAGGGGGAAGGTGATGCCAGCGCTGCCAGGAAAGGACAAGGGTGTTGTGGCACAGTGGGAGGAGGAATGGGTCTGGCTGAGGGATGGATGGTGAGGAGGTGCAGAGGGATGAAGTGTCTCACTGGCTCCTCATTTAGGGTCAGCAGAGCTGGGCTGTCATGGAAATGTCTCTCCTGTCACCCCAGTGAAGGCACTTGCTGCAGAACACAGTGTCCTGCCACCAGCTCAGTTGTGTTTGGGGCAGCGAATCACTCTTGAGCCTCCTCGCGGTTTCCACTGCCAAATTCCCTGTCCATGGAAGTTTTTCTGTGTAAGAAGGAAAGATGTTTGTGGCAGTAGGGCCCCTCCGTGCTGGCCTTCATCCCATCTTGGACACATCCCTGCAGCTGTGAAGGAGACAAAGAGGGCTTTCTGCAAAGGTTGGATTTTATGTGCCCATCCCTCCCCTTCTCCCCATGGCATGCCTTTAATCCAGCTCTCCCTTTCTGAGCACCGAGCTCAGGAATAGGACATTGCCCTCAGCTTTCCCAAGTCCTTTATCAGCATGAACTCCCTCAGTGCCCCTTGAAATCCCACCACGGTCCCAAGAGACCCCGATGAATATGGAATTGCATCATGGCAAAGGGTGCTGAATGTGTGTTAGCAGGACACTGTGGCTTGGCAAGCTGCAGTTTGTTCAGAAGCATTTCAGATTTCAAACACAACCCGGGAAATTGCCCACATGTGGAAATCTAGGGCAGGGAGTGCTCTTGGATGGTTTTCCCTTAGAAGTGGGCCATTGATTGGGAAACTGCAGTCCGGTAACTTCAGCACAGAGGGACAGCTCTCCTTGCAATACCAGGAAAAAGTTTCCAGGCCAAATGATTGCTTTCCTTGCTGGGAAAATAAAAGACAAGTCTTATTCCCATTCCTTTTTGTCCATGTCCCTGTGTCATGGTCCTCATGTTCAAACCTGCCCTGAAATACAGCTGATCCCTGTGGCTTTGGCCCTTGCAAACCTGCGAGGGCCTATGCTGATGGGTCATGGAGATCAAGGACAGAGCATTGAAACGTGTGGTGAAGAACAAGAAATGATGCTGCAGCACAGAGCCGAAACCTTGGGGAAAAGCAGCAAAACTGCAGATACTCCTGTGTCCTCCATCAGATAATGTACAGTTACCAGCGTTGTAATGCTGCAATCCAGACCTGCAATCCTAGTGGAAATCCTCTAGTGTTTGTGCTGGAGGTTAGTTCTATTTATTTTCTGATGAATGATTTACTTGAGTAATTGGCACACAGCTCCCCTATTACAGATCATAAAGAATTAATCACGAGATTTTCAATGCTCCCCTATCAATTTTATTAGGCTTGATTGAGCGTAGTGGATTGGGAGCATATGGTATGTGAGGCAGACTCTGCTCCCAGTTACACCCTGGTTATGCTGAGGACTTGCTCAGCTGCTGATCCCTGTAAATCCAGAGAGACAGCTGCTCCTTTCCTCCTTTCCATGCCCCCACTGTTCCTTGAGTTCCCTTAAATACCCAGGGATACAGAGAACAACCAACACCACCTCCACGTACCTAAATTCTCCAAAAGCCTGAGATGCTCCCAAACTGGAAGCCAAGCTGGGTAGAGGATGCTTTGCTTCCAGCTCGTCCATGTACCAGCAGGAGCCAGAAACTGGAGCCAAAAGCTTGGGAGCTCAAGATCTGCCCCTGCGAAGGGGACGTGTCACGGCGTGGGAGGATTGTCACTGATGAAAGCTGAGGATGCCTGTGTTGGCGTCAGAGAGTCCTGCCAGCCAGGTTTGCCCACGGGAGATGTTTTCTTGGAAGAACTGGCAAAAAGGAGTCCTAACACCTGCAGGAGCAGGATGACACATCCCTGCCCCGAACCAGCAGCACAGCGTGATTCCCTGGAGCAGAAACCTTCTTAAAAGCCACATGCCCTGCGTGATTCCCCTCATGCAGAGAACCAGGAAAACCTTCAAAATTTCCATGTGGAAGGCTCACAGTCCTTCCCTTGCTTTGTGCCTGTGGGTGTTGTTACCATGCAGAGTCGTGATTTCAGGGAAGGGGATGGTGCAGGGCCCTGCTCCAGCTTATGGGCAATGCTCACCTCAGTAAAACTGCTCCCAGTAACACCAGTATCTCAATAGGTATTTACAGGAGAGAATGGGAACTTTGGGAGTAGATGGAGCTACTTGCATAAGCCCAGTTTATCCTGAGCTAGCTATCCTTGCAAAGCAGCCAGTCTGGCTCAGCTTCAACCCCCATCCCCATCTGCTGCCTCGAGCAGCTGCATTGAAGGGCACCGAGAAGTTATTGCCAGTAACCATTGGCAGGAGCCAGTGTGGAAACCTCCCTCTGGGAGAGCTGACCTGGGGAGGGAAAATCAGGAATGCAGCAGAGAACAGAGCAGGATCTGGCTGTTACAGTCAGAACGTTTTATATGCACACGGTCGTGGTTCAGGAGCAGAGCGAGCAGGACTTTGCACAAGGGTCTTGCCCAATTTCAGCGTGCCCAGTCGATGGGGCTGCCTCTTTCTGCCCTGCCCCTGCTGCCTGCACCTGAGCCAGCTCTCCAAGGCTTTGTTGTGTCCACACTTCTGGGTGAACATCCCTCACAGACCCCCCAGGCTCTGGGAATTCCACGCTGACTCCAGGGGAACCTTGTGTTGAAGCTGGCTCTCACCCGGGTGCTCTGCCCTGGCACAGCCACAGCTCTCACCGCTTCGAGCCAGGGCACCGTGCCCTTGTCACACTTCAGTGGGGAGAAGCACACAGGGAAGAGGCACACACAGAGGCATAAAGGTGCATTTTTCCAGCCTCAGCATTCCCAGGGAGCTCCGGTGCCCCTCAGAGCCTCACATGTGATGGGCACAGTGGGATGGAGCAGGCTCCCTCCGGAGGAAGCCATCCTGTCGGAGGAGTTTCCAACACCTGCCCTCTGAGCCTCGTGGAGATAACATTTAGGGAAGGATTCTCACAGCTCCCCTGCTCCCCCAGGCCGCGTTCATCACCAGCATGTCTCTAATGAAGCGGAGGCTTTGCTTTCTGGGATCAATGAATCCACCGATCGTGACCTGTCTGCTAAGTGGGAAATCAGGTCTCTCCCTCCCCAAACCCGTCTGAGCTGGGCTCAAACAGCAGGTTCTGTCCCCAGGGTTACTCTGTGTCGCTTAATTGCAATCCCTGAGTCTGATTAGAGAGCAGCAGCCAGGGTGTGCAGAGTTACCAGCGGCTGCTTCCCCAGCCTGGGAGATGGCTGCAAAGAAGGAGGACATTTTGAGGCTCCAGGTGGGTGGAAATGACCCAGATTTCCCTTTTCCAAAAGGTCCTAACTCCAGCACAGCTGGTTCGAGGGTTTACTGCCAATCTGCTCTCCCCCAAAGCCCTAAATCCCTCCAAAGCACTTTTCATGGGGACAGATGCTTTAAGAGAAGCTGAGGCTCCCCAAAGCAGAAGGCAGCTGAAAAGGTCACTGCTACCGTGTTCCCTGGCCACAGGCACGTCCCATGACAGACGTGGGAGCAACCCCCATTGCCCCTGGGTCCACCCAAAAATGCTGAACAGCTTTCCCTGATGCTTTCTGCCCCTACACACCACCCTGTGCGCCCCCAGCACCTTTTCCTGTAAGGTGCAAAGGGCTGAACCAGCCTCCAAAATAATTCCCTGCACATCAGCAGCCCAGGGGTGAGGTGCATTGCTCCAGACACATCTAATTAGGGTGTCCCCATTTAGCTGAGCCATCCAGATGCCCAGCATCAGGGAGGAGTGGGATGGATCCATCGTATGGAGGGGGCTGAGTCACAGCACCAAGCATTCCCTCTGTGGCCATCTCTCATCCCTCGCTCTGCTGGTGCCTGGCTTTTCCCAGGCAATCAGCACTGCTCTCAAATGTGAGCCCCAGGAGGGCTGTGGGGAGAAAAAGCTCTCATTGAGGACTTGGCAGGGAAAAAAAGCCTGGAAGTGGAGGCTGCTTCGTGCCAGGTGTGATGGCCCCTACAGCAAGTGCCACAGAGAGCTGGGCTCAGAGCCTTTTCAGAGCATCAGCCTTGCCCTGAGTGGTCTCTAAAAGCTGTGGGGATGTGCTCTGCCCCCAGGCTGAATCCACGTGGAAGACTCCTGGGGAAGGGCTGACTGCAAGGCAGGGACACAAACATATGCTTGTGGGGGCCAGGGAAGAGGCTCCACAGGAACACACTGGTCTATCCTGAGGAACCACAGAGCCAGCTATAAATACCTCCTCAGAGCATCACTCCCCCTCCTCTTTGATGTTTTCCTGCTATTTACTTCAAACCCACTCCTGCTGCTGTTATTTTTATCTTATCTCTGCTTTCCCCCCTGCTTTTGTGTCTGTTTACGAGCTGCATCACAGAAGGGTTTCAAAAGGAAGATGGAAAGACGGCCAGGGACCCTGGGAAGAAGGTCAGGGACGCCAGAGGAAGGTTGGGGACCCTGGAAAGAAGGTTGGGGACCTCAGGAGGGCAGAGGCTCTCCAGCTGCCAGCACGCTGCTCTCCAGCAGGACACGATGGGAAATGCAGAATGTCCCTATGGGACTGCTGTGGTGGGTGACCCAAACTACTCCTCGCTGTGGGGAAGGGGCAGATGCTCTCCTGCTGCTCTCCAGCAACCCACATCTGTCAAATTTGCAGGAAATTGGCCTCCCTGTGATGCCAAGCCCCTGCCAGAGCCAGAGGAATCCAGGCAAGCAGCTCAGAAATTAATGAAAGTGGAGGCCCTGTGACTAGTCAGACACAGATGAGCTTAATTCCCTTAAACAAATTAAAAATACATCACTCCTCACCAGTGTGAGCCTGGAGCCACAGCAGCAGGAGGGGAGTGTGAGCTGTGAGTGCCTTGGCCCTAGGACACCCCCAAACTGGGTAACCAGGATTTCTGCCATGGTCCTCCCATAGGCAGGCTGGGAGCTGGGTGCCTTTGTTGGGTCATGATTCAACTCATTTCAACAAAGAGAAACTGCTGGAGCCAACTTTATGCTTCCCTTCCTTCAATTTTTCAGCCCAAACTGATCTTTGATTGTATAAAATGGCACAAAGCCGAAGTTCTGGGGTTTCCCCACCCAAGCCAAAGCAGACTGTTTACCTTGTTTCAGGTTTAAGATGTTTAATCCCTTTAGTGCTAAAGAAAGATGCTGTCCCCATTCCCTTCTTCATGCATCTCCCCTTCTCACACCCACCTGGAAAGCACCAAACTCCAGACATTCCCTTTGCCTGGGTGCCTTCCTGTAGCATCACCCACTTGCCAAGAGCTGGGGTATTTTTGCGGATTCCCATAAAAAAGGAAAGCAGCTGGGATGTGGGTCAGTGCCCAGGCAGGGGGTGGGGGCTCCCTGCCAGCCCTGTCCATTGGGATGGATGTTTCTGCTGTGGTTTGTTTCTGCTGGTGGAGAGCCCCTGGGACCCTGTTTGGACATCAGCTAGCAGGGACAAATTGAATCCAAAGGTCAGGGAAGGAAGGGGGAGAGGCTGGAATGAAGCTGGGAGCATGGGGTGGCACCAGCACCCACTGGCCACAACCCTAGAGCAGAGTGTGGGGTGTGGAGCTGGAAGTCTGGCTGGAGCAGGAATGAGGAGGCTTTACCAGCAGATGGGTTTAGTGGGGGCTGCCATGAGTTCTTCAGTGTGGGCAAAACTTAAAATCGCAGCAGGCTGCTCCTCTCCAAGGTCTGCTGCTGCCCAGACGGGCAGGCATCCAGGGCAGCCTCCTGGCCAGGACTGCACGGGAGGCCACGGTGTCCCTGCGGGGTCTGTGAGCTGGTGAGGATGGAAACCACAGCCAGGGGCTGCCGTGCCTCCGAGGGCACGAGACCCTCCCTGGGGGCTCCCTCCCTGCTCCAGGAACACTCCAGGGGAAAGCAGCTGCCCTGGGCTGGGGAAGTCCTGAGTCACTCTGCCCCTGCACCCCCAGAGACCCCGCTGCTGGCACTGGCCCTGGTACTCAGCTGCCTCTCCTCATGCCTTGGAGCTGGACCGTGTCTGGCTTCGCTCTGGGATCAGTGCTGAAAACAAATCTTGGCTGCATGGAGAGTGGCCGTGTCCCAAGGCTGGTAGGAGCACGCAGGACAGCCCTAACTGGGGAGAGAAATCCCCTCCATCCCCTTGTGCTCTCCTTAGAGCCAGGCCTGGCAGCGTGCTCTCCCAAGTGGGTGCTCAGTGGGATGGGTGCTCCCCTGGCCTCTGGGGACACACACAGGATCCTCCAGTGCAGGACCTAAGAGTGCAGTGGGTGCAGGGATGGGGTTTGGGGCTGCAGCAGCTGTCAAGGTGCATCTTGGGGTTCCAGGATCGGCCCTAAACCTGTCCCTGCTGAGTTCTGGTGCAGGGAAGCTGCCTGCAATCCATCACTTCTCGTGGAGAGGAAAATAGGCTTGGGGGCATGCAGTATGGGTCCAGGGCACGCTCTCTCTGCTTGGCTAAAATGACACTAATTAAGCCCCTTGCAGTGTGTAAAAGCTATTCCTACAGGGCAGACAATTAACCTTGAAACTTGGCTTTTAGTGCTTGGAGGGGAGCGAATTTTTCATCCTGTTATTTCCCCGTGCTATTAAGCTAATCCTGGAGACCGTGAGGGAGAAGCCGTGTGACACGTCTGCAGCTCCCAGCCTTGCCAGGAGCACAGTGTGTGGCCAGCAGCCTCCTGCCCCATCCCTCTCTTATTTTCACCCACGGTCTCCAGCAGCATCATCAGCCCTGGGGAACGCCAGGAACCAGGGATGTGACCAAGGGCACACGGCAAGGCTGTGGCATTACATGATTATTATGGTCAGAAGTAAATCCAGCCTCCTGTGAGTGTGCTAGACACAGAGCCAGCCCAGCCTTGACTTTTCAGGGAGTTCCCTGGGAGGGACAGCGTGTCCCCAGCTCTCCAAGGCTGTGGCTGCTGGCATGGCATTTCCTTGGCCCAAGCTTTGTGTGAGAAGTTTTGTTTTCCTGGAGGAGAAAGGGAAAGATGAGAGAGGTGGAGAAAGTGGGGAGATTTCATCTGTGAAGGTCAAACCCTGCTGTGGGGCTGGGGGTGTCCCTGGGATGCCCTGTGTCCTCCCCAGAGTTCACAGTTCCTCTCCCCCCAGGCTCCCCTCTCATCCCCCTAACACAGACAGTCACAGTGCTGAGCCTGGGGACACTGGGGACAGGAGCTGGTGGCTTGGTCTGATCCTGCCCTCTGCAGAGGGGAGGGAAAAGGGAGGATGGAAAACCCACAAAACCTCCTCCACGGGCTGCCACACAAGCACCAGCACACACAACATATTTAAGCACTAAAAACCAGTCTTGGGATATTTCTTACAACAAGCTACAAAAAGGAAATGAAATGTTAAAAAAATTCCTCAGGAAGAGAGCACTGGGAGGGCCCTGCAAGGTGAATAGTGGAGGGAACTGGGGGGTCTGTGAGTTTCCCCACTCCAGGAGTAAGGATGGAGCATCCTTACTGCCAAGAAGCAAGGGAAGGTGTGGAAGATGCACTGCTCCTGGCAGCAGTGGTGCCATGAGTGCATAAACCAGCCTTTGGGTGCCCAGAAAATATGGGAGAGGCATCCTTTAGAAAGGTTTTCCCTGTTGTCAGCAACCCCTTTCCCACTGGTGGGACCTGCAGACCCTCACACCAAGCTGAGCATTGGCTGCTCCGAGCCTCACCCCAAAAGAGCAGCAAACCTCCCACCTGAGCACTCCCCTGAGAGCTTTTTCCAGCTCTAATTGGCTTTTCCATGGCAGCAGGGGAGGCTGCAGCACCCCTCGAGGAGCAATTTTCCATGTGGGAGCTGTTTCTCTGCAATGGCCTGGTTTTAAACTGCTTTCCTGTTTTTTTCTTGAGGGGGTGTTACATTATGGAGGCTGGATAAAGTGACGGAAGGGAGAGCTGTGCCATAAAAGCCAGGCTGCTGCTAAAGCTGGTGAAAAAAATGATGCTGCAAAGTGCCTTTGCAGTTGTTTAGTCATGTGTTAGCCTGGCTGAGGGGTGATTTGTGTGGCCAAGCACCAGCTGCAGAGCATCATGTAGGGCAAAATGCCCTGAGACCAGAGGAAGGATCAGGAAAGGAGCACGAGAGGTACTGAGAGATTTTTGTTTTCTAGGTGATGTTTTTGGCTTGTCTGCCTCATTCTCCCTCTTACAAAATAACCCTCATCTTCCTCAGGGCTCCCATGGAGGTAAATTCAGCTCCTGTTGCCTCACAGCTCTTCCCTCCACAAGAACCCTGCCCATGGAAGTCACTTTTCCTGCTGCCCTGTTGTTTCTCACATTAGCTTTAATAAAAAAAAACAGAGTAAGTGCCCGGGGTAGCAGATGGACTGGCTTCTCCTGCCTGCTGTAAATCACAGAGGAGGTTTCACCTTCCTGGGATGAAGCTCTGGGAGCACTGATCCTGCTGGAGTCAGCCACAGGAACGACAGCACAGCTGGCTGCCAGTGCCACCACTGCAGGAGGAGAAGAGAAACCACCCTCCTGCACCTTTCCTGCACAAGTGGCCAGGTCCTAATGGGATTTATAAATCACCACTGAGCTTTGGAGCATCCTTCTGCTGGCATAAATCAGCCTGGCTGGAACGGCCAGTGCTGTGCTGATTTACACCAGGGAGCTGTGGGGGGAGAGGCTGGAGGGTTCATCCGAGTGTCCCTGTCCTCTGAGCAGTGGCAGGAGGCCACAAATCATCTGGGGGCCATGGAAATAACTCAGCAGCCTGAGACTGGGTGTGGGGGTGAGGTATGTGAGCACAAAAGGGTTTCAAGGTGGATGTGGGAATGAGTTTTAAAATTAGAATAGAATAGAATAGAATAGAATAGAATAGAATAGAAGTGTTCCAGCTGGAAAGGACCTACAATGATCCTCTGGTCCCACTGCCTGACCACTTCAAGGCTGACCAAAAGCTAGAGCGTGTTATTAAAGGCATTTTCCAAATGCTTCTTGGACAGGCTTGGGACATTGAAGGAAGGAAGTCTGTTCCAGGGTTTGACCATTCCCTCCAGAAAGAAAGAATTTCAAATATCCAGTCTAACACCCCCTACAACACAACTTTGCACCGTTCAGAAGTTGGACTTGATGATCTTGGAGGTCTTTTCCAGCTTTAATGATTCTGTGCTTCATTCCCACACATTCCATCGCTTGATCCCAGGGAGAAGAGCAAGCCTTGCAGACCTCCCAGGCCTGCTGGAGGCTGGGTTTCTCCAGAATTTTGGGGTGTTTTAGCACATATCTCGTGGTTCTAGCAGGAGAAGGAGCCTTCAGGCACCGCGCTCGGCCCGGGGCTGTTCGCATCGGGCGGGCGGTTCCGAGCGGCTGCTTGCTCCAGAACTGGAAGGGATAAATGTGGAGTGGAACGCCTGCCAGCCCACTCAGCTGTGATAAACCCGGCGTGAGCGCTGGGCCGTGACAAAGCAGCGGCACCGAGGGGCTCACACGTGGGCCGGGATTTATCGGGATTCGCAGCTGCCGAGCGGCCGCGCCAGCTCCGGGCAGCGGGGCTGGGTGGGACCGGGTGCTGCCAGGAGCCACCGTGTCCTTGGCTGAGCATCAGGTGTACCTGCCCCCAGCCCGGGGGAAAAAAGCTGGATGGGATCTGTGTGCTGCCAGGAGCCACCGAATCCTTGGCTGACCATCAGCTGTACCTGCCCCCAGCCCGGGGGAAAAAGCTGGATGGGATCTGTGTGCTGCCAGGAGCCACCACATCCTTGGCTGACCATCAGGTGTACCTGTCCCCAGCCCGGGGAAAAAAAGCTGGATGGGATCTGTGTGCTGCCAGGAGCCACCACATCCTTGGCTGAGCAACAGCTGTACCTGTCCCTAACCCAGGGGAAAAAAGCTGGATGGGATCTGTGTGCTGCCAGGAGCCACCGAGTCCTTGGCTGAGCATCGGCTGTACCTGTCCCCAGCCCGGGGAAAAAAAGCACCTGCAGCCTTGCAGGTGGCATGCACTCCTGTTGAGGTGCACGTAAATTACAGCCTGCTGGGTCCCACTGAAAAAAAAGGCTGAGTTAGATTAGATATAAGGGAGATATTTTTACAGTGAGGGTGGTAGAACACTGGCATAGGTTGCCCAGAGAATCTGTGGATGCCCCATCTGTAGAAATATCCATGTTCATGTTGGATGGGGCTCTGAGCAACTTCATCTATTTAGAGATGTCTCTGCTTATTGCAGGGGCAGGACTACATGACCTTTTAAAGGTCTTTTCCAACCTAAACCAGCCTGGAATTCTATTTTATAAAGTCCATGCAGGACTGCACTGCCTGAACGTGCTGGGGTGGGCTGGGGCTGGGGAGATCCTGACCTCACACACAGCATTTTGTGCCCTGATGGTGCAGGACAGGCTGTGGGACCAGCTCAGTGTGGGAGCGAGGGTTCCTGCTCTGCACAGGGATCGTTTGGCAAACTGGGTGCTATTCCCAAGGTTAAAATTTGTCATCGTGCCAAGGACAATGCCTGGGAGGGAGCAGGGGCTGCCCTGTGTCATGCTGCCTGTCTCTTTGATCTCCTACGCTGGTTTGAACTGCTGCCTTCCACCAAGCACCCAGGATGGTCATTTGACCTATTTTCATTTTACTTTCCTCCCATCCTGCGCTGCAGAAAACCCAGAGCAGCCTTTCCCTGAAGTGTCAGCACTTTATCCAGCACAAGTCCCAACGTGCTTCCCTAATCATGGACACACTGACATGCACACAAGCAGGATTCAGCTCCCAGGACTCATTTCTATCCCTGTGCTTCTTGATAGCGCTGCAAATCCTCACGGTGGGTTCTGGGGTCATAGCAATACCTGCAGCAGAAATACCTCCTTGCCTTAAGCAGCACGTTTTTATCCCAAGACAGTGTTTGTTTAGTGGATTGTGATTCTAATTCAGCATATGGTGCCAACAGCTGCCAGCCCCGAGCCTTATCTCCCTCCTAGCAGGCGGCACTGACCCGATCTGACCCTGTGCAGGGCCCAGCCTGGCACCCAGGGCTGGGGGGTGAGGGTGTCCCCTGGCACGACCCTCTGTGTGCTTGGCACCAGGCAGGTCTTGGCCAGGTTGGGAGTCCTCTACAGCATCCTCTGGGAGCCAGAGGATGCTGTAGCCCTCCCTGAGGGGGCTGAAGCCCCTGTGAAGATGCTGAAACCCCCTGTGAAGATGCTGAATCCCCTCCGAGGATGCTGAAGCCCCCTCTGAGGACGCTGCTGCCCAGACTCCGCTGCCCGGGCGCTGCCAGGGGCTGCCCCAAAGCCGGGCAGAGGCTGCCACTTAGTGTTGGAAGGGAGCACGGCTGCTGCAGGGAGCTGGCAGAGCGCCGCGGTTGGGGACAGGCCACTCCTATGCTCCTTGGAAGGTCCCCAGGCTCCTGCTGAGCCTGAGCATCCCTGGGTGAGGGTGGCCCCATCTAACGATGGCTCTGCTGATAATTGCTGATGGGGCTGATGGGGCTCGTGCTCATGCATGCCCTGTTTGTCCCCTTGGGGTGCTAGCAGAGGTCACCCCCCCAGCCCTGCACCCCCAGACAGCTGAGCTGGTCCTCTCCCGTGCCCAGGCACTGCCCAAATCAGCCTCATCACAATGCCCAACACAAATCACAGAATGGTTTGGGTTGGAAGGGACCTTCAAGTCAACCCAGTTTCACCCCGCTTCTACTATGCCAGGTTACTCCAAACCCTGTCCAGCCTGGCCTTGGAAGCTTCCAGGGATGGAGCAGTCACAGTTTCTCTGCTCATCCCGTGTTCTAAGGTCTCCCTGGAGTCTTCTGCTCCAGCTGCTCTCCTGAATGTGTTATTATTTAAACAATATGACTTAGACACCTTTTTCCTGGAGAATGTGTTACCAAGGCATCCAGGGGAGGTAGGATTCTGCTGCTGTCCTTGGCAAGCTCTCCTCTGCCTCAGTTTCCCTTGACTTTACAGTGGTTCAATGAGAAACAAGCCCTTCAATGAGCTCCTGGGGTCCCCTGAGTGCTGGAACCCCTTGGCCATCTGGGGAAACTGAGGCAGGGCACAGCCAAAGAGGTCCTGAGCAGCTCCCCCCACCCCAACCCTTCTGGCTGCTGTCATCTCCTGCTCCTTCCCCTCATTCCAGCCTGACTCCCCGGAGACGGCGGCGGCGGAGCGTCCTTCCCGGTGATGTTATATTAGCTTAATAGCATTTTTCCACTCCATTTGAGAGGGGAATTTACAATGATCTCCGATTAGGACTGCCTCAGGAATGTCTCTGATTAGCACCATCCGCTCCCTGGCCACTTGGGCTCCCCCTCCCCACCCCAGATCCAAGGGCTGCAGGTGCCACTGACCCCTGGCCACTCACCACCCCAGAGAGCAAAAGCTTCTCTGGGCACCCTGTGCCACAGCCTCACACCCTCACAGGGAAGAATTCCTTCCCCATAGCCCTCTGTCAGTAAGAAGCCATTCCCCCTTTTCCTGTCACTCCAGGCCCTTGTCCAAAGTCCCTCTCCAGCTCCCCTTGAGCCCCTTTAGGCCCCCCCCCCCTTTAGGAGGGGGCTCTGAGGTCTCCTGGAGATTTCTCTTCTCCAGGCTGGAGAACCCTCAGCTCTCTCATCCTGTCTCCAGAGCAGAGATGCTCCAGCCCTTGGCCTCCTCCGGACTTTCTCCAGCAGCTCCACATCCTTCTGCTGTTGGAGGCCTCAGAGCTGGACGCAGATCTGCAGGTGGGGGTCCCACCTGAACAGAGCAGAGGGGGCAAATCCCCTCCCTTGACCTGCTGGCCACGTTGCTGCTGCTGCTGCTCCCCAGGACACAGATGGCACCCAGGAACACATCCTGCAATCCCTCTCACGGCCCTGCTTGCTGGGCAAGTCCAAGGCAGCCCCCCAGGGGGGCAAGCAGCCCCTGGCTGCCCCTCGCCCCATCCCTGGCAGCCGCTGCCCTGCAGGGACCGCTGAGCCCTGGCCCCTCCTCACCCTGAGCTGCCACTGCTCTTCCCTCGCCTCTGCCACAGCCGGTTCTGGGATCACTTACCAATTAGTGTGGCCTGCTCATTAAAGCTCATTATCTGCCAGTGTGAACTTGGATGGGATTGTGAGGCTTGGCGGGGGATCAAAATTTTCCTTTTTTCCGATTGCATCCCGCTCGGCCCCCACGCTCCGGGAGCAGCCCCGCGGCTGCACCAGAAGGTTGGGGGATACGGTGCTGCCTTTTAGAGGGAAAAAAAAAAGTGCCCAACAAATTAAGTCGAGTCCTCCACACAGCAGAGACCGGGTGCTTCTCCACACGGATGCTGTGATGGAGCGGGATGATGCCTGGGTCGCTGTTTTCCATGGATTTCCAGGAATCTAGGGATGCACGGGGGGGTGGGGGGGAACGGCAGGACTTTTTGTCCATTGTGGGATAATGAGCTCAGCCCGGCTCCAGGATACAGAGCTGGCAGTGATGGGAAATATCAGCTGCCAACCACAGAAATTAGGTTTCTTCTCCATTGCTGGGAGGGGCTGGTCGCAGAGGTGTCTTGGCTACTTCCCAGTTTGAAGTGCAAGGATAGAGGGGAAAACACAAGACTCTGACAAAACCAGTCTTCCCCCACTGCCTCGGTGGGTGTTTTGAGTTAAACAGAAAACCCAACAGAATTTATGGCTTGGATGGAATCACCTCCACTCATGGAAGGAGATTTCACTTCCTGGCTGTGATCTGAGCTGGAGGGCAAAACCCTGCAACCCCATCCTGCCCCGTTGCACCCCCAGCTGTCTGTGTGGGACTGGCTCTGCTGCCACCACACACCCCAGCCTCTGCCTGGCTCTGGGACACTGTGCCTGGGGGGTGACATGGACCCAGATCCTTGGGCAGGGATGGGAATGTTGCTTTGCAGCCACAGGGGCTGGTCCTGGGCATCCTGCAGCTACAAGGCAAACAAGCCAAAGTCTTTCTGTGCTGGGAAAATCAATCCCAAATGCAGCCTGGTTTCATAAGAACCAGGAGCATGGGAGTGGGAGCTGTGTCTTTCCAGTGCCTCCTTCCCCTCTTTCCCAAAGCTGTCCTTCCCCAGGGACACACCAGGTCTGGCTTTCATTAGCGAATGAGCCTGTTTTGGTGAATGGCTCTTGTCAATATTGATTAAATTCCATCTTCCCATGTGCAGACAAATCCTCTCGCAGTCCCTTCAGCGCAACCATCCTAAAATAACTCAGTAACAAGGCATGGTTTAACCCTTCCCTTCTCCTCCAAAAAAAACCCCCTAAGGTGAAATCACCCACTGGGTCTGCTCCTTTGTTCATCTCCCGCATGGAGCCACCCAGTAACAAGACAAAAATCCACCAGCCAGTGGAAAGCAGCTGGTCTAAGTTCAAGCCAAAGAGCCTCAGCTTGCGCGAGCCAGGGCTTTAGCACAGGCCAAGCTGGGAAGGCTGCGCCTACATCATTAACAAAATCCCCAGCAAATGCTCCCCGTGGCATCCAACCAGCTCTCCAGGGCTGCAAATTGTGCCCAGGAGCGTATTCTTCCTCAGCTCCTCCTTGCCAGGGTGCCTTTCACTGCAGACATCCCTCTGCCTGCATCCCACGCTGCCCTGGATTAACCGCCTCTTTTATTGCTGCCAATTACTGGCAGCAAAGCTGCCTCGGGGATGGAGGATGTGAGATGGGTTACACCTTCCCGGCCTTAATGACGTGAGGATTTGCAGGCTGGAGCAGCAACCTCGGCTCCCCACGGAGCAGGGGATCAGCACACAGACCCCCACAGCGCTTCCCTGCATGTCCTCTGCACCCCACTGCTGGGAGCTGCACAGAGTATTGTGGGGGCAGCTGGATCCCCGAGCTCTGGCATGGATCAGAGTGGGGGGAGATGCCTGGATCAGGGGATGGGGAATGCATGGATCAGGGGATGGGAATGCGATGCCCATCCCTGGTGACCCAGAGCTTCCCGCGTGGGTGGGAGCGGAGGCAGCGCCGGGCTGCAGGCAGCAGACCACACTCGACTGCTGCTGAATGCTCTGAGGCTTCACACTGCGAGAAGAATGAGCAGATAATAGGATTTTCCATCTCTTCAAAGGGCACTCGAGCCAGGCCCCGGCGCTGTGCGGAGCCCTGGGAAGAGCCGCCGGGAAGATCCCACACCTCGCAGCCGGCGCCGCAGCCACGGGGATGCTCCCAGCTGCAGAGCAGCCGTGCAAATGGGGACTGGGAATCGGGATTCTGGGGGGGCAGCATGCTGCGAGTGTCACAGTGATACCCAGCAAGGCGAGGCAAGAGGGGGTGAAATGCTGGTGGTGCCACATCAGGAGTCAGGGGAAGGTTCATCTGTCCCAGCGTGGTGGGTTTTTCATGGAATCATAGAATGCTTTGGGTTAGAGGGGACCCTAAATCTCATCTCATTCCACTCCCTGCCATGGCAGGGACACCTTCCACTATCCCAGCTTGCTCCCAGCCTCATCCAACCTGCCTTTGAACACTTCCAGGGATGTGGCATCCACAGCTTCTCTGGGCATCCGTGCCAGTGCCTCACCACCCTCACAGGGAAGAATTCCTTGTTAATATCCAATCTAAACCTCCTCTCTTTCAGCTTAAAGCCAGGAACAGCTGCTGTGCTGCGGAAGCGAGCGGGAAAGCAGACACTGAGCTTTCCACCCGGTGCTTGCAGCAGCCAAGGGCATGGCACACTCACACCTCTCTGGGCACACACTGGCACAGCCCGGGGCACAGCAGCCGCCCCCGGCCAGCCCTCGGCCCCTGGGTCCCCTCCTGCTGCACAGGGGCAGCCGAGGGACCATCTGGAGCCTCATTTGAAGAGCTCCCACGTCCCCGCGTCCCCGCTCCATTTCTCCTCGGATGGCTTATCAGCAGTGACTTTCCCGACAGCAATCGATAGAAAACATTTTATCACCTTCCCAGGCGGCAGGATCCGTGGAGTGGGTCTGATTTCTGTTTCTATGGTGACATCTTCCGGGCTTGTGAAAGATTTTGCCTTTCTTGGTTGTTGTTGGGTGGTGGAGGGGGACTGGTGCTGTATTTTTTTGTTGTTGTAGGTTTTCTTTTTTTATTATCATTATTTTTTTTAATACCATTTTCAGCACACCAAGGAAGCTGCCAGCCAGCCAAACGCGATGCTCGCAGCGTACCCACAGCAATGCTGCTCGCTGGGAGGGGCCCCAGGGCAGCTTTCATCCCCAAAATGCCTCTGAAAGCTATTGAAGCTCAAACTGGGGCCGTTTTCTTCCTTCCCTTATCCCAGTTCCCCTTCCCACCCCTCCGGGCTTCTCCTGCCAGGCCTGGAAAAAGCCACTCGGCCACACAGCAGGGATGGCCTCAAGCACAAGTGGCTGCTCGGGGCGTTTTGTAGTGCAGCTGATTTTGCTCCTCAGCTCTGCTCCCTCCTCCTTCCCCTTCCTTTTTATCTCCCTCCACCTGCTTTGGTGGAGGAGGAGAGGGTTTGTCACCCTGCTCTGCCAGCTGTGGTGGCCCTGGGACCCGATCAAAGGGACAAGGAGGGACGCGGTGGGGGGGAGGGGGGATAATTTCTTATCTCTGGGACATCTCCTGCATGCAAATGGCCCAGTGCTTCTGCTGAGTTATCAGCACCTGAGGATCTCACCGACTGCCTAATTAATGTCTGCAGCTCCCTCTCCTTAGAGCTCCCTGAACCCCACGAACCACATTGCTCCTGCCACCTGGCCCTGCCAAAACAGTCCACGTGCTCCTGCTGGGGGCTGGAGGGATGGATGGATGGATGGATGGATGGATGGATGGATGGATGGATGGATGGATGGATATACAAGAGAGGGACTTTGGACAAGGGCATAGAGTAACAGGACAAGGGGGAATTGTTTCCTACTGTTAGAGGGCAGGGTTAGATGGGATATTGGGAAGGAATTTTTCCCTGTGATGGGGTTGCTGTGGCTGCCCCATCCCTGGAAGTGTTCAAGGCCAGGTTGGAGAGGGCTTGGAACAAGCTGGGATAGTGGAACCTGTCCCTGCTCATGGCAGGGTGTTGGAACTGGACGGGTTTTAAGGTGCCTTCCAACCCAAACCATTCTGGGATTCAATGATTCCATGGATGGATAGAGAGAGGGAGGGAGAAAGGGAAGGAGGGAGGGAGTTGCCCTGTGCTCATGCACTTAGCAAAGCAGCCACCACCTCTTCAGCCCTTGTGGACTGGGAGCTCAAAGGGAAGCCCCCTCCTCCACTCCTGTGTCCCCAGCAGTGCTGAACCCTTGTCCTTACTGCCAGGGGAGCAGCTGCACATCCTGGTGTGACTCCAGCCGTGCCACCTGGCCGGGGACATGCTGCAAGAGCAAGTGCAAGGGCAGGGACTGGTACTGAGCAGCTGGGAGGGCTGAGGTGCTGCTGACAGCATCAGTCCAGGTTGCCAGAGGGGGGTTTGGAAGGCACTGCCAGCTTGGCTCTCCCCACACCTTTCCCGTAATGATCAAGCCATACCATTCTATTTAATTAATGTTTCTCAGTGGCACAGCCTTCAGCTGCTAAGATAAGTAAATAAAATAAAGCAGAGGTTTCTTCTGGGTTTTTTTTGTTTTTTTTTTTGTTTTTTTTTTTTTAATAAGGGGAAACTCCAAAGCTCATAAAATTGGAACTGTGTCCTGGCATTAAGTGACAGCAGGGGATCACTCCTTGCATCGGGCAGAGACCCAAAGCACTTAAAAGCAAGGGCAGGAATGGGTAATGCAGGGCTGCCATCCCCTTACCCAGCCAAGAGAAACGCAGTGTCCGTGACACAGATCAGCACCCCTTCATATTTCATCTCAACGCAATGCCCTTATCTTTGACCCAAAATAAAAATTATTCCTTGCTCAGCGATCTCAAAATACAAAATTATCTACGCGTGCACTAATGCCACGTATCAATCAACTTCAAATGCAAATCCCCACAGTGTTTAGCCCTAATTTTACCATAAAAGGATGGGTCCACGCCAAGCACCTCGCTCAACATTATTGGAGGGAACGGCAGCTTCCATCAGCAAATCTTCTCCTGGTCATTGACAAATACTTGGATCCTCAGCTTTTTCTAATGGAAACAATCTGGCCATTTCCTGAGAAAGGGTGAAGCATGGAAGGAGAGCAGCACAATCTCTTCTGTCTCCCTTTTCCCAGCCTCTATCCTTAAAAACCGCTTCAGTTCTGGTGCAGAGATGGGTGCTGGGGGAAGGAGAGCAGGGCCAGGTGGGAGCAGCCAGAAAAACCCCTCTGCTGTCTCCACAAGGACCAGCATCCTCAGCCACACTGGGGAGAGCCTGCACCCCATCCCTGCTGACAGCAATGCTGCTCCAAGGGAAGCCAGGATGCGCCGTGGGTAATTAGGGATTTGCAAGGCTGGGCACACTCTGCAAGCCTTTTTCTTCCTTTTTACAGCAGTGAGGGAGCGTTGGTGGGAAAAGGAGCTGTGCAAGCGACAGGAAAACACCAGGGAACGCTTGAAGGAATGTCAAAGTGCAGATCAAACCCAGCCCGTATTAAATGTCTTTCCAGGTTGCTGCAAGGCTGGTGGGGTGCTGGTGGAGCAGGCAGACAGCAGAGCTACTGCAGGGCCACTACAAATACCAGCAGGAGCTCTGGAAAGGCTGAAAATCCCTGGGCATGTGCCATGCTCCAGCTGCAAGGAGCAGGAGAGCCCTCTCAAGGGGTTTGTTCCACTGGGGCTGTCCAATATCAGTGACCCCCTCCACCAACCACAGTGTTTCATGAATTCCCACCCTGAACCCGCTCAATCTGCGATCAGTCCCGGCAATGTTGGGAGTGTGGCACGCAACGGGTCCATCCAAATTTCCGCCCCACATCCTCGAGGAACAATGGCCTGTGTGTCCCTCGGAGGCCCCTCCTGCCACACGCGGCCGCAGCCGCCCTCCGAACACTCTCCCTCTTGTTCGCCTTGGCCGGGAAGCGGCGGAGCAGCAGGTATTTCCTGCCACCGGCTGCCATCCCCGCCTGGCCGGCCCCACGGGGGACGTGCTGCTCCATCTCTCATCCCCGGGATCCCCAAGGGACCTGCCACCCCTCGGGGACAAACAGGCACCGCAGCGGTTGCTGTCCCTCGGCAGGCAGGTGGCCCTGCTCCAAAGGGACACCAGCAGCTCCGCGCACACCCCGCTGTGCACATCCTGCTGGAAAAGATTTCCCTTCTGCTGTTCCAAGTCCCAGCTAAAATGAGGCTCAAAAACGTGCAAAACGCTGGTTTTGCTTCGTTTCCTTTGTGTGTTTCAGTGTGTTCTGCAAACAGGGCACTTCCTCAGAGCTCCGCTTTGGCTCTCACGTTCGGGAATGAGAGAGAGGCTTTTATTTTAATAGGAAAACAGGATTATAAATTAGCAGTCAAGCTGTGAGAGCACAGAGTCTTCCTCTTAAAATATCTGCACACGTCGCCTCGGCCAAAGCTGGGTGTCAGCACTGGGGACACAAGCACGGAGGGGTCCTGGGTGCCACCCCTCTCGGTGCACAGCAGGTGCTGGTGGCCGGTGGCACATCCAAAACACTCATGAATAACCAGCTGCCACCACCCCGCAGCGAGGGCTTACACCGGATACCTGATGGAGAGGAAAATCCCAGGCAAACATCAGGCAGCGCTGCTGGCTGCAGCCAATTTTCCTCACTTAATATGTTTCCTGCACTCATCCCCCTCCCTGACCTCGGCTCCTCCTTGGAGCACGTTCAGCCCCAGACGCACCGCTGAGCACAGCCAAGGCCAGCGGGACCGCTGCCATTTCGTCCCTCCCCTCTGCTCCCTGGTCAGGGCTCCTGTCACACTGCTGCAGACCCCAGCTTCCCCCTGAAGGTGCCCAGGCTGCCCAGAGCAGAGTAAGTGGACAGTGATGAACACCCTCTGGGCTGATGGTGCTCTGTGCACCCATGGAATGCTCAGAGAGCAGGGGCTGGAAAGGCTAAATCCATCCTTTGTGGAAGATGCATGTCCCAGAGTCAGATCCAGATGAGGATCTGAATCCAGCTCTGAAGGCAAGTACAGATGTGAATCCAAATTCAGCTCCAAATGCAAATCCAGATGTGGATCAGAATCCAGTTCCAAATCCTGATCTAAATCCAGACACAGACCCACACGTGGTGCAGTCCTGATCCAATTGTGCATTCACGCCCAGAGACAGCTCCAGCTCCAAACCCGGACCCAGGATCTGGTGTGTGTCTGCAGGGACCTCATCCTGCCCAGTGCCAGCACCCGCTGGATGCTGCCCAGTGGGACGCCCTGCACCCAGCACCGGTGTCACCTGCACCAGCACCTGGCAGGTGCTACCCGGGGACTTCCCTGCACCCAGCACCGGTGCCACTCTCCCGTGAACGGTCCCCGATGCTCAGTGCCCGCACCCATGAGGGTGCCCGGTACCCAACACCACTTCCACCCTCCACTGCCCGGTCCCCGGTGCCCAGCTCAGGAGCTGCCATACGGTTCCTGCTGCTGGCGCCCCGCACCCCCTGCCCGGTGCTCGGTGTGCCGTGCCCCGGCTCCCAGCGTGCCTGCCCTTGTGCCCGGTTCTTGTTGTGCCGTGCCCGGCGCCCGCCGCATTGCTCCCTATGCCCGTGTGCCGTGCCCCGGTGCCCGGTATGCCATGCCCAGCGCCCGCCCCGTTGCCCCGCTGCCCCGTGCGCCGTGCCCCCGTGCCCGGTGCCGTGCTCAGAGCCCGCCCCGCTGCCCCTGCTGTGCGCAGCGCCCGCCGCCGCCCCGCCGCCGTTCCCGGTGCCACCGGCGGCGCTGCCGGCAGGTGTCGCCGCGGTCGCGGGCAGGCGGCGGGCGCGCGTGCACTTCCGACGGCGCTCGGTCATGCCCCCGCCGTCCCTCCCCTCGCTCCCGGCGCCGCGCGGGGCTCCCGCCCGCTGACACCGCCGAGGCGGCTCGCACGGCGCGGGAGAGCGGCGCGGCCGCCCGGGCATGGCCGCCGGGGCCGCCCCCGCCCAGCGCCGCCGCTGAGAGGCAGCGGGGCTCGGCCCGCCAGGTAAGGAGGGCTCCGGACGCGGCTCCGGGGGAACCGGGCGGGCCGCCGAGCCCGGGGAGGGCCCGGGGAGGGCGGCGGGTGAGAGGGGCCGGCGGGGGGAGCGAGGGGAGCGGAGGGGCCGGGCGAGCGGGGCGCTGCCGGAGGCGGGGGGGCCTGCCCGCCGCTCCGTTACCCCCCCGGGGCTTCGCGTCGCAGCTGCGGCTGCAACCACGGCTCCCGCCGGGCCCGCTGCTCTCCTGCTGCCGCTGGAGCGGCGGTGGCACCGCGAACCCGCCGCCACATCCCCTTCTCTTCCTTTTCCCTTCCCTTCCCTTCCCTTCCCTTCCCTTCCCTTCCCTTCCGCCCGCGCTCCCACCGCACCGCACTCGTATTTCCAACCCCAGCCCGTTCCGGCCCCCCCAAACCCGCCTTGATCCCCCCAAAACGCCAGCCTGTCCCTGGCTCGGTGACGTCACGGAGGGGCTCCCCGGCCCCCTCGGTGCCGCGGGTGCGGGTGGCCGCGGTGCTCCCGGCCGGCGGTGCCGAAATGCCGAGCGGGGACATGGTGCGTGTTGGATAGACAGCCCTGAGCCCCTCCTGTGCCCTTTTGCTGCAGCTGTGAAATTCCATTTAAATTCCTGTGTGTGTGTGTGTGTGTGTGTGTGTGTGTGTCCGTTCCCACTCTCCCTGCAGCTGGAGCAGCACCTTGAGCGTGGCGGTGGGATCCCCGTGGAGGTGCTGAGCTGCCCCAGGGGTCGGCATCCCGAGGGCTCTCCGGCCGGTGGAAGCGTCGTGGCTGACGTTGCAAACCTGCCGGAGGTTCTCACTGACGTCAGAGTGGGATGCTGTTGGGGTGCTTGTTTGTTCCCCATCGCCTTTGATGGAGAGTGGTGCCATCCCTTAGATGTGAGCAGATTTTGGCTTGCTGAAAGCTCTTGTGGCCACTGGCCCTGCCCGCTTTCCCCTTGGCTGCCAGCGGTGCCCGTGTTGGCTGCCCTCAGGTGACCTCCCAAAGTGATGGTGTGGAGGAACAAACCCAACAGTGGGGGTTTTGCATGGGAGAGTGCTCCTAGGGCCCTGTGCCAGCCGAGGGAGAGCATCACTGGTGCTGCCAGCACCTTCCAGGAGCTCTCCCAGTTCATCTCCAGCTGCCCCAGCTCCTGGGCATCGCCGGAGCCTCCTTGATGGTGCAGAAATGGTTCCCTGCTGTGTGCCGGGACTTTGTGGAGTGCTCCTACCCCACAGCTGCCTTTCCCAGGGTGGCAGTGTGTGTGCCCCAGGTGGGTGAGCAGCGCCGTGGTGGCTGTGCGGATGTGGGTGCTGTCACCTGTGTGCTGGTGACAGAGGGTGGGGGGCAGAGGTTGGCTGTGCGTGGTGCCCACCGGTGCTGAGACTGCTTCTCCCGGTGACTGTCAGTGCTTGATGAAAACAGACCTCGAGCTGCTGGGAGATGGAGTGGAGAAAGATGGGAGGAAGCCAAGTGAGATGGAGAAAAGGACATGTTCCCCCTGAGTGCCCTTCCCTCCCCGTTCCCCGTTCCCCGTGGGATTGAGATGGTGTGCCTCGAGGCGTGGCGAGAGTGATGGTGGTGAGGGGTTCATTGTGGGTCTGTGCATGGGGCTGGGGGCACCCACACCCTGAGCAGCAGCTCTGCAACCCAGGCCAGGAGCTGTGTGAAGTTCAAGGCAGGAAGTGAGAAATAAAAAAAAAATAAATAAAAAAAAATACCACGACTGGTAGAAACCACCAGGGAGATTTAGGGAAGCAGCAGTGCTGTGCTGTGGAGCCCAGAAGAAGTGTGTATCCTCATCTGATGAGGAGCTGCCCGTGCCAGGGACCGCAGACCCACCTCTCCTCTCCCGGCTCTGTCTCCGCTGCAAGCCCCAGGGAACAATTGCATACAGAGTGCTTCGTTTCAGAGCCGCCACAGTCATTTCAGAGACCTTTTAGGCAGGAAAAGTGCTCTGTAGCGTGTAATTTGAAGGCTCTGCTCTGAACCTTCACTGTCGCTCTGCTAAATGATCCTCTGCTCTTCCAAACCTTTGCTGCCTGGAAACCAGCAGCGGTGACCTGGTTCCTGGCCCCGCTGGGTCCCTGGTCTCCCTTCAGCTCCGTGCTAAGGTGAGGGGAGTTGCAGGTTGCAAGGAGCAGCCTGGGGTGGTTCTCTGCCTTGCATGGGGCCTCTCAGATGTCAGAGTCCTGGGAGATTTCAGCCAGTCTTAATCATCTCTCACCTCAGCCTGAGCTGCAGAGGTTGTCAGAGCACACTAAGGATTTTCCAGCCTGGAGGGTCGAGTCCTGTGAGGGCTCTGCAGGAAAATCTAGGGACTCCAAATGATTTTCCCCCGAAACGGGGGAGGTGCAGAATTTTCTGTAGCATCCCTCAGGCAGCTCACGATGGGGAAGGACCGTTTGTTCTGCCATCAGAGGAAATGGCACAACTTTGGTTTAACTGATGGATCTGTGCCACAGCCTCACTGGGGGCACCAGAGGTGAGCCTGGAGCTGCTGCACCATCAGTTGGCCAGGGAGTGTGATAGCACCTGGGCTTTCCTTGGCTTTCCTTTCCTCCCTGTCCTTGTTAGCTGCCCTACAACTTTTGTCTGCTGGAGGCACACCTGCCAGAGCAGAGCAGAGCAGAGCGAGCTGTGCGTTTCCTCTCGCCGTGGGCGCTGCCTGCCCTGCCAGATGTAGGCAGGGCCCCGAGTTCCTGGCAGCCAGGGCATGCAGGCAGCCTGGCAGAGGGGTGCAGGAAAAGGATACAGGATGGGGAGGAGAAACGTTTTGATAAGAAGGGTTTGGCTGTCACCTCTTGACCTGCTCTGGTCCTGGGCTGGGGTGGCACAGTGCAGGCACCTGTGCGTTTTCTCCTGGCTCGCGCGGCTTTGCTCTGGTTTGGATTTGCTCTGCTTTGGATTTGTTCTGCTTTGGATTTGCTCCTGGTTCCTGCCGAGCTGGGAAAGTCCCAGTGGTGGTGGATTTATGCACGTCACCAAATCAGACCCACAGCCAAGGCAGGAGGCACCAGCTAGAGTCTGTCCTAGCTGTATCAGCCGTGCCAGGCGGGCACCTCAGTCTAACCTGCCCTTAAATCCTGGTGGTGCTGGGGACCCCGCCCTGTCCCCAGGCAGTTGCTGCCACCACTGATGACAAGACTTCCACTTGGCTTCCTCTGCTCTCATCCTATCCCCCCAAAAAGGTCATGGCAGCAGGGCACGAGGCAGAGGAAAGGCAGTTTCCCTTTCCCTTCTTCACCTCTCAGAGGGATCCTCCACAGCTACACCCCTTCCGAAGAGCAGGCAGGATGCATCCCAGCTGGGGTGGAGCAGGCAGAGCCGAGTATTGTCCTGCCACCATCCTGTCCCATTGCCTGCCTGAAAAAACACACTCAGAATCCACCTGCTCGGAATTGCGTGGATTTGGGATTTCCCCCAGGAGGACTGGTCCAGCTGCTTGAGGTCAGCAGCAGCGAGGCTTTCACCTGGTGTGGAGGAGGAGGAGGGAGGTGGGAGGCAGGTGCAGGTGCTGGGGTTCCAGCCTCACATCCAAGCACAAGGAGCTCGCTCCGAGCAGCGCTCACCACCTGCCCTCACCAAAACCCAGCTGGCAAAAACTACACGTCCCAGCAAGCAGAGGGCCACCAGCAGCCCTGCAGGATGAAGAGTGGCTTCCTGGGGCTGGCAGTGACCCCTGATTCCCCTGGGGGAGGCTGGGATCGCTGCGGGAATGCCGCTTCACTGCGGGAAGGTGGCAGCTTGGTTTTTGCTTTGGTTGCACGGCCTAGTTTCGAGAGCTGGAATATGCTCAAAGCTGGGCTTTCTGAGTTGCTTTTTTTGGTTTTGTTTTGTTTTAAATGACAGCATTTCCCCTTTAAATTTACATCTCTAGCTGGGGAACACAGAGCCTGGTGAGAGAGGGAGTGTGAGACTTTTATAAAAAGAACGAGTCGGGTTTTATTATCCCTTTGAGACGAGCAGGGAAAATCTATACTGAAGGCATGAAATAGCAATAAAAATGGACTTTTTGCCAAAGCAAAATTAATTGAGTGAATCTCAGTCCTCAAGCCTGAGCTCTGAGAGGCTTATGAGTTGGATATGAACCACGCTGCCCCCTTCCAGGCTCTCATCCCCCAAGGAGGAGAGGCAAATCCTCCCTCTGGTCCTCGGTGTGCGATGTGATCGGCGCCTGGGAGCAAAAGACTCCTGCTTGGGATCCAGTGAGGGTGAGGATGCCTCCAGCCCTGACTGTCCCTGGAGCAAGGACCTTCTCCATGTCCTTTGGCTTGGGGATGCTGGCGGTCATTCAGAGGTCATCGCTCCAGCGTTCCCATCACTGTGAGTCACGGCATCCCATCTGGACTGTGGATTTGGGGGAGTTCCACAAGAAAGAAGAGGAAGACTGGACGCAGGCTCCTTGAACCCCCTGTGGAAGCCTGGAGAGGATCCTGCTGTCTTACCCTGGGCTTGCTCTTATTGACCATTTTCTTCCTGCATCTCTGCATCCTGCTCTTGCTGCACTCTGGGCTCTGGCTCTCCAAGGTGCTTTCTGGGCAAATCCTTCACAGAGAAGGAAGCTCCCCTCCTGGGTTTTGTTCTTCTCGACGTCACATGCGGTGGCACCGGCTCTGCTTTCCCCATTTTTGGGGGGAGGGTGGCAGGAGGAGCCGCTGGACAGAGCAGCAGGGGAAAGGCAGATTCTTTTCAGCAGATGGTGCAAAGAGGATGAAGCTGTGTAAACCTCCTGAGTCCACTGGAGAGACGGAGATTAAATAGTGAGAGGGCCGAGAGGCAGCTCCAGGCAGGAGAAGGAAGGAGAAAAAAGGAAAATGGGGGTGGAAATGGGATTGGAGAGTGGAGCTGGGGAGAGGAGTGTTGGTTTGAACCGGCATCCCTCTCCCACTTGATGTCTCCCCTCCAATTCGTAGGGCCTGGATTCAATGCCATAAAAATATAGCCCTTTTCAATCCCTTATCTTGCAGGAGCAGAAACAATTGGCCTGCAAAGAAGGAGAAAACAATCTGTTTGACTGACAAACAAAACCACATTTCTGCACAAAAGGAGGAGGAGGAAGAGGCAGCTGTCTGGCTGCTGCTTCGGCTTTTTTCCTTTCCCCTCCCTCTCCTGTCCCCTCGCTGACGGTGTCAGAGCAGAGCCTCTACCCTTGCCAGCAAAACACCCGCTGTTCTGACTGGCTGGGTTCAATGTCAGGCTCCTGCAGCAAATGTCATTGTCCTCCCTGCTGTCCCCAGCCACGGTGGAGATACACCAGCCCTGCTGTGATGCCCTCCTGGGGATGGTGCAGGCAAAGGTGGCACCCCGAGATCACTGGGGCAGAGCCCAGCTGCTGGGAGAGGAGCTTGCTGTGTGCCAGAGACAGAAAGTGATGCCCAGGAGAGGGACCAGGGCCAGCAGCTCGTGGCAGCTGAGCTGGGGACAGAGGGGACACAGGAGGTCTCTTATCAGGAGACCTTGGGAGGTTCAGCCAGGTTGTGGGTGATGCTGATATCGCAGCATCCATGGAGCACCCGAGTGCTGCAGCTGGAGGTGCTGCTGGAGCCTTGTCCCTCTCCAGAGCCAGCCCTGTGCCTCAGTTTCTCTGTCTGCAAGGTTAGCAAGGTAACACGCAGATGCTGTAGGAGGGCTGGGCCATAGAAGTGCCCTGTGCACCTAAAGTCATTATCCCAACAAATTGTTATCCCTAAAAATTCATTACAGCAACCACTGTATCAGCCAAATGGGTGCTGGGGGGAATCCATCAGACAGGCAGGAGCAGAGCCCATGGGAATCTCCGTTCTCCATCTCTCTGGAACAAGCTCCTCACTTGGAGGATTTTTTGAAAAAAGAAACTGATTTTCCCCATGTGATTCCCTTACCAGGAGCAGCAGCAGTTTCCTGCCTGGAACAGTTTTCCAAGGGGACTCTGCTCTGTGGGGACATGTGAAGCAAACACCCACGCTCTGAAAACAGCCAAATGCAATAAATACCCAGTGCCTGAACCTGGAAAAGCAGAGGCTGGAACAGGGCAATCTCTGCAGGGGCTGGCAGTGCTGCCACAGAGGGAATCAACAGTAAATAAAGGGGCACAAGAAGCAAACACTGAAGCCCCCAGGACACTCTTTTGATGCAGTTGTTGGTGACCTACTAGAATCCACTGGAAAGATGATCCTCCACTGGTGGGTGGTTCACTTTCTCCTTTTTCTATCTTTTGAGGAGCTGTTTCACTCTGCAGACAAGTAGCAAAATAACATGTAAGAATCAGAGATTCCAGGTGAGTTAATAACAAATAATGAGTCTCTCAGTTCCTGAGTGGTTGTCTGGTTGCCGCAGTCCAGGCGTATAACAACCAGGCTTTCCTGAGCATCCTCAGCCAGGCTTGTTGAAATACTGCTACAGATTGATAGAAACATCCTGAATTCAAGGGAATTTAAGAGATCCAGCCTCTACATTCTTAGATTGCCAGAATAGAAGCTTTGGGGAATATTTGACCTGAACCGTTGGAAGAATTTGATTTATTTTTAATTCCTGCTCCTGAAATGCAGAATTTTCTGCATTTTTCTTTTGTCTTTCATTACAAAGGAGGAGAGGAAGTATCCCTGCACACGTCAAACTGCAGGAAAGAGAAGATACAAAAGATGACTGGACTACTTTTTACAACTTTGGCTCTTGACTTTCCTCCCCAGAAGGGGAAGATGCACTGTCAGCCTGTCTTGTGATCAGGCTGTATCCTTTTGTTACCCTGATAAATGTCAGCTGACCAGGCTGGGATGTGAAAAAGCTCCATCTCTACCAGACCTTTGCTGCTTTTCCTCACTATTGGGGCAGGGAAGGGCCCAGCATCTCCCCAGCTGAGCAGTGCTTGCCGACTTTGCCTGACCCCACAAGGTCCCCATCTCCTCCATGCCCTGCTGCGGTCCCCCAAGGTCCTCTAAAACCCTTTCTCCTTTTCCTGCTCTGCCCTCCAAATTCTCCCTGCTTTCTCCCTTCAGATCTTTCCTCCCAGCTGGACTTTACAGGCAGTGGTGAGATTTTGGCCTCCACGCTCGTTGCTGGTAGGTGGAATGCAAAGCTTGTGCTGTGATGAAGTAACTCTAACAAAGAGGCAGATTTTGACTCCTGGGCAAGAAAGGCCATTCAGTTTTCAGCAGATTCCTGCTTCTCGTGTCCTGCATGCTCTGATCATGGCCATGGGAGCAGCTCTCAGTGTGAGGCCAGGGTTTGGCTCAGCCCAGCGCTTGAAGGGAGGTGGCAGAAGCAGCGTGGGTTCTGCTGGAGCCCCATCTCTCAGCTTCAGACCCTAGGGACACCCAGGGATACTCACAGTCCCAGGCTGATGGCATGATATTTCCCATGGCACAGCCAGCATCTGGTGATGCAGCATCCACCCGTGTTTGATCCAGACCTACCTGGAACCTCTCTTTTCCCAGGGCATCTCCCACCCCTTCCATCAGCCACAATCACACAGAAGCTTGTCCTTGGTGTTCCTGTGTGCTTGTGCCTCTTGGGATTTGGCCAGCCTGTGTCAGGGCTCCTCTTCCTCTGCAGCTGCTCTCTGCTCAGCTGCTTCACCCGGAGCATCCCTTCCTCCTGCCCGAGGCTGCTTGGAACATCCTGCTTCCCGAGTTATTTCACCCTGATTTTACCAGGTCACGGGCGTGTTGGCTGTGGTGGCACAGCCTCTTTGATTGGGTGTATCTCCAAGCATGACTTCCATCTGTCCATCAGTGTCTGTCACTAATTCCTGCAGCATTTACAGCCAGGCAGGGGCCTTGGTCATTTGGAATAGTCGCTGGTGGTGGCAGGACTGTGCTAAATGATCTATTCCACACGTTTCACCTCTTCTGTGTTCGCAAATTGTTGGTGATTTTTTTTTTTTTTGTAGTTGCATTAAGTATTCCAAGTGACTGCGATTTCCCCCATCGTATTCATTATTCAAAATTGTTCTCCAGATAATTTCTGCAAATAATTCGCGGTCTTTGCTCTTTTGTGAATACTCGGTCTCAAGAATGAGAGTCGTTTTAATTGGGATCTCACATCACATGATGGGTTTTGGCTTCCCGATTGGGCAGGCTTAATTTTTAGACTTGAGATTTGGGGAGGGAAACTGTTGCAATTAAGAATTTGAAATCCACTTTCTTCCAATATCTTCCGCTGATGCTTAAAATTAACAGAAATTAACAGTCTGTCTCAGTTGTTTTTTTTTTTTCCCCTTCTCCTTCCTGGCTAAAAATCCCTGCCGGTAACTTGTTGGCAAGAAACACTTGGAGAATATAAACAAAAAGGTGGCACCAAAACAGCTAAATTTAACATATCTAAAAACTGGAGTGATGATTCACGGTGGTTTGTTGTATATTATTCACCTCACTCTGGTAAAAATAATGATCAAAATAATTCAGAAACTTAAAAAGTCACATAGCAAGGGGACATTTATAGCACTTGGTTTCATAAAATCTTCCATCAGCTGCTCTCTGTGTGCCTGAGAAACATCCTGTGGGCTGGCTGGTGTGTTGTACCCCAGCCCTCAGTGCTCCAGCCCTGTGCTGAGGCTGCTCCCAGCTGGGTGGAGGTGGTGAAAAGGAAGGTTCAGCCATCAAGGCACCCCACACTCCCTCGATCCGCACCCTCAGCAGGCAAGAGTCCAGTTGCCTCGCACAGAGCTCGACTCCAGGCAGAGGGTGGCTGTAAGTGACTTGCCCAAGGTCACACTCCAGCTCCGTGGTTCAGCTGGAAATAGCTCCAAGGTCTCCTGATCCCCCCAGCAGCCCCCTCGCTGCCAGGCGAGACGCAAAGGTGCAGAGTTCACGTGGCTCCTCTAACCGACAGCCTGGCTCCTGCCACCTCACCTAAAACCTCAAACCTCCTTGGCTCTGTTTTCTGCCCTCCCTGCCATCGGGCTGAGTCAATACAGCCCCCCCTGAACAGCCTGGGCTCCCGTGGCATATTTATGCCTCTGGAGTGGAGCGTTGTGCCGGCGTTCCCCTTCGTGCAGCACCCGCACAGCCCGGCTGCTCGCTTCCACCAGCTGCTGCTGCCGATTTCCCTTAAAAATAAAACCCCTCTAAAGGTACAGCAGGGACACCTTAAATGCAGAGCCGTGGCGTGCAGTTAATCATATCCTCTTAACGGGTTTATTCGCTCATTAAATATTTAAGACTCGTTTCTCTTTATCAATAGTGTGGAGGCGTGCAGGCCCCGGTGCAAAGATTTATGCACACAATAGGATCGGTGCATTTAGATTTGTTTGAAGGGATCTGAGAGCCATTTAAAACCCGACCGAGGGGGACGGTTGCTGCTGCTGCTGTTTTCCTCCAGCGAGGTTTCTGCCTTTTCTGCCTCCTGACTGTGGTTGGAAGGTGGCAGGAGGTGAGGTTGGGGGGCATAGATTGACGGCTGCCTCTGGTACCCCCATAATTCCTTTTGAAATAGCTGTGCCCCCTTTTTGAGGGATGCTGAGGTCTTGGAGGGGACATGTTTGTCTTGACTGTCTCATAGTGGTGAGGATGGTCCCTGAAAAATGCAGTGTGTGGAGGCAGGACCCAGTGTTGGGAGCGTGTCTGTGGAAGTGGTGTTTTGATCCCTGCTTCCCACTGCTGTCTGTGGGAAGAGCTTTGCTGTTGTGGCTCAGAAGTGAATTCCAGCTCGTCTGGCGCCGTTCGGGAGCCGTCATGCAGGTGCAACATCTGTTGTTCTTCTGTTACTACCTGGGCTCTGCTCTTCACACAGGTGTAAGAGCAGTGGTGGCCGTTTTGGTTCATAGGATGGGGAGGGACAAGACCCATGCCATCATCCTGCCTCATCCCCCCCATCATCTGCCCCTCTGCCCACCACAGCTCGCCAGCCCAGACCTCCATCCAGAGCATCTTCATCCAGTACCCAGCATTTCCCACCTTCCTCATGCCTGGTCCCTACGTGGGGCTTTGTGGCTTCCAGCTGCTGCCAGATGTGTCACTCATCCTGAGTGCAGGGAAGCAGCTCCTCCCAGGGATGTTTGTACACCTGTTCCCTGAGCTCCAAGGGCTCTGGGCTGTGATGTGGGGTGTGGGACATGGACAGAGGCCTGAGTGTCCCTTGCACAATGTGCCCTGTTCTGTCCTTTCATGGAGAGCATTGCTGGAGCTTGCAGGGACAGCAGGTCCCGGCATGCAGGACTCAATCTCCATCTCAGCAGCCTCTTCTTAGATCAGGAGGCAACATCTCATGCCAAGACCTGTCCTCCCCAGGCTGAAGCTCGGAGTCAGAGATGGCAGCAGCTGATGCCCATTTTTTTTCACCCCCTGTGGCATCCTGGCAGGATCTTCCCGCAGCTTTGCATGCAGCCAGACATGCCTGTTCCAAAACCTCCTCTCCAGGAGCTGCTGAGGGTGGATAGGAAGGGTGAGTAGCTGCAGTGGCAATGGGCAGAGCTGGCAGCTGCCTCCTGAGGGTGTGAGAAATACCCCGGCTGGATTATTGACAGACAGCCCAGAGCATGGGAAGTGCGTGCGTGCGTCAGATATTTACCCAAACCTCTCCTGCTTTGCAACGTGCCCACAGAAAAAAGGATCTGACAGCAATAAAACTGTCGGGCGGCTGCTGCTGCTTTTTTTTAAAGTTCTATGATAGCTTCTCCCCCCGCCTTTTTTTAATAGCTAATGCATCTGTCACTACTTTCCTAATGAGCTTTCCGAAAAGGGCCTTGGGGACCTCTACCTATCCATGTGGGCTTGGATCAGAGCGTACTCAGGGGAGGCAGAGAGAATTCAGCTCCCTGTTTCACCCTCATCCCCTCCCCAAACTCCTCTCTGAGGGCAGGTTGTCCAGAGGGAGGGGAAGGCAGCAATATCTCAGCACTCGGCGAGCTGGCGTGCACCCCCTGCAATCACAGCCAATAATGACAAAAAGACGGGGCTGCTGCCAGAGATAGAGAGCTGAGCTCCAAGCGTTACAGCAATGTCACAGCCTTGGGACTGCTGCTGGCTGCTACTGGAAAGAAATTTCCTCACAACAGGCAGAGTTATAGGAAGGAGCCATTGATTGCATTAAAAAACACCCTCCCCACCTCTTTTTTTTTGGCATGGGTTTTCAAGGCTTTTTTTTTTTTTTTTTTCCTTTCCTCTCCCCCCCTTTCTCTCTCCATTTGCCATTGAAGTTGCGTTCAATAAAACCCATCGCCCGAGAGCGTCTGTTCGCATGTTCTCAGCAGTACAATGGGCAGAGGACTGCAGTGTGCAGAGCCCCAGCCAGCCTCTGCAGACAATGAGGGGCTGGCAGCGGGGCAGGGGGGGCTTCTAGTTTATTTTATTTCATTTTTCCCCCACCTGCCAGCCCCCAGTACTAATTGTAATCACAAAAGGCAAATGGGAAGGGACTGGGGGAGCAAGGCTGTGGTTCACTGGGGTCATGGTCTCCATCAGTCATTCTCCCAGCCTGTTGCTGGGTAAAAGCTCGGCTCCTTGGTTTATCAAAATGACTGTGCAGTAAAAGCCTCTTTGCCCAAACCTCCCTCCCCCTCGAAAAAAAGCTGTTTACTGACTCAAAAAGCCTGAATTTCCCATTACCATCCATGGGAGACTTCCCGTTGACTTCTCTAGGCACAGAAGGGAAAACAGAGGGTTTGGTGATTCAGGCACAAACCTGGGATCTCTTCCTCCTGCTGATGCTGCTGGCAAATCTTTTAGGATTTAGCCAGATTCATCCAGGGACCGAGCACCACCATCCCTGTGCCACTGATTGGGCACAAGAGGATGCACCACTTGGCAGCAGTGAATTCCTAATTGTGCCATGCCCAAATTCCCCTCAGCTGTGAGATGTAACGGTGCTCACCCTGTGTTGCACGATGGTGGAGAAGCTAATAGCTATTAATGCCAGAGAGATGCTTCCAGATCTCTAGATAAAAGGTGCTCAAGGAGGGAAAATTATTATCATCATGGGCCAAAGAGCTACGGGGGATTTGAAATCTGTTTGTGTTTGTAGGATGTAACCACTAAGGAGGGAGAGACTGGGACAATGGAGCATGCACAGCACTAATGGAATGAGCGTAGGAAAGAGGATATCTCTGGAGACCCTTAGAAACCATTTCCCAGTGGTAAGATCTACTTGGGTTGTTTGTTCTTCTTCCCAGATGAGAGCTGCAGTCGTGGACGCTTTTATCACTTACGAGCTGGACTAGATGGAGGCCAGAGAGCGCATTGTAGGGACGAGCCCGTGTGGCTCTCCAGTGGGTAGGTACTGATTTATCCGGTCTCAGCTTCCATTTCTGGCTTTCAGAGCTGTGCTTTATAATAGGGGACCCTGGAATGGATGTTTCAGGCCTGTTTTTCAAGCTTATGGGATGCAAGGTAGAGCTGCAAGGGCATGATGTGGGTATTTTGAGGCTGCAGCAGAAAGGTTATTTGTGCCCTGGGATACAGTTTGGGCTGAGGTGTGGGTTTGGAGCGGCTCCATGGTAGCATGTGGTGGTTCCTTGAAGACATTTCACTTGGAGATTCACTTTTTCCAGCTGATTCATGTCCTCGTGCGAGCCCATTTCTCGCCATGGTGACAGTGAAGCTGGCTGAGGCTCTGTGTGATAACGCTCCTGGTCCAGGCTAGAGGCTCCTAACGGGCTCTGAGCCCAGAGGGGCCAGGGACTGTACAAACACAGGTTGTTCCCTTGAGATTAAACCCCAGCTAGACAAGCTGTTTGCAGCCCGTGATCTGGCAGTGCTGAGTACACTGCTGTGCAAAGCATTGGGCAAGCAGGTGAGGCACAGGCAGCATCCATCCCTGCTCCCCTGGAGTGTGCATCCTGGATCCTCACTTCCATCCTGCTTCAAAATCACCACGTCACCTTCCCTTTGCTCCCTGAGACAGCCCCATTTTGTGCTCGAGGGAGATGCAGCCTTTCTCACTGGAGACCTGCAGCACACCATGCTCTTTTTTTCCTCTCCTGTCTTTTTTTTTTTTTTTTTTTCCTTCTCTCCTGGACACTTTACTTAGCTTCTTTCTTCCCTCTCATTTTCTCTACCATCAAATGAAAGCCATTCAGACCAAAACGGTTCAGTCTGCTCTTTGTGTCTGGAAAACAGAACACCAAAGACAGCTGGACCTACCCGAGATGGCCACGGCCGTGGCAACAGTGGCTCTTTGTTAGCGCTGTTGTCTCTGCCCCTATCTCCAGTGTCTGGGGCCCTGTCTCTTTAAAGCTTTAGTGTGCTGTGTCAAAGCCAACAGAGAGTTCAGCTTATTAATGGATTCGCTAGGTTAATATCCCAACAGTTTGGTGTGGTGGGTTTTTTTTTTTTTTTTTCCTTTCCACCAGCATAATTTAGAAAGAGGGGGAGGGGGAGAGAAAGATAACCCAGACCCATTTCTAGGGAGGAGGGCATGGCATGGCTCATTGCTTTGGAGAAATGGAGCTGGAATGGTTGGTCGGGGCCACGAGAAGGTGGTGGCCCAGCCCTTTGCCTTCCTGTCTGTATGTACATCTCTCTCTATCTCCTTCTCCTGCGGGGTTCCCTGCATCAAAGCTTCTTCCAGTTCTTATGCTAATGAGGTGCATTAATGCTTAATGACTGTGAACAGGCTTGTTTAATTGCACCTATCTGAGCAGGAGGCACGTTGCTGTATAAGAGGGAACGACCATGTAAGCAGCTGCATGCCCTCCTGGACAGTCTTAATTACATGTAAAACTGATGTGATCTAAACCACCAGGCTGGTGATTAGTTTAGTGAGGCAGGTGGTACTTTGCAATTCAGTGCCTCAGAAACTCTAGAGCAAGTGAGATCAGATTCTTTCGTAGGCTATGGAGGATAAGGCAAGCCCTGATCATCCTTGAATTTGATGTTGGGTGGGGACAAGCACGGCATAGTAGATTAATTTAATTAATTTATTGCAGTTAGTTTGCAAAGACATTATCCGCCAGCGTCTGTGCAGAATACTGAGCAGTCCCATTAATGCAATGCTATTTTGCCTGTAAATCCTCTCCCCCCGCCCCTTACAGGAGGAATGAGCTGCGATGGTCTCAGCTTTCTGCAGCGTTATCTTGCGCTGGTTGAATGCAACTGATTGTCTGAACTACAAAGGGGCCCGGCTAATGCAAAGCCATCCCTATTGGCACCAGACCTAGATTAATGACTCTGCATGCATTGACTTGGCTCCAAACTGGATTTCCCTAAAGCAGCTCGCTGCTGTCTGCACTCCCATATCCCCTAGCTGGGCTGGGATTGGGCTGGTGAGAGCCACAGAGCTGGGAGCTTGGGAGCTCCAGGTGGGAGGGCTGTGGGTAAAGGGTGCACAGGTATGAAGGTACCTCTTATCACCAGCCATCTGCTGCTCATCACCCAGCCTTGCTGCTTGGGGTTATTTGTTTTGCTTTTATTCACCAGAGGGGGGATTTAAAAAAAAAACCCAAAAAAACCCCAGCCTTTATTAGAAATGGCTTTGGAAGGGGAGTAAACCAGATCCAGCAGGATTTTGGGGTCGGTTGTTTTCGCAGGACAGGTGTCTCCCAGCACACCTCTGTCCAAGTGGATGCTCACACCTTCCTCGTCTCCACACTGGGCTCTTCGCTGTCACCCCACTGGACCTTTCCCCATCCCCACACTGGACCATTCTGTGTCCCCACACTGGACCCTTCCCCATCCCCACACTGGACCATTCTCTGTCTCCACACCAGACCTTTCCCCATTTGCACACTGGACCATTTTCTGTCCCCTCACTGGACCATTCCCTGTTCTCTCACTGGACCCTTCACCATCCCCACAATGGACTCTTCCCCATCCTCACACCTGACCCTTTCCTGTCCCCACGCTGGGCTCTCAAAAGACCCTTCCCCATCCCCACACTGGATCCCTCCCTGTCCCCACACCGGATCCCTCCCTGTCCCCACACCAGATCCCTCCCTGTCCCACCCTGGACTCTTCCCTTGGCTCGTCTTCCTCGGGCTCTTCCTCCCCGTAGCCCTGCCATGAACTCAGATCTCCCCTTTCCCTGCCTGCCCGGGCCCCAGCCGAGGCTCTTCCTGGCGTTACTCCCACAACAACCACTTCCTTCCCATCCCAGCACCCCAGCTCCACAACCCTCCCTGCCCAGCCTCTTGCTATCTCCCTGATACCCCTGTCCTGTTCCTCTCCTTCCAGCCACCGCTGTTTATTTTATAAAAGAACTTAGAGATTGTTTCTCCTGGAGCGAAGCCGATGGCGGAGCTGCCGGGTGGGGGGGTCACTCAAAGTCCCACTTCCACCACAGAAGTTTCCTCTTGGTGTCCACAACACCTGTGGGGTTTTGGGGTTAGAAACCCAGCGTGTGGGATGTGTTTTAGCCAACAGGCCAGCACCACCTGCCCCAAATGAAGCATCCCTCGAGCCCGCCGTGTTTCAGGCTCAGCAGGGAGGGAAGGCCTGGCCATGGCTGCCGCCTGCATGTGGTGGGAAGGTGGCAGGGCAGGAGCTGGGGAAGAGGCAGGTGAGGTGTGTGGTGGGGAATTAGAGTGCTGTGGTGTCTTCCTCAATGTCTTCCTCCCACTGGGCACATTTTGTGGTGGCAGAATGCTCGGCCATGGCGGGGGCAGCAGCTGAGGAGAGGCTCGAGAGGGAGGCTCGGCATGGAGGCAGCTTTGAGGGGGAGAGCAGGGCCTGCTGGATTTTGGTGGGAGCTCTCCCTCCCTGCTCCGAGGGGCTGCAGCTGCCTGGCTCCCCATGGGAAGAACAAGCAGCTCCACTGCCATCTGCCCTCCCCATGCCCACTCCGTGCTGCCTGTTCCTCCATTGTCCCACCAAGACATTTTGCTGCGCCAACACTTGGCCTTGCGATGGCCTCGAGGCAGATTTTGGGTGGAAAAGCAGACTTTTCTTCTCAGAAAAGCCACCTAAAGCACAGCCCCACGGTGATGGCACCAAGGCAGCCCATGAGTGTCGGTCGTGGCCTTGCTGCTGCCAGGTACTACCCAAGACCTCGCTGTGGTGGCAGTGGCATGGCCACCCACAGTGCCACCCCTCTGAGTGGGACAAGCACCCTGAGACATGCCATGGCTGTGAAATCAGGAGTGTTTTGCTCTCCTGAGGGATGCTGCAGAAACCCGTGCCACGTCAGGGTGCATCCCCTGCGGGGGGGGTTCAGCCTTGCCTCGTCTGTGGGCGAAACACCCGCGCACTGAACCCCCAGCCTGAGCAAAACCTTTTTTTAGCACTCCCCTATTTGCCAAGCATACTTCCTTTCTTTTGATTCTTACCACCTACATACAGTCTGACTGCAACGGTAAAAAAAAAAAAAAAAAAAGAAAAAGGGTGGGGGGGAAAGAATTGCAACATTCAGTCAAAGGCTTTTCTGTCTAATGACGTTAAATTTATTAACCAAAACTCCAGCTGCACCAGGCTGGGATCTAATAATATTCAGGCTATGGAGACATCAAGTAGAAAGAAGCTTAAAGCCCTTTTTATTTCACAGTAAAACTGTCAGTAAATAACTGGATTGTCTTGAGACTGAGAAAATGGGGATTTATCTTCCTGAACATGAAAAGTGTGCTTATTTTTTTTTATCAGCTTCAAAAAGCCCCAGCAACCTTGATTTTCCTTCCACACCGTTCTCAGCTGCTCTGCCAAGCCCCAAAACCACACAAATCAAGAGACAGGCTCTAAAGATATTTTTAATTAAATTAATTCCTTTTCCTTCCTTCCCCATTTCTCCCTTGTCCCCTCCTCCATCCTCTCTTTCTCTCTCCCTGTGTCCCCAGCTAATGACTTCTAAGCACTGTGACATTTCAGCACTGGCTGTCACTAACACCACACCTCCGTGCTGGTTATAAATTGGGCACAGAGACATAAAATTCCCCGCAGAAGGTCCCCGTTTGATGATATTCTCCGAGGTAAACCTCCAATAGCTCCCTGTTTTCTTTAATAACGCTAATAGGCATAGATTAATTAAACTGTTATATTACTTCCTTCTTTCTACCAGCACCAGTTAGAAATCTTATTACCTGCTCCTCTCCGCTTGCCTTTTCCCCAAGGTGGTTCTATTCCAACCAGTTACCAAGGTTTCTCAGAGCCTGTAGCACAAGGTGAAACGGCAGACAGCGTCTCCACGAGGCTGGATCCTGCTCCCAGCCCTTGCCTCCCAAACCCCACCGACCTCGGCAGAGCCCGGGCGGGCGTAACCGGGGTCAGGATTAAGCCCGGTTTGTCTGAAGAGGTTCTGTCTTGAAAGCAACAGCAGGGCTATTGTTGAGTCTGGATGCCCCCTCTAAAAGGGACCACAGCTGTAGGAAAGGGAATTGTATACATCCATCAACTCCTCCAGGGCCTCAGGATGTATTAGTTAAGATTGTGGGATAGCATGTCTCGGCTCCACTGAAGGGCTCCTTTGAATGACATGTTGGATATACTGTTGCACATCTGGCTGCTGTATTATTGAATTGCTCTATGGTTGCATTTTCCAGACCACGGGAATGTGTTGGTTCAGGAGTGTAGGGGGGGAAAGGATGAAGGGGACAACATGTGGGAAAATTAGAGGGATGCATCCCGCAGGGTGGGGTGGGTTTGGATGGAGCTGCGTGGTGGAGGCGGGGAGGGAGCGGGGGGAGCGAGGCAATGCTTTCACACAAAATGCCGTGTTGCCATTTGAAATCCACTCCAGAGCTTCCTGCTCTAATTAAATTTGTCACCATCGTTACTATAATGCCTGCCATTCCTCCGGTGCTTTTTGTTCTCTAGGATCCCAAAACATGACAGAGGCAAGGGCAGATCCTCTGTGTTTCCTCTGCGGGAGCTTTTTCAGAGCAAAGCAGGGAAAATGCAGTTGTAGGAAAATGCAGTTGTAGGAGCTGCTTTGGGGTGGGAGTGCAGCCACTCCTGGTTTGGGGACACTGGAGTGAGGGACACTGAGCCTGAGGAGTCTGGGCAACTCTTCATCTCTTCATGGCCTTTTCCAACCTTTTCCACCAGAAAAGGTTGTCTCCTGGGACTGCTGACCTGCAGGAGCTTGGGTGAGTGCCCTGGGAGCCCTTCTTGGGCTCTCATTTGGCTCATCCTGTTCTCAGCCCCTCCAGACCCACACTGGAGGCCAGCATCCCCACTGCCACCTATGCTTTTGGCACCACGTGTGCCCACTGGCCACTGCCAGCCTGCCAGGAGATGCTGGGTACGCCTGCTCTGCGCAGCACTGGGGCAGGAGGAATTCACTAATTACTCACAGCTCTTAATATGGCCCCTGAACGCTGCCAGAGTGGCGTGAAGGGCTCAGAGCAGGAGACACAACCTGCTCCATCGTGTCTTCTGTGTCAGCTTGCAGCGAACTGAATGCAAAAAGGCTGTCTGAGCTGAAAACAGCAGAGCCCTTGGAAATTTAAAGGTGCAGAGCACAGAAAACAAAGGCGTTTACGCTGCTGAATATTCATCCTGGCATCTGATCCTGCCAGGAGCAAAGCCTGCACAGCTCCCGTGAAAGCTGATGGGAGGGAACCTTGGTCTCAACCTCATCTTGGGCTCCAGCCCAAATCTGAGGGGGGAGAGCAAATTAGTCCTTAATGCACATATATCTTAGACTAAAACCTGATAAGGGAACTCTCCTATGTTAATTTACCTGAGTTATTTGCTATACTGATTGCTGAAGGTACTCTGATTAGCGCATGAAATATTTCTATACCTTCGGTCTGATTAACCCATATCTGCAAAATAAATATTTGTCTCATTATAGTTATGCGATCGTGCAATCAAAGACCCTATCATAATGGGAAAGGGGATTGAGTATCCATGTGAAAAAGGCAGGGAATGGCGACACAGAACGAGCAGGTTGGAGAGCAGGGAGATGAAGAGCAGGGGCATGGCTGCAGGGGGAGGCTCAGTGGTCCCGGCCCCCGGCTGGAGGGGTTGAAATGCCGGGGAGGGCACGGTTCTCCTCCCGTTTCACCGGTGCTAATTGGGACTAATTCCGTTTGAACTCAGCAGCGTTGCGCCAGTCCCAGCGAGAGGAGGGTCAGACCTTGGGAATCACAGGGGTGAGTCCCAGCAGGCTCCCAGCCTCCAGCTTTTTTGAAACAGAAGCAGGGAGTTCCCGGCAGCGCGGTGCGTGTGCCAGTCTCCCAGACGAGCTCTTAAAATAGCCCAGCGCACCAGGCTGTGGCACCGGGGGAGAGCGCGGAGGATGAAGTGTTCCGTCTTCCTGGCCCAGATCCGGGGAGAGGAGGGGTTGGCAGCTCCCTGCCCAAGGCAAAGGTGCTTTACAGTGCCATTTGGGGACGAGGGCAGTTGTCACCCTTCAGCCAGGTGGCAGGGAGCAAAGGAGTCGCCAGCCAGCAATGCCAGCTCTGCTGAGCATGCTGGACATCCTCCCTCAGCGATGGGAGCTGTAAGTCATCTGGAGGAGAGGATCCCCCCTCTGCCGTTACAGGGCTGTTTTGCATATGCTCCGTTAGGAAAAGAGGAGTTTTATTGTGGCTGTGCAGAAGAGCTAAGTCAAGAGGTTGCTTTATGGCTTGTGGATCCCAGCGTGGAGAGGCAGGCGTCCCAGATGCAGCATATAGCAAAGCCTGGCAGTGGCGTAGAGCACTGCTGCAGCACAGAGCAGGGCTCAGAGAAAGAGCTGAAGTCATTTTTCTTCTAAGGGCAGGGGGTAGTGGGGAGGAAATATGAAGGCAGCCCTGTTGCTAAGGAAATCTGCTCTTTGTACGGTCGTACATTTAGGTAATGCTAATGAAAGGCCATATAGTAGCGAGGTGCGGATGTCAGCACTGTGCACTCCTGGATATTTGATTAGCATTTCTTTGACTTTGCCTCCTCTAACAGAAATACCTGAGTGCATGGGTATTAGGAAAACAAAATCCCCCTTCTCCTCTGCCAAGAGCCCGGTGTTACGCAGAGAAACTAAAAGCCTTACCAAAATATGACACTCCATAATGAATGTGTGTTTTTTTCCCCCTGCACACACCCTGGAGAGGATGAGAGCAAACATGTGATGAGAACAGAAATAGTCACATCACTTAATGCATTGCTGGACGGTACCCAGCCGGCACAGCGATGAACCTGGCGTGAGACCCGAGAGCAGCAAACCAGCATAGCATCCCATTTAATGGCTGATGGCCCACAGATGTTTTAAACCTCGAGACTGCATCTCTCAGAGGTTTCCCTTTCGACTTGAGCACCACTGGGCAGCTTTTGGAAGCAAAGGCTGAGGATGCTTTATGCAGGGACCCAGCACATCTGTGGATTAGCTGGTGTGTGCATGTGTGTGTGTGGCATCTGAGCCCAGATCCTGATCTGGCTTAGGGAGCAGGAGAGGACCCACACTGCTGCTCCAGAGCACGAGTACCGTGTCCTGCTCTCAAGCGTTGCTGGAAGAATGAGTCAGCCGTTTTCCTTCTCATGGGGGTCGAGTGGCTGTCCCTGTCTGAGTGTCACTAATGAAAGCACCCAGGAATGGAAGGGCTCTGTGCTTGCATGGCGTGCTTGCAGCAGTCTTAAAGACCAGCTGCTCTGCGTGAGACTTCCAGAGAGCGAGAGCGCTTGAATGAAGCCCTTATATCTCTCTTTTTCTTTCTTTTTTTTTTTTTTTTGCCACACAGTGCAGCGTGGGCTCTGTTCCTCCTCGCCTTTTGCTCTTGCTCCCTGGGGCAGCCCGCTGTGTCTCAGAGGCATGAGGAGTGAGTCCTCCTGGGAGTCCTCCAGTTCCTGTGAGGAATGGCCCCTCAGGGGATAAATCCACCAGGGCCCGAGGTGGCAGAGACGTCCATGAGTGTCTCTCCTCGATGACAGCAGCGCCTGGGATGGAGATTTGGAGGTTTGCATGCCTTCACTCCCTCCCTGCCAGCACCTGCCCCTCCCTTTCGCCGTTGTGCAACATCCCAAGGGCAATTACAGCAATGCTTACGTGGAGGAGTGATATTGGGAAAGTATTTAGTCATTTTAACTGTTCTGCTGGTGGCTCCCCTCCCTTAAGGTGGTTCCTATTTATTCTTTTCCCTCTCTCAGCAATTCATCGCAACTCTCGCCCAGCGACCCTGTGGCCCAGCGACCCTTTTGGTGTGTCCTTGGGTACTGAGGGCTCCTCTTGGCAAGGAGGAGTGGAAAAGCCACATTCCCATCCGATAATACTTTTCCTTTCCTTTCCTCATCCCTCCCCTGCTTACTACAGTGATTTTAAAGCTTCCGCCCCTTGACAGTGATGCAGGAGGCAAGGCGGGGGGGATGATTTTGTAAGCAGAAGCAAGAGGCAAGAGTCTGAAGAGCTTCTCCTGCTCTCAGAGGCTTCTGGACGCTTCTGTGTCTCCATCCCTGGAGTGATTTTCCCTGGGCCCAGTGTAAACAAGGCAATCCATTATGGCAGTTTGAGCGTTACTCCTCAAACACGCTGCCGGTCCCTGCCCCCACCGCGGGCTCCCTCTGCTCCTGCTCCTCCTGCGCCGTGCAGGGAGCCTTGGTGTGGCACTGGGGTCATCCAGATGCTCATCCGCACGTGGGAGCAACCTCTGAACATCAGAGGGTGACCAAGGCTCCAGCAGGAACTGGAATTGAGCCTGAACAGCCCCACTGCTCGTTCTGCAAAACTGGGGAGTGTTCAGGGGAGTTCAGGGACACTGATGCGCTCCCAGGGAGGGACGTGGAAGAGTCGTGGGTATTGTTTATCCTAACCAGAGAGTGAAAAGAAGATCCCACAGTAAAAGGAGATAAGCTCACGAAGCTCAGGAGCAACACTAAAAAAATACATGATTAAGGTTACAAAGTCAGGCACGGAGCGTGTAAGAAATCCTGGAATTAAGGACATCTGAGCAGCTTATGGCCATGGAATGCCGTGCATTCATTAGGGGACAGCCTTAACTCTGGTCTCAAGGTGTTTCCTCTGCAGTGTCTCTGCCTCAGGGAGTGTGGGGGATGGATGGAGCTTGGTTAAAAGCAGCTCAGTGTCCAGTTTGTGACTGACCCCCAGTATTCTGTCTGCAGCCCCAGTGTCTTGTTCCCTGTGCATTGTGCAAGTCCTGCTTGGAGGCTGAAATTGTTCCTCCTGGACTTCCTAAAAGGCTAAGCCTGCTCTTGCCTCTGTCTTTTCCCTTCCTTCCCTCTGTCCCACCTCCATGCTGCTTGGTGGCTGACAAGGGGGAATAGCAGGATCTCCCCCAGCAATAACCCTTTTGGGGTCTGGCTTTGCCCTGGGACCCTGGCGCAGGAAGGAATACACTCTGCAGCTCCAGGAGGGCTGATGCGAGTGCAGCCCACATGCTTCACACTGCCAGCATTTGATTTTCCATCTGTTTTTTGTTTTGGTTTAGTTAAAGGCAGAGAGGAGAGGTGGGTTTTGGTGTGAACCTCTCGTCTGTCTGCATGCAGTGTGTGGGACAAAGGCAGCTTAGCACGGAAAGCCCCAGAAGCACCCCAAGGAGTGGGCTGGGGGACTTAAAAGACATAATTTCTCCTGAAGCTGTGGGAAAAGTGTATATTTAGGACAAGCAGCCTTGCAGCCTGCTGTATGTATTCACTGTCTGAGAGCAGAGCCAGCCAGAGCCTGGAGGGGACAGATGGAGGAATTAAGGACATCTCAGCTGGGCAGCAGGACCAAGGGATGCTTGCAGGGGAGCTGGCTGCCACACCTGAACCACTTTGGAGGCAAGGCTGGGAGTTACCAGAGCTTTTCTTAGCAAGAGAGCCCTCCACCGGAATAATGTGTTGTGGACATAAAAGGAGATCTGGAGAGGGAATATTTTCACTCTGGAAGCTGCTAAGGAACTTGAATTTAGCTGCTAGCAATCTGTTTCAAACTGAGTTCCTGTCCCAGGAAAGAGAAAGCAGAGCAGTCTCGCTGTGTGGACCGACTGTAAATTCTTTTCTGGCTTTGCTGGGGAAAAACAATGTGCTCTCAGTGAAAACCTCCCAGAAATCCAGGACATGGGTATTTTGTAAGTCAGCCCTTTGGAGAGAGCAGCTAAGGAGACCAGTCAAGTAGATTCCCCTGACTTTTATTTACTGGCAAGTCAGTGGAGTGGCTGGAGAAGGACGGAGATGCTGCCGCCCTCACGGAGACGGGCAGGTCACGGTGACACACGCGTGACCGCAGGAGAGAGGCTGGGAAAGCATTCCTGAGAGAAGAGATTTGAAAGGGATGTGTCTCGCAGAGCACAGAACTCAAAAAGTCATGGTGAAACTTTGCATTTAGATGCCTGCAGCAGCAACCCGGGGAAGCTTTCCACGAGGACCGATACATTTCCCGCCTCACGGCATTTGCTTAGAAAGAATTCATAAACATACCCACCACTACTAACCATCCTTTTCTGCTGGGAATTGCCATTAGCAGCTAAATTCAGTGTTTTACATATAAAAAGCACCGAGACTTAATTCTGTGCAATGCTTTCTTCAAAGTCTTTGTAGGAGAGACAGCTCCAAGCTGGATTTGGGCTGAGTTACAGCGAGGTGTTGGGAAGCAGGGATTCTATCAGTGCAGGACGTGTGATGGCAACACCCAGGAGGTGCACGTGGAACAAGATGAGATGTCATGAAGGATGGGGTGTATGACCCTGAGAGGGACCTGTCAGACCTGTGAGTCGCTGCACATGGAAGCAGCTTCCATCAAACGTGCACAAATGACACTCACTGGGAGACCAAAAATGGATGGATTTTCCTGGATAATTCAAGAATCCTGGAATCACAGAATGGTTTGGGTTGGAAGGGGCTTTAAAGATCATCTCATTCAACTCCTCTGCCATGGGCAAGGACACCTTCCACTATCCCAGGTGGCTCCAAGCCCCATCCAGCTTGGACACTTCCAGGAATGTGGCAGCCCCAGCTGCTCTGGGCAGCCTGTGCCAGGGCCTCACCACCCTCACAGGGAAGAATTTCTTCCTAATATCTAATCTAACCCTGCCCTCTGGCAGTTAAGAAGCACGAGAAGCACATCCCTGACTCTAATTATCCCATCACATTGCAAATCCCTGCTGCAGCACCGGGGGCTGTGTGAGATGTTCAGCCTTTTGGATAGGGAGGGAGATTCCTGTTCCCTCAGCCGCTTTCGCAGCAGGAGCTGGACTTTCCCAGCCAAGGTTGTACCTCTGCTGAAAGGAGCCTGGGGCGAAGGTCCCCATGGAGTTGCTTGTTTGGAAGGGAGATGCAGTCTCATGCTCTGGTCTGGGGAGGAGTTACCAAACACAGGGAATTAGGATGGGATTTCAGTGGAAGCAGATTATCCCGTTTCTCTCTGAGCACATTTCTGCCTCTGAATCAGCACATGACAGGCAGGGCAGCCGGGGCAGCCAGCAGGGCAGCTCCCATGCATGCCAGAGGGGACTGAGCCCGGGTCAGGGAGGGTTCCCTGTGTTCCCAGCGTGGCTGGAGCAGGAGCTGGGATGGCAGGAGAGGGATGGAGGGGGAGCAGACGGCGGGCATGGAGCTGCGGTGCTGGAGGGGCGGCACAAAGCGCTGTCAGAACAGCAGGGACTCGCGCTGGCGACGGCTGCAAATGGAGATGGAAAGGGCTGGAAAGGAAAGGACTCAACACAGCTGGTCCCCTTCGGCTTTGATCTTGAAAGCAGAGGGGTGTTGGCCACAGAGCAGGAGAGGGGAAGAAGAGGGATGACTCATAAAAATGTTGGTGTTTCCATGAAGGTGCTGTTACCTGAGGACAGGAAGGAGGAGGGACCTTCCCTGCAAATGTGGAGGGAGCTGGAAGAATAAATCCCCCTTGTGTAGAAATTTCCAGCCTGCTTAGGAACGTGGAGCTGTTTGCTCTGGAGCCAGCGGCTTGGTTGTTTGGTGGGAATTGCTGGTTTTGTGCAGAGCAGAAGGTGGTTTGTGTGCTTGTTGCTTCAGGGCAGAAAAAAAGAAAAATAAAGGAAGAGCTGGTTTCCTTGTGGTGGAGATGTATTTGGAAGAAGAAAGAGGGCTCTCCTTCCTGCTGCTGGGGAGAGGGGGCCAAGGGGGATGATCCCATCCCAGGTAGCTGGGGGGAAGTCAAACATCCCCAGGATCTTCAGTCAGAGACTCTGGCCACGGGAGGGCTGAGGTTTGATTTTCCTGGCCACTACAGGGATTGTGCTGGGGAGAGGGTTGTAGTGTACTCACAGACACGTAGATTTGCTCCATTTCCCCATCCCTTCCACTCACAAGTGACAGAGGTGGCTTGTCCTGCACAGGAGGACACGAGAAGGATGGATGGACACAGGTGATGCCAGCTCTGTACCAAAGCAAGCTCAAACTTTCTCTGCCCCCTCCATGAGGCCTTGGGGAATTCCAGCTCACAGAAGCCATACGTGCAGCGTTGGACCAGCTGTAATTTTTATCCTGGAGGCAAAAATCACTGGAAATAATGCTTCATCACTCTGAAGGTCCTGACACCACCCTTAACCACCACATCACGAACCTCCTGTCGCAATTGTGATCTGCGTATGTGTCAAATCTTGCCTCGCAGATAAAAGCTGCTCCGCAGGCACCTTTTGTACTAAAATACGGAGCCTTTAAAACGTGAAAGAAACAACAAAATGTAGGACGCCACACAAAGCTGACCCACTGGGGACTGGTGGGGGGAGAAAAACCCGCAAGAAGGAGGGCTTGACATACAAAAATTGTTTTGTTAACAAAGCATCATTGTTCCACTCTGAATCGGTTCGACTGGAGTGGTAGAAACACCCCATCTGGAGACAGATGGAGAGTTTTCTGGCTAAAGAGACGGCGGGAGGAGGGCCGGCTGACAACCCAGCAGATAGCATTGTCTGCTGCTACCTTGGCAATGGAGAGCAGAGAGGGCGGGTGGCAGATTGGGTGTCCCCTGTGCCACCCGCCCAGCACGCTGCATCCCTCTGCACAGGGAGGTGTGCGCCCAGGTTGGCTGCTCACACCTCAGGATAATCCTCCCTCTTCTTTTGGGACTGGCTGGGTGCTCATGGGGACTGGCCAGGTGTCTGGGCAGGCTGCAAGCCACCGAGGGCCCTTCCAAGGTGCTCTTGGTGAGATGGTCCTGCTCCACTTGTGTGCTGTGCCAGGCCGTGGTGTGGTGTGGCTTTAGCAGCTCTGGGGGACCAAAGTGCATATCTCATCCCAGCATGAGCGTGGAAGGCTTGCTCCTGCTCTTAAATGGGTTTTGCCACTAACTTCCAGGAGAGCAGGGTTTGGGATGATGCTGAGTGGAAACCAGCATGGTCAGAGCTGCAGGTGGGAGCAGCAAGAGTTGATGCAATGTCAAAATGCCCAGGGATGGATCATGTGTGGGGTGCTCAGGTTGACCCAGCAGGCCTGCAAGACGCCTGAGGGTTCTTGGACTTGTCCTGGCCACCTTGCTGAGGTTGGGAATGGGCGAGGAAAAATCTGTGTTGAATGCCCAGGGCCTTTGAGTTACAGCACAGGCCAAATGTGAGGTGTTTTATGGCATCAGGCTCAGCTGGCACAGTGTCTGCTCTGCTCCTGAGAGCTCACCAACAGCCCCTGGTCCCTCTGCTGCCTTCCATGCCTGATGGGAAACTCCAGGGTGGGTAGTGCTCCTGCCAGAGCTTTGAGGGATCGTATCCTGCCCACCCTATCTGAATTCCTGATGACTTGCTAATTGCTTGACACACTCTACTTGCAATGCAAGAGACAGGCTCACGTCATCCTCTGTGGTTTGCCAGGGGAGAGTGTGAACCTCTTTTTGACTTGCCTTGAAATAGATGAAAAAGAATAGAGCTCGATATGATTAATGTGAAAACTTCAGCTTGGTTTCCTGCTTTGGCATCTGGGCTTTGGTCTTCTCAGCATCACCGTGCCTTGTTTTTTGAGGAATGGCTGCACGTGGGAGCATCTGAGAGCTGATGGTGCTGTCTGTGCTGTGGTGGTCTGGGGGCTCCTCTGCAAGGTCTGTCCATAATCCCCAGCTGCTGGAGACATTCCAGGTTTGTGCAGCAGTCATGGAAGGATTCAGGTGGTTGCCTCGAGGCACTGCTGAGATAATACCTCAAGGGGCTCCTATTCAAACCCACTGGGGCCTTTACAGTTGCATGGTGAAAATCTATTCAGATGCACCATGGCTTTTTGGGGAGCCAGATGAGCAGCCCAGCTTGGCCACTGGCTGTGGGCAGGCAGTCACCCATGCAGAGTGGAGCAGCACATCTTTGATATGCCCTGCAAAAAAACGTGGAAGGATTAAAGGAAAAGGTGGATTTGATCTTTGAGCCTAGGGGCTGCAGATGCAGCAGCGTGGTGGTGACAAGGTGTCTTGGTGCCCTGGTGTCCCTAGACACATCCAGAGTGTTCCCATGGGCTTGCAGAGCTGGGTACAATTTTACCTTCCCTGCCTGGCTTACTGGGTTTACCTTCTGCATGCCCTGCTCTGGGATGGGTCGCTCCTGATCAGAGCAGTGCTGAGCTGCAGAGGGATGTGGCACAGGGAGGAGTGTGAGGGTGACAGGAAAGTCTGTGTCACATCTGAGATCCCCGAGTGATTGCATCCATTGTGGCACCACAGGTGACTTTGGGATGGAGTGGCTTCAGGGAGGAGAAGTGAATGGGGTCACAGAATGCAAGATGGAGTAGAACAGGATGGATCTGTTCACCTGAGCTCTCCTACAGTGTGTTGTGGTTTTCGCAGAGGGAAGAGACCTGGACTTGTGAGAAGCTAAATCCTTGGACAGCCATCCCCTGCTTTTGCAGCCGTTTGCCTTCCCTGGGCTGCTGGGGACACCATTCCTACAGCCTGCTCCAAAAAAACCATCCTTTTGCTGTCTCGGATTTTGGCGCTGCTGCTGCACCAGCTGCACCGTGCTGGCAGGAGGGGAGAGGAGAGGAGAGGGAAGGTGAGGCAGGGTGGGCAGCTCGGTTGGTGCCAGCTGCTGTCACAGCACAGCGCCCTTGACGTGGCACTGGGTGCCAGGAGCCAGCTGGGGCACGGACCCCACTGCTGGGCACTGCCTGCCCTGGAAGGAGGAGATGGTGTCTGGATTGCCGGTGATGCATCAAAGCATCCAGGAGTGAGGTCTGACACCTGCCTGGCAGCAGGTCAGGGTGCTGTTCTCCTTGCCCTGCCGCTTGGGAAGCAGAGTACTTCCCTGGGGAAGTGCCATCCACCCCATCCCGCTGTCCTGCGCGGCGTGAAATCTTTCACCTTGCTTTCCCCCTGTGCAGAAAGGGGAGGCAAATTCGCATGCGAGCTCTCCCGGGAAGCGGAGGGGATGGATTCACCTTGCTGAGAGGCGAGGGAGCCGCTGGGAAAGAGGTGCTGGAAGAAGCGCAGAGCGGATTAATGTGCAGCGGCTCCGCTGTCGCCAGTCAGCGGTGCGAAGGCGCCCGGGGAGGTCGGGTGCGCTCGGGCGGCGTTGTGCTGCTCTCTCTGCCTCCCAAACGCCTCCTGCGCCGGGCTCTGTGAATCAGCATTTCTGCAGTCGGAACAAGACAGCGGGGAAAGGCAGGAGGATGTCAGGGCACGGGGAGCCTGGCGGGGAGGAGGATGGGGGGGGACCTCATTAAAAAGGGGCAGCCTGTGAGTTGGGGGTGGTCTCATGCCGCGGCTCTGCAATCTGCTCCCTCCAGGTTTTTGCTCATTACCGCCGTACACCCCTCGTGCTCGGTGCTGAGGTAAACAAGCGCTGCGAGCGATGCCTCCCCTTCCCACCCGTCCCCTCCCCGCCGCCGGCGACGGGGGAATGTGACAAGCTGGCACTGGGAGAAGGCATGAAAGCGATGTGATCCGCCGCAGCTCCTGAGCCGGCAACCTGGGGAGATCCAGTTACAGCAGCGGGGTTAGAACAAAAGAGATTTGCCTCCGGGATCAATTCCTCTCCATTTTCCGGGCTGTGCACGTGTGTGTGCCTGGAACGGCCTCGGTCTCTGCCGCACCGGCAGCCCGGGCCCGGCTGAGCACCGGGGCTCTGCGCTCTGGAATGCTTCTTTTTCCCAAAACAGGGAGAGCAGGGTAATCCCCTGGGACAGGCCTAGAAATAGCAAGGCCAAGCCAGGCTTTGCAATGCTTGGAAATCAGGAGCCAAGCTGGGCAGCTGGCAGCTACTGGAGCTCCAGCCTTTGCTCTGCCAAGGGCTGAGCTCTGGGTTGGGATGTGAGACCACCCCTGGTCCCCATGGTTTACTCCCAAGGCATTTCCAGGTGATGCCTCCTCCCCTCCATCATAAATGTGGCCGGTGAGCAAACCCCTAATCCCTCAAAAGCCTTTTCTGCCCCATAATGGCTGTGCCAACACCCCATTTTCGAGATGCCTTTAACCCATGGCCGTGGTGGGGCTGGGGGAATCATGAGCCTTTCACGTGTGCTGCAGAAGCAGCTCAAGGAATCAGCAGGATCCTGCACCCTGGGATGCTTGTAGCTCATTTGGGGGGGGGTTGGGTGGCTTATTTGGGGGTGGGGTTTTTTTGGCATATTGCCTTTTCCCAAATGCCGCCGGGGATGAGCCATGGAGAGCACAGATGTGCATCCCGAGCATACCACAACAAGGTTCCTGATTTAAGGACTGTGATTAACCTCTTTCCGACAGTTGCTAACCAGGTGCAGGATTGTAACGGGAAGAGGAGAAAGCTCAGTGAAAACAGCCACTTTTCCTCCGTCACCTGGAAATGCACACGGTTGCCATTTTCTGCCTGGAAATCAAGCAGATTTTAGGATTTATAATGGGTGCAAGGACACCCTGTTTGTGTCAGTGCTGACCTGTAGCTGCTCCCCAGAGCTTGTCTCCTCCTTTCCTGCTTGGGATCCCACAAACAAGGCATCGATGGAGTGTGAATCCAGCACAGGGCATGCTGGTGTGTGGGATCATGGGCCACTTGGGGCTATGCATGCAGGGCTGCTAACAGGAAACCGGGCAGAAAATCACCCTGCATTTGCCCACTCCGGGTTTTCCTGGTATCTTGCCCTTTGGAAAACTGGGTATCCAGAGGAGAAGTGGTATTTCACAGTTAGGCATAAAAAGGGGAACCATTGCAGCTTGTGTTTTGCAGGCAAGAGTTAAACCAGGAGCTGCCAAAGTTGCTCATTTTCAGGAAATCTGGTATCCGTGGGATTCAGGGCTCCTCTGGCCAGGACTACAAAAGCTGGAGAGGGACTCTTTCCAAGGGCATGGAGTGACAGGACAAGGGGGAATGGCTTCACATCAACAGTGGGCAGGGATAGATTGGATATTAGGAAGAAATTCTTCCCTGTGAGGGTGGTAAGCCACTGGCACAGAGAAACTGTAATTGCCCCATCCCTGGAAGTGTTCCAGGCCAGGTTAGAAGGGGCTTGGAGCAACCTGGGATAGTGGAAGGTGTCCCTGCCCATGGCAGGGGGTTGGAACAAGATAGGCTTTAAAGTCCCTTCCAACCCGAACCATTCTGGGATTCCGTGACTGTCGCTGTCCTCCCAGATCTGGGTTTCATGTGTGTCACTCATAAATGCTGTATCTCATCCCAAATACCCCTCTGGCATCATGGTGGCTTCCAGATCAGCTTTGGAATTCCCTGTGCTGTGGTGTGTGTTCATGGATCACTTTCTGCACTGTGTTTTTTGGAGAGTCACACATTTACTGCTTTTCCAGCCCCTGGCTGGATGGTTTTAGGACCCCCTCGTTGTACCTCCTCCCCTTTCCATCTCCCCATCTTTTAACTGCAAATCCCTGTATTTCTTCCCAAAGAAGAGGCAGCAGTCTGTGTTTCACACTGGGGCTCCAAACACTTTGCAGAGTCAAGAGCTGTTCCCTGCGGGAGCAGCAGGGAGAGAAAGGGATGGGGGCCTGGGCAAGAGGGCACCCCCTAAAGTGGATGAGTAGAATATAGGTTTGGGAAATCTGAAGAGACAGAAAAATTTATTAAAAACAATTAATAGCTGCTCCAACCAAGGATTTAACCTGAAACCAAAACCTTAGGGAGGGAGGAAATGAAGTGGCGTACAATTGTTATTTTATTGCTTAATATTTTTTTTTTTTAAATATGATATGCTAAATGCAAATAAGCATTTGTACCAAGCAGGAGAGGGAGGGGATGGAAGACATGCTGGGAAAAGTGAGTGGGATCTAAGTTTTGCATCGTTCACTGAATTACTGGCAGGTCTTTTGTAACATCTGTTAAAAATAAAACAAACATTCATTTCCATTTCTCGCTGCCTGAGATGGCTCCTGCAAAAAAATTTCAACCTGTCCAGGAATTCGTCTTGAAAGTTGCCCTCCCTCTCCTCACGCCTCCTCCAGGGGAGATTTCCTTCCTGGACTTCCCAGGGGCTCCATTAGCCCCACATTAAAGCCTTTCTACTTTGCTCTAAAACTCTCCATCGAAGTAAAAGGAATTCTAATAAACCACTGGGAAGACTCTGCTATTCACTCTTTCCATGGAAACACGGCGCTGCCTTGGAGCAGAGCTCCTCTCGATGGAGCCTGGGTCACGGCAGGAGGAGACCAAGGAGGGATGCAGAGATGGTTTCCATTATAAGAGACCTTTTGAGAGAAATAATCGCTGCTCTCCCACCAAGGAAAGCCTTGGAGATGTCAGGGGCCTCGGCACGGCGCGGGAGCGGGGCCGGCCCCGGAGGGGGTGGTGTGGGAAGTGGGATCTGCTGGGCGCTGAGAAACTCATTAAAACAGCTGATTAGTGGAAATTAAGGCACCCAGGACTGATTCCTCCCTCTCAGTGTGAGGGATGAGTCCAGGAGGGTGGATGGACCCGTGATGCAGGAAGAGGCTACACAAGGGGGCTCAGGGCTGGGGTTCGGGGAGGGCACGGGGTCACGGGAGGACAGTGGTGGCTCCACACCCAAGGCTGTGCTGCACAGACCAAACATCACACCACAAAAATACATTTTTCAAGGCCAAAAAAAAGCCTGTTTGCTCTGGGAGGGGATTTCTGGCTGTTCCCTGGGTCCCAGACGGGAGCTGGACAAGGAGGTCAGTGGATGGATCCCTACCTAAAGCCACTGTGATATAATTAATTTCCAGCCTCCTCGCAGGCACAGTCATCCCGAGTGTTGCTGTTCTGACACCGTGCTGCAAGATGAAGGATTTTATTTTTTTTTTTAAGCGTGAGGAAGCTCGTTAGAAATAGCCCGAAGGGCAAAGTTAGGAAATGAAAATCCATCGGATCCGCTCGGAGCTGGTGCACGGAGCTTGATGAGAGCTGGGGCAGGGCTGCTGCTCCTGCCTGTGAGGAGCCACCACACGTGTGAGGTGTGTGGTACCCGGGCCAGGGGACAAAAACCATCATTGGGATGGTTGGGAGTGGGGCTGGGGGAAAATCTGCCAGGAAGAGGGATGAAAGAAAGATGAATGAAAAAGAGCCAGCTTAGAGCATCCCATGTGGGCACTGGGGAGGTCCTTGGACCCTGGGTTGGCCACTCATGTCAGGGCTGGATGAGGACGCTGGTGGGAAAAGCTCAGTTTTCTCAGGATGCCTTATCATTTAGGTCAAAGCAGTGAGACACCGAGGGAGCCAGAGTGCCTTTGTTTTAGCAGCTCCAGAAATAACATTGCTATGAGTCATTATTTTTTAGCCTCTCCAGGGCAAGGAGGTGGGAGGTTATGTCCAGGGAAGCCTCCAACTTTGATCAGCAAGGTGAGCCCTGCTCACGTGCCAGGGAAGATGGGAAGAGGCTTTTTGATGCTGGTCGTGCTGTTTTGTGGTAGCTCAGGGTGAGATCTGCTCCAGGATGCTGTGGATCTGGATTTTATCAAGGGGGTGGAAACTTTTCCATCTGCATAACTGAGCAGCAGCATCCTCTGTGAGCTTGGAGGTTTTAATGAGTAAAGTTAATTGGTGTTATAGGTGGTGGTCTCCCACCCAGGCAGTGGCTGGGCTTAGATAGACATGACCGTGTCATGCAAACAGAGGTGACGTGGGTGTTGACACCTCAGAAATGCTGAGAAGTCATGAAATCAGCCTTTTTGAACCCGTAAATCGTAGGTGCAGAACATTAAAGGTTCCAGAAAAAGAACAGTGTTTAATAACCAAAGTGTTTGGTGGTGATTTAATTTGCATATGGGGCTCTCTGGGGCTTGTGGTTTCAGCCTTTCTCCCCACCATGGTGAGGTCAGGGCTGGAGGAGAGCAGGGCTGAGATCTTCCTGAAATCACAGGACTCCTGGAGGTGGGGATTTCAAACATACCAGAGCTGAGAAATAACACGGACAGACCAGATTGTTGAATTTATTGGATTGTAGTGTAAAAATAACAAATCCTTTAGTCTTCTGTCAATCCCAAAGGAGAAGCTGGGGGTGACGTCCTTTGGGTCCATCCCACCTTGGCTTTACTAGGGTGGCAGTCACGGCTTGTGATGCCAAACAGTGCCAGGCTCTTGAGTGTGAAGGGCAGGGCAGATTGGTGATTACAGGGAATAACACCAAGTCCCTGGAGAGCCATGAGGTCCCAGCTTGATTTACCATCCTGCAGAGAGGCATGTGTGAAGCTGGAGGTGGCTGGGAGGATATTGTGGTGTATTACCTACAAACAGCCAGACTGGGTCTGCCATGGGGATGGGGATGGGGATGGGGATGGGGATGAGGATGAGGATGAGGATGAGGAGGAAAAAGACAGGGGAGATGAGAACAAGCAGTCTGCTTTTGCAGGTGCTGTGTCCCCTTGTGAGGTTTGGTCTGGTTTGCAGCTTGATGGCTGCTATCTCGAGTAATTAACAGGGAAAAGAGAGGGCCTGGTTATCCATCCTTCAAGAGCAAGGGGTTGAATTGAAAGGCAGCGCCTTGGAAGTGGATCAAATAGCTCTCCAGCCCCCCGCGTACGGCTCGGAAACTTGCTGCCGTGCTGCGTTATCAAGGTGAACAGCTTTAGTTCAATTAACGAGAGGCTCGGAGCGGAGTCGTGGGAGGAGGCAGGGCTGGGCGTTTGCACCCTTCGGGCAGCAGCCGGGGCACGGCACGGGTGGCCCGGTGTGCCAGGGCCACCACAGCTCTGCATCCCTTGGCGAGGGGACCGGCTCTCCCTCCTCGCCTCTGCGACGGGTTTTATTTACCCCTTGGAAAAAAAAAAATCGGTGTGTGTATGTGTGGAAGGGTTTGCTCTTTGTTAGCACCTCCCTTTCCCCCCTGCTGCTAATAATAAACCTCCCCAAAATCAATCGCTCCCAGCGATGAGTTGCCACCGGCTCACCGTGCACCTAAATCCCCGCAGATGACGGTGCCGGGAGCCCGCACGCCTGGATTTTTCCTGCCGGTCGCTGCCTGGGCTGCAGCTGGCTCCGGCACGCAGAAAGCTGCAGGTGTGATTTGTTCATTTGCCTCCACCTCCCCCCTTTCCCCCCCTCGCTGCCTCCCTCCTGCTCTGCTTCCCCGCCGAGCCCACCTAGCTCATCCCACCCAGCTCATCGCGGCGGCCAGACCCGCATCCCACCCTGCGCCGACTCCGGCATCTCCCCGGTGCAGTGCTGGCGGAGGGTTGGGATGGCTGGGATGGAGAGAGTGTGTGTGTGTGTGTGTGCGGGGAGGGGCACAGAGGGGGGGTTAATCTGATCCTACGAGGTTGGAAGAGGAAAGAAAAGAAAAAAAAAATCAAAACTATAAAGAAGGCAGCAGCCTCCTCCTTTTCCCTCTCCCCCGCTCCAGAGGATTAAGCCTACAAAAAAAAAAAAAAAAAAAAAGAGAGAGAAAAAAATGTCTGCAGCTTTCTGTTGACCCTGCATGATGGCATTTTTGCGCTCTGTGTGCTGCCTCTGCTGATTGCTATTCCTGGCACAAACACACACACACGCGCACACACACACACACACGCAGCCCCAGCACGGCTCACACGGGCACGGCGAGCCCACTCCAAAATACAAAAAAAAAAAAAAAAAACCAAAAAAAAAAAAAAAAAGAACCACCACAAACCCAACCCAAACCGGTGCCGCTCGGTGTCCCTGGCCACCCTGGTCTCTGTCGGGAGAGCTGCCAGCAGCCGCTGCCGCTCGCCCTCTCCTCCACCCCACTTCTCACCTCGGTCCCCAGCTCCAGCGAGCACTTTCTGCCGGAGCCGCCCGCAGCCAGAGCCCTCCACCACTCCTACCGCTGGCATTACATTTTCAGGCTGGATGCTATAGGGCCGTTTCTAATTACCTTATATCCCCTAGTGGTCTATGAATAATGGTTAGTGAAGGAGCTCAGAAGGGCTGCTGAGAAGGGAAGCAAAAAAAAAAAAAAAAAAAAAAAAAAGGGAGAATTGTGCTATTTCTCACATTTTTTTTTCTAAGGATCTAATCTGGCTACTGTGCTCTGGAAGAGGAGGAGAGCGAGCCAGCAGGAGAGAGAGGAGAGAGCGAGGACCATCGCAGGTATTGTTGCAAGCTACATCTTTGTGCTTTTTTTTTTCCTTTTTTTTCCTTTTTTTTTTTTTTTTTTTTCCTTGAAGCCGCAGCAGAATTGGAAGGGAGGGCGTGAGGAGGGGGGGCGGGTGAGGGTGTGCGGACAGAGCTTTTTCCGGATTTATTTTTCTCTTGTGCAACTCGTGTGCTGCTGCGATTGAATGGATGCACGGCGCCGGCATCGCGGAGTTTGGGGAGGGAGGGGGGATTATACGTGTGTGTTGTGTGTGTTGTGTGTGTGTTGTGTGTGTGTCCTATTTGCAGCAGCAACGGAGGAGCCGGGGGGCGTGTGTGGGGGGGTTGTTTTGATTTTCTGGAAGTAATAAAGAAATTTGCAACCGGTCCAAAACCCCTTCCTGACTTGCCGATTGATGGGTGTCTGAACAAAGATACAGCTGAGACTTGGAAATGTTTGTGTGTGGAAGGGGGTGGATTTCGTTTTGCTTGTCCTGAGTCCCTACTTTTGCAAAGTTAAAATAATAATGGGCACGGGGCTGCGAAAGCCTCTGCAGAGGGAAAAGTCTTCCCGGGGAGGCTTATTTAATTGAGGAGTTATGGATGTGCATGGTTTTATACTTCCAAAAGTTGCGGCGGTGCCGCGGGCGGGCGCCTGGCTCTCCTTGCCGTTGTCTGCACGTGAGAACGCTGACTTGATGGATTTTCTTTCTTTTATTCGGTGGCTGGCAAGGCAGGAAAAAATGGATCTAGCAGATAACCCAAGGAATCGTGGGGTTTGCACATCTGGCTGCGCCTTTGGAAAGCCCCTTGATGGGACTTTCACCTCCCCGCTCCCTTTCTCCCACGGCAAATTTTGCCTCCAAATCCTCCGTTGACATTAATAAACAAACAAACCGGGGAATAGCCGTGGAGCCCGGTGAGGGGGCTCGGAGTGCTGCCCGGGGGTGGGGAACCGTGTGCTTTTGTTTTAAATAACGAAACGGCGATGATTGAAAACATATGAATAGGATGCAATGCAGAGCGGGTGTGTAACGGGGCGGGCGGGGGGGGGAAGAGCTGGAAAACTGCTTATACGACAGAAGCAGGGCTTGAATGAGTGTGGTGAGATGAAAGGCGAGGGGTCCGTCCCTCGCCCGGCTGCGAGGGGGGGCGATTCCCAAAGGCGGAGGAATGATCTCGGGGTGGGGAAGCTCAACCGGGGGAAAAAAAAAAAGAAAAAAAAAAAAAAACCCAACCAACCTGAAGTATGTGATTATATCCCGTCCAACTTTGCCGGTTGCGGCGTTAATGGAGCTAATTCTCCTAAAAAATAATAAAACCGGGGGAAATATGACTGTGTGTGGAGGGGGGAGATGTGCGGGGAGCAGAAGCAGGTCCCCAAACCCCCACGGGCTCCCCCAAAATCTCCGCCGAGGTTGGGGGGTACCGAGGCGGTACCCAAACGTGGCCGGATTGTGTTTATTTGGGCGGAAATAAAGATGGAGCAACTGCCCTGGGGAAGGCTGTAAATCCCCCAGGGAAGGGCTCCGAACCGCTCCGGTGCTGCCCTTCGCTGCCTGCCCTGCCTGGCCTTGCTTTTGTGTTTGTTTGCTTCCGAGGAGGGGGGAGAAGGGAGCTGGGGGGGCCGCGAAGGCGGGGAGAAGCCGGGAGGGCGGAGAGCCGATTTAAATTGGACTTAATGGATTCCCAGGGCAGCTCTTTTAGATGAAAGTCAAAATAAGAGCCAAAGTGAATCTCAGCAGACCTGTCTGTTGCATTAGAGATGCAGCCCTTCCTCTCCCTCCCTCCCTTTATTCTTTAAAAGAGAGGGGGAAAAAAGTGTTATCCTTACGGAAGACGGCGTGGAGTTTCTCATTCCTATAATGCGAGCTCTAATTGAAGAACTTGCAGCCTCTTGGGAGAGTCTTTACTGATCGCTGCTTTTGTTATTCATGCCGCGCTCTGTTTTCTTGGGATTTTTTTGGGGGGGGCTGATGCAAGTCTGGCTGCGCCCGCTGTGATGCTGTGTCCCCCCCCCCCAGGCTGGCTCCGTGGGCTGACAGCAGGTAGGACCCCCTGGTCCCCTCCTCAGGGGGTCACCCCGGGTAGGTTGTGCTGTGCTGGAGGAGGAGATGAGCAGCTGAAAGCCCCCGGGAGCTGTCGGGGGGGCGATGCTGCAGCCTGGCTGCGGGTGGCTCTCGTCCTCACAGGACCCCCTGGCACGGATCCTGCCCAGCGTGGCACATGGGGATGGGAGCACAGCAGGGCTTCTGCCTCCTGCCTGTGCTCACTGCAATGATTTCGGGGTGCCCGTGGAGTGCCACAGGCTTGCTTGGTGCAGAGGGCACAGTGCAGCCGTGCTGTCACAGCTCTCCTGTCCCACGGGGGTCTGTGGTGTCACCTGGAGGGGACAGGTGTTGTGCCAAAGCCACGTGGATGCTCTGCCCACCGAGGGTGAGGAGCAGGACACAGGCAGTGAGCCTGCAGGACCTGTGCTGGGCGAGTTTCCCTCTTTCCTGCCTTTTCTGTTGCTCAGGAATTCAGGGGTGCACAGGGAGACTGGCAGATGGGGCTCCCCCCTTCAGAGGTCTCATCACCCCTCACTTCCCTCCCAGCCCCCTTGGGTGGCCAGAGGAGTTGGTGGCCTGTGTCCCCAAGCCCTGTGTCCCCACGAGGTCCTGTGGTGATGCTGCCCATGGCAGTAGGCTGGTTTGATGCAGCCAGCAGCTCCTGGAGGGTAGGTCCTTGTTGTCCCTGGGTCTCTTTCCCAGCCTTGGGCACCCATTTGAACTACACTTGAGCTCTGCATGGATGAAAACAAGAGGCACAAGCCCCAGGGCTGCTGTCAGTGGCATTTGGTGGCTGTGGGGTGAGCATGGCTGGGGAGGGGGATGTGTGAGCAGCATGGGGCTCTGCCAGCCCATCGGCTTAGCAGGGAGGCAAAGCAGTTAACCTGGACATCTGATCTCCCCGGGAATTGTGTATTGACCCTGACAGCGATGCATCAGGAGCGACAGACTCTCCATCATCGATCCCTCTCCTCCCATCACCAGGTGTCGACACCGACAGCCGTGGAGCCAGCTTTAATTTCAGGCTTCTGGCTCCAGCATGTAACACTTAGCCGTGGTCCCAAGGTGCCACCAGGCTCTGCAAACAAACACCTCCACAGGCAGGTGACCGTCCCCATTTTGTGGCAGGGATGGCACTTGCTGTGGGTGGCCGGCTGAGCTGGGGGCAGGGTTGGCAAGGGACCATCCCAGGGCCATTGGGCATGGTGACATCGCAGCCTTTGGTGGGGGATCTGGGGATCACCTGGAGTTCCTGCTTTGCCAGTCTTTTCTAGGAAAACCCTCTGATCTGTCACTCCTTGTGCCATCAGTGTTGAACAGCAGAGGATTTGCCCAAGCTGGGGTGTCCCAGTCCTTTTGCAGCCTCTTCTGGGTGACCTTATCTGGCCTGGATGTGTCTTGTCTTCCCCACCTTTAAAATGGCCACTGCTAAACCTGCTGGGTGGTCAGGTGTGTGTGGCACCCCACAGAGACCTGCTGGGGAGCGTGGTGGGTTTCTTGGGTGCCTTGATTTTGGGCAGGACGCCGGCAGTGGCAGGGGCCGGCTGGCACATCGCCTCTCCTCCTTCCCAGCATCTTGAGATTTCCGAGACGCACGCAGCCAAGCTGAGGCTGAAAAAGCTGCTTGTGGTTCAAGAGCATCTCCTCGAACGGAGGAGAGAGGGAGGCTTTTCATTCCTCCCTTTCTTTTGGAGCTATCCAAGCTCCCCTCACTGGTGCAGGGGCTCTTCCCTCTCCCCCCTGCAAGGGAACGTTAAAAGCCAGGGGCAGCGGATATCTTGACACCCCGTCAATCCGAGCCTTTTACAGCAGCAGTCTCTGAAGGCTGGCACTGCTGCACAGAAGAAAACAAGTGAGAAGAGGGGGGGAGGCGAGAGCAAGCCTTTGCAGCCGGCAATCGATAATTGTGGTGTCACTCACTGCCTTGGAAGTTCCCGCATCCCCACGGTCGCTGGTGGGGGGAGAAGGGGAGGGTGAGAGCTGGGCTCTGCCCCGCCAGCGCTGGGCACAGGGCATGGAGGATGGCGGAGGGCGAGAGCCCAGCCCTGAGCAGGAGCCTCCCGCTGCATTACTCACCACTTGATGTAGCTTGAACCTTTCAACTCCCTCCCCTTGGGGATGGAGCGGGCTGGGCAGAAGGTGTTGACGGAAAACGCTCTCCTTTCTTAGCTTTGAGGGTTTTTATTCCCCTTTCCTTCTTTTTTTTTTTTTTTTTTTTTTTTTTTTTTTTTTTGCTTCCCCACCTCTCTCTATGGGAATTTTGGGCTTTAATAATCCCCCCAAAATATAAAAGAAACCCAAAAAAACCCCCAACCCAGCTCCCCCTCATGTGTGTCTCCATCTTAGCAAAAGCCGAGGCAAAAGATCAAGGAATTCTTCCTTTTGTGCAGCTTCCAAGACCAAAGATGTGCCGGTGAAAAGGGGAGGCTCAGAGTACCAGGCACACACAAGTGTTAAAGGAGAGGCTTCCCTTTTGTCTCCAAGGCAATCAGCCGGTGAAGGGATCCACAAATTAATTAAAAATTGCTCTGTCTTGATTGAGTTATTCCTGCTCGCATCCCACCTGCCTATCAAAAGACTGGGAATGGCAGGAGGAAATTCCTATTTCTTTCCCAAACAGCTCAGACACGTACCACGGTCTGTCTCGCTTGCCTTTTATCCCAGGCAGCAAAGGAAATAAAAAAAAAGAAAGGGCTGGCGCGGTATCCAAAGAGATCTCTCCCGGAGGATGCGTCCCCTCTCCTGCGCTAACAAATGCTGCGGTATTTGGACGATTTGGAAGAAAAATGAGCAGATTTACGTGTCAGGCATGGGCCAAATTGTAGTTGTAACTCCATGAAGTTGATGGAGATCCATCGGAGATTAATTTGGCCCCAGGTCTGGCGCTTGCTCCGCAGGGAATAGGCTGGATCTCTGCCTTGGTTGAAACAAGAGGTATTCAAATGGGTTTGTTGTGGCTGTGCTATGCCCAAGTGGTAGAGCTGAGCAAAAATCCCAACTGGTTGTATCCCCGGTGCCAAAGCACCATAAATACACCTCGAGCTGTCAAGTCCTGCACAGTCTCTACCGCATTTACCACTGAGAACGCTTTCAGGGGGTAGATTTATCTGTAGGAGCTGTACACAAGTCTCCCTGTGTGCTTTGCTAAGAGGCTTGAACTCCATCCCGGTGTCCTGATGGGGGAAGTCTCTCTCCCCTCCCGTTTATGGGATTTCCACCCAAATCGAGCCTGTGCCTGGGCTCAGCCTGAGCCCCAGAGAGCCCAGCCCTCCTTCACTGGGCTCAGGCTCTGATTTGGGGGGGCATCATCAGCCAGTGCCTCTGAGCAGGATTCGGGGGGGTTGGTTTGCTGCTTTGCAGTCAGACCTTGCTTCCTGTGCTTTATTGTCATCTCCGCTCTTAGTCACCGCTCGATGCCTCACCAGAGGACACTGCTCCTGCTGCATTTATGGCAGCCACTAAAATTGGCTGCTCCAACAGGGAGGGACACCGAGCATCAGGGAGGCTCTGCCCAGCTCGCTTATGGTCCTTGGCATCGTGTGGGGAGCGTAGGGGGGCTGCAGGGCAGGTCTGTCACCAAATGGGTCCCCTGTGCTGAGGATGGATCTCCAGCTCTGCCGGGTCCCTCCAGCTGATGCGTGAGGGAATATGGGAGCAGTGCTGGAAAGGAGCAGCAGTGGCCACGTTCTCAGGTGGAGATGGCTGGCGTGTAAATGAAAATGAGATGCTCGATAAAGTAGGAAAGCATAATTAAAAACGTTCACGGCTGCTGGCTCGCAGAGCGTGGGCACTCAGTGATCCAGCGAGGCACAGCCGTGCCCCCTCCCCAAACCCCACAGCCTCGTCCTGTAATAGCGTGTCCTTCACATGCCTGTCTCTACATGATCTATAGAACAGGGCTGGCCTCTCATACCTTCACCAGGCCGTTGACTGGATTCTCCAGAGGAGACTCTAGTCCTATCATAGCATGTCCTTCACCGTGACTGCTGCTGCACAGAGGCACGGCAGCACGGGGCTCTAATACCTTGTAATTCACTGTGACTGCTGTGGCAGGACCTGCACCGTGCTGTGCTGCCGCAGCCCTTCAGACCTCTTGGCTTTTGCATCTCCTCTTGGGCTTCAGAGCAAGGGCTGGGTGGGAGGGGACAGACAATGGGGGCACCTTGGAGGTGTCCAGGCTTGGAGGCTGGTTCCTGGCTCCTGCTGGGGCTGGGCAGGTGCTGAGTATCCCCAGGACATGGTCCCATCCTGCCTCCTGGGTGGTTTAAAAGAGGGAGTGCTGGGGGCCAAGCTCTGCCTTGGCAGGGGAGAAATCCCTGTGACTGTGCCAAGGTGAGAAATGGCCCTTGGATGCAAGGAAAGCATCCTTCCTCTGGGTGGTTTGGGCATCGTAATAAATGTCAATATCTCTGCACACATAAAGGAGAAGGGGACATTTGGCTACCAAGTGTGTTTGTTCCAGGAGCTGATTTACTTTGAAGACTTCAAGGGTTCTCTGATGCTTCCCTCTTCCCTGGTTAACCCTGTTCCTTTGCCAGTTAAATAGAAATGCAGCTGCCATCAATACAGCCCTTCTGGAGGCTGTTCCATGTCTGTTGCCACACTGCTCCCAGTGCTGTGCTGGACACTGCTCCCTCTCCAGCTGATCTGGTTTAGCTCCTCCATGGGCAGGAGGTGGCTGCACCCCTGAGCTTTTGCTGCCCTGGTAAAGTGAGGATCCCTGTGAGGGGATTTCCAGCCAGGTGATGGAGATCCCAGTGCTCAGAGCATCACCTTGGAGCCTTGCTGTGCGCAGAGCAGGGTGGGGGTGACCATGGCTCAGCCAGGAATCAGATTTGGGGTTGTTGCTTTGTGTTGCTGGGTTTTCTTTGGAGGGGAGGCATTGGAAAGCCTGGAAGCTGGAGCCTGTAAGAAGAGTGAGGATGTCTTGTCAGGGCTCCCAGGAGGGAAGAATAGCATGTTTGGTGGTGAGATGGATGAGGGAGCAAATTTTAGGAGCTAGTTAGCTTCCCTGCAGCATGATACTCAGCTTGTTTTCCAAAAAAACAGGAGCTGGCATCTCCTGTTTTGCTTCCATACAAATCATCGGTGTTGTTGCTCCTGCTTGGACTGAGGAAGGAGGAATTTGGCCCAGTGGCTTTTTTCCCTCCTGCTTCCCCTAGCAGCCTAGGCTACAGATCTGCAAACAGCTGTAAGGAGAGCAGAGATCATTAGCTGGCAGGATCAGATGAGATAGTTTCTTAAAAGGATTGTCTGATTTCTCTATTGATCAGCCTGATTTAAAAGGGGGAGTTGGGTCAAGGGGCATAAATTATCATTGAAGGAGGGGTGAAGGCCTCAAAGGCTGTGCTGCACTTAGCTGCAGTGCTGAGGAATGTGTCTCTCGGCGGGGACGTGCAGAGCTGAGCGCCGTGGCTGCTGGCCAAGCTGGGTCTCCTCTACTGAACTGGGAACCGAGTCAAGGGAAGTGCATTTAAACTTGGGTAAAGAGCCTCTCTCTCTTTGCCAGACTGGTTTCTGCAGCCCCCACCGTTTGGGGCAGAGGGGGAAGGGGTGCAGCGTGTGGCCCCGGTGGGCTGGGGCTGCTGTGGGTCCTGCTGGCTCTGAGCTCCCTCCCTTCCTCCCTCCCTGGAGAGAGGATGCTCTCACCCTGCAGAGACCTGCGACCTCTCCCTGGCTTTCCCCAGGCTCCCTGTGTGGTCTGCAGCAAGATGTTGAACCACGGGAGGTTTCTGCCTCCCTGGCTGTAAAATGAAGCTAATCTGCGACCTGAGGTTGCTGCTTTCCCCGTTCTTGTGATCGCTGCCCAGGGCTCCTGCATCTCCTGCCTCTGGAGTCACGGGACTTGCAGGCTTTGCAGTGGCCCCCCCAGCTCTGGATTATGGGAAGAGGAATGGGAAAATATCCAGGGGAAATGAGACACCATCTACATCGATGGCAGAGGGTCTGGTTTTGGGGACATGGCACATCTTCCACGCCAGCTTGTTGTGCTGCAGCCTGGATCCTTGTTCATTCTTCCCTCATTCCCATCCATCCTCATGGTGGAGGAGCCTTTTGTGCCTAGGTCAGTGTCCCATCTCTACCTTCTCCCAGAGTTTGCATCTCCCACAGCTCTCTGGGCAGGACTGTGGGGATCTGCAGTGGGGCTATGTCGTTGTGACAGGGTTGTGTCACCCCAACAGGGCATGAGCTGGAGCCAGGACAGGCTGTCTCGACAGGGAAAGCTGCAGGAACACTTGTGAAGTGCCAGATCATCCTCTGATTGGGGTTTGTGCCCTTTCCAACCCCGATGGAGCTTGTTCCTCTTATTTCTGGCTGTGCTAAATTAAAACATTGCAAGAAGCGTGATTTCTGCAGCTCTGGGCAGGGCTGAGGTGCCCTGGTGAGTGCTGGGCTGGCTCATCTGCCTGGAGTAGCACCGTGGGGGAGGCTGACACAGCCACACTGCTGGTGTCCCCAGGCTGGTGACATGTCCTGAAATTGGGTCCATCTGCCCTTTCCCAATGCTGTTCCACATGCCAGAGATGCAGCCAAGGCTGCTGCCTGCCCCTGTGCTGCCCATCCTCTTGTTCCTACCCTCCTGCATAGAATCATTGAATCACAGCATCATTAAGGTTGGGAAACTCCTCTAAGACCATCAAGTCCAACCATTAGCTGCCAAGCCCACCACTAAACCATGTCCCCAGATGCCATATCCAGACATTTTTTTTAACACTTCCAGAATGGATGAACACTCCATCAATACCCTGGGCAGCCTGTTCTGCTGCCCAACCACCCTTTTGGTGAAGACATTTTTCCTAATGCCCAACTTCAACTGCCCCTGGCTCAACTTGAACCATTTCCCCTTGTCCTATTGCTTGTTACCTGGAGCAGAGCCTGACCTCCACCTGGCTGCACCTTTCTGTCAGGGAGTTGTGGAGAGTGAGAAATTTTCTCCCGAGACTCCTTTTCTCCAGGCTGAACCCCGCCAGCTCCCTCAGCCACTCCTTGTGCTCCAGATCCTTCCCCAGCTCCGTTGCCTTCTTCTGGACAGAAAAAGCCTCTTCCTTGGGATGAGGGGAACGTGCCCATGTGCCCCATCCCTGTGCACGGTGGCTGCTGGGGACAGCAGCATGGTGGTTCCCCATGACGCGTGGCTTGGAAGGAGCTGAGCCAAGTCATTATCACGGATCACTTCTGCCAGGTGGCGAGCAGGGGACCAGCATCCCAACCCAGGGCACGGCTGGGAGCGGGCAGAGGGTTCAAAGGCTGAGCCAGGGCGGCAGGGGCTCGCTGCAGCCCCACTCCCACCGAGGAAGAGAGCATCTCTTCCAAGCATCCGCCAGCATCGGCTCCCAGCATGGCTGTGGGAGCAGCCACCAGCGTGCGGCAGCTGGGCTGGCATTATCCTGGAAATGTCATCCGAATGCCAGCCCAACGGTGAGCGCCAGGACGTGGCAGGAGGCGGTGACTCGGCTTGCCGGCATTGGCTACCATTTTAGAGGAAATGTGGAGCGGCGGGTAATTATTTCTCGTTCTTAATTGAAATTTCAGCCTCAGTGGTTCGCGAGAGCGGGCGGGAGCAGGAGCACAGGCGAGCGTGACACCAACGCAGGGCGCGTTGTGGGATGAGGGGGAGCACGAGCGAGCTGAGCCTGTGGGGTGGCAAAGCATCTCCCAGCTCATGCAGAGTCCAGCGCTCCAGGGAAGGAATTCCCATAGCCCACAGCGTGGCCTGCTCACGGCTGTGAAATAAAACCAACCCCCAGAACGCCGAGATTTTAATTTTTTTTTTTTTTAAGCGGGGGAGGATGCTTTATTGTTTCTTTATTCCCGTATTTCTGTTTTGCTTCGGATGAAGGGCCAATTAACTGGAATTAGGCGCTGCAGCCTGGCACCCCGCGTCGGCTCGGAGCAATCAGGTGTAGCGCAGCATGGCTGATGAGAGCCAATCAAGATGTATAAATGAGGTGTTGACATTCAAACAGCGGGTACCCGCGCCGCCCGGCCGCAGCCGCGCTTGCGTGCTGCCGAGCCCGCGGCACCGGCCCGGCCACGGGGAAGGGCTGGAGCCCCATGGGGCAGCCAGGTCTGCTTTGGTTCCAGAGTGTTTTGTGTTGAGTGTGATGGTGGGGACACACTGGGGGCAGTGGGCGTGAGGGAGAGTATGGACACCCCTGCCAGGGGCTGTTTGCTGGCAGACCCCCTGCCCAGTGCTGGTGCATCCCCTGGTCAAGGCCCTTAGTGCTGCTCCAGGGTGGGCAGCCAAGCAAAATTTTGTTCCTTTGGGGAAACCGAGGCACGGGGCAAGATGGTGGACAAGGTCCATAATGCCAGGGCCTGGTTTCACCCTCAAGGTTTTGTATTTCCATTGCCTGGGTCAGTTTTGCCTTCAAGTCCTTGAGTGGTATTGGGACACATTTCTCCCCCCGTTGTCTGGGGACCGTGGATGGGGACCTTGGTGTGACCACCATACTGGCAGGTGCAGGGCCAGCACCCTCCAGCAGTTTGTCACCCTCAGCTCTTGGGTTTGCCATGGCTGCTGCTGTGGGACACCCTGGGAGGTGGGGACCAGGGCCACCGGTGGCCGTGGCAGCACCACACAGGCTGGAGGAGCTCGGAGGCCATCCAGGGAGGAGCAGGCAGCTCCGAGGCGAACAGCCTCATCAGCGTTTCCTGTCTCACGATGGAGAAATCGCATGTGGTGAGAGGCTCTAAAAATAGGCTCAGCAAACTTTTAACCACATTTGCAGCTGTTAAAGGTAAAGCCAGAGCAGCCCCGGGGAAGAAAACATCCCTGGCCGTGCCTCCCTGGTGCTAACCCTCAGCTCTGCCGGTGGTGGGGAGCCAGCTCTGAGGGCAGGAGCCCCCAGATGGACAGTGGGGCCGAGCCTCTGCCTGGTGGCATCGTTCTCCTGTGTGTCCCCATTAAGTGTGTGGCAGGAGGACATTAGGAGCAGGAGCACGTACCGGCAGGCTCTGTCTAACAGCGCTGCTGCCTGACCCTGATTTGTAGCAGGGCTGAGCAGGGAGGTTTGCTGTAGTGTTACAGCTTTTCCTGTGGTAATAGCTGGACAGGCAGCACTCACACGGCGCTGCCAGGAGCCCGCAGTGGCACGGGGATCCCACGGTGGGAAGGAGAGGCTGTAGCTGGGTCATGGCACATTTGCTTGCAGGAGAACTGAGGGGGCGTGTGGGGACACGGTGTTGCTGCTGGAGTTGTGTCTCCCCATGGCAGCAGTGCTGGAGCCCAGCAGGGTGGCAGGAACACAGCTGGATCTGCCTGTCCTTGTCCCCACCAGCCCAATGACTCCATGTCCAGTGCTTGTCCTGCACTCTGCAGTGGGTGCTGCTGTCTCCTTGCCTCCTGCCCGTGTCACATCGCCAGGGCTGGAGTCAACTGGGGACAGTGGCCAGGGTTGCCAGGTCCTCTCCCAGCCGAGGTGTCAGCTCCCTGATGGCACTCAGGGGACTTTGTTTCATTTCCCCTGTTTCTGCCACACCAGGGGTGACAAACCATCAGAGGGTGCCAGCCCTGTGCACGCAGTGGCCACAGCAAGGTCCCTTTGTACTGTCCCTGTGAGGATCTCTGTGTGGGGGTGGATGCATCCCATTGCCATGCATCCCCAGGGACTTGCAGAGGCAAAATTGACCTGGTAATGGAATGGAAATAAAAAACCTGGAGGGTTGAGGTGAGCCCCAAGGTTGTGGTCCTTGTGGAGGGCTGGCAAGGGGCATTCTGCCCACAAAAGATGGAAGGGGCAGCAGCACTCTGTGGTGCTGTGGTCCCTGGCCTGTGCCAGCCCCCAGCCCCAAGTGGGAGATAGCAAAAATCTTTAACCTCACAGACATGGAAGGTTGACTTGAACCATCAGAAGGATGAAAGAGACAGAGAGAGGGAAGGATTAAAGGGAAGAAATGGAGATTCCTCACGTTACTTTCGCTGCCTGATGCCAGCAACTTGCAAACCCTCAGCACCTCTCACTGCAGCTCAGTGGCACAGGAGGGCACATGACTTTCTTTTCAGGAGGGAACTTCCCAGAAAGATTTTATATACTTGCTGTTGGTGTGATGTCTGGGGGAATCCACTGCTTTCTGTCTGCCATTGCCTGGCTTCACCTTCTCCTGCCAGCGACTGTTGAGTCCTCACAGCTGCGTTTGAGGTGATGGTTTGGGTTGTTGTCAGCCTTCACCTGCAACACTGGAGGGGAAAAACTGCCCCTCAGAGTTTTATTTAGCTAAAAAAACCAAACCAAACCCAACCTCAGTCAGGTGCAGGCTGTGGGGTGCCTCATGGTGGTATGACTGGGATGCTGGGGAGCAGCACTGGTCCCCAGGAATCTCCACTGGCCACATTGGGATCAGTGTTTTGGCAAAAAGCATCACCTTGCCAGGAGGAATAATAGCCAGAAGGGGGAGGGGGCCGGGGCAGGCAGACAAGCAAATCCGTTTTATCAGACGCCGCATATTTTATGAAAGCACATTTCAGCTCTTCAGCCTTGGAAAGCTTTTCATACCCTTTAATTTTCTAATAAAAAGGAATTACGTTTGCTGAAAAGCCAGTAACAAGATTCACTGTCATTGTCTTTTGTACAGACCATAATTCCTGGCTCGGGCTCCTGCCTGCAGCCCCGTTGTGTGGTCCCAGGTGTGGGTCCGGGGTGGTGGCACGAGGGGCCTCAGGACCACGGCTTTGCTGCTGGGAGCTTGTGGGAGGTGCCCGGGAATGATGGGGTGGAGGTGAGCACCACGTTTGTCTGCATCCACAGTGATGCCTCTTGGTGCCCAACACAGATCCCTGAGAAAGCAGCATCTGGTTTTGAGGTGGTTCCTGCCGTCTGAGTGTGCCAGGTGGGATGGCCCTGAACCAAAAATCAATTTAATTGCCTGGTCATTGGCCTTGTAACCGTGAGCTCGAGAGGGATGTGAGGTCCTGACGAGGCTGGTGGCTGGCAGACAGCTTTCCTGGTCTTTGATGTGGCTGGGACAGGTTGTGGTTACACGTGTTGGAGCAATGGGGTGTCTTTGCTGAGGACAGCGAGCTGGTGTCCCCTGGCCCTGCAGATCTGACTGGTGAAAAGGTTCAGCTGGGCAGGCAGCAATTCCCAGTTATCCCCCACCATCCCAGGTATCCCCGCTGCAGGCTGCAAGATCTGGCATGCAAACAGCAGCTACCACGTGTGACACCTCAGCAAGTCCAGGGCACTCCCAAAACCCAACCAACCGCAGGCTCTGACAGCGGGCAAAGCAGCACCGAGAGTCACCAACTCCTCCCAGCTCCCCTGCGCGCATCCTGGCGGTGTTTGCAGCACGGAGAGCCCTCAGAGGCTCACTCACACCCCGCTTTCCTGCAGGGGTGCATCCCGGAGCCGGTGCCACGTGGTGCCGGAGCCGCGACGCCGCAGCCGCTGGCGCTCCCTCGCCTCCCGAGCTGCTCATTTGAAGTTTCAGCTCGCCGGCTCTTTTCGTGCAGGTGGGATGCAAAACCCTCCTACAAACACCAATAAATATTTTCTATCTCCTCCTCCCCCCCACCCCGCCTCCAATTCTCGTTTTCATTCTTACTTCCCAGCTGGTTTTGGGGGGGAAAAAGGGGTTTTCAAAGCTTTCCGTAAACGTGTGTAACAATAGGAAGCGTTGCCTTTTAGCCTGCGGCCGGCACAGTTTTAAATGAGGTCCCAGGTAGTCATGGTTACCTCTCCTCTTCAGTAAGAGATGACTTTTATTTCCTGCCTTTTGTATTTGCACATCTCAGATATACATTCTCCTAAACCATAATTGGTATTCACGGATAGACAGGAACGCAGGAGTGAGCTGCCACAAGAGGGGAAGAGCCAGATGGACGCAGGGGGTGTCAAGGTCTCCAAGCCCCCAAACATCAGGAAATCTTAATTTCAAGTCATTTTTCCTCCCCTGGCAAGGGCGGGGAGGCAGACCTGTCTCTCCACAGCCTCAGGGCTTGTCCTGATCCCACCTCCCTTGCAGCATCCTGGCTATTCTGATTGCTGCACCAGAGTGGGATTTACCCTCTTGTCCTGCAAGCCTCTCCGTCATCCTGCATCCCCCCCAAGCATCCCTTGATTGTGCTGAGCTGGGAAGGTGAAGGAGGGGCTGCCCTGTGCCCCTTGTCCCCAGACAGAGTCCTGACCCCCGAGGCACTTGGGGGGCCAAGCCTGCCCCCCTTGATTTTTGGAGGCACGAAAGGGAAGCAGAGCTGTGGGGCTGCACGCTCGCAGCGGGCACAGCCCGGGGAGCGGGCGCGGGAGGGAGAAGCGCTCGGCAATGATTGATGAAAGATCATAGCCTCATTCCACGGGATCATTGCTCAGAGTGTGGGCAAAGCTGCGAGTCCCAAGGGGACCATCGCCTGGATGCATGTGAGCCTGAGATTCAGGGCAGAGGGGATGCAAAGCCACATATTTTATGCCTTTTTTTATTTTTTTTCCCTCTCTCTCTCTCTCCCTCTCTCTCTCTCTCTCTCTCTTTCTCTCTCTCTCTCTAAAGCACCAGGAAAACAAAAACCCAAGCTGTCTAATCAGAGACAAGCAGATTCCACCCACTTCCTTGGAAAACTTGCATTTGCTAGGAAATCATCTCGCTGCATTTACAGCAAGCAGAGTGCCCCAGCGGTAGCTCGTGCCTTTCTGGCAGGATGATAACCAGTGCTGAACAATTATTGCGCTGGAGCGGGAGCAGCAGACATATTGGCTTTTCTCAGCCAGCAGGAAAGAATTTGCAAAACTAAGCAGGCGACTGGAGCAGCTCGGATTTGCAGCGTTGGATGCGCGGTGCCGCGGATTCACAGCTCACCAGATTTGCTGGTGGCAGCATATCAGGGACTCGCACACCGCATGCACCTGGGCTCCTATTTACATGATTTTTTTTTTAATTTTTTTTTTTTTTTTTTGCAAGGGAAGGGCTTGATTTTGCTGCCTGGAAAATGTGTCTGAGTCCCAGCTTCCCCCCGTGGATGCTCAGCCCCCCCAGGTGTGCGCTCGGGTAGTGGGGAGAAGTTGTTTGCTTTTGTGGTTTTTCCCTTTTAATGAGAAAAGTGTGTATTTGTCACAGAATTGTAGAATGGTTTGGGTTGGAAGGGGCTTAAAGGCCATCCCTTGAATTCCACCCCTACCATGGGCAGGGACATCTTCCACTAGAGCACGTTGCTCCAAGCCCTGTCCAGTCTGGTCCTGGACATTTCCAGGGATGGAGCATTCACAGCTTTTCTGTGCACATGTGCCATGGTCTCACCACTCTCACAGGAGGGTGTTCTTAAAAGAAACTCTCAAAAACTACTGTCAAAATTGTTGTCAAAGAGGTTGTCCTTAAAAACCAGTGCTGGGAAGAAAGGCAGCAGTTCAAGCAGGATCCTGCCCCATGCCAGCCTGGCTGCCCTTAGCATCACCAGAGGAGCAGAGTCAGTCTGGGGGTTCCCAGGGGAACCCTCTTGGGCGCAGCCACAAGTCCCCAATCAAGGCAAAACTCCTTTGCTCAATTGTAACTTCAGGCAGAGATGTGTGGGATTGCTGGAGCAGCTCCCATCCCTCAGAGGTTTTGTGGTTCTTGCACAGGTAAAACTCTCCCTGATTGCAGGTCCCACATCTGCCCGTGTCTTCTCCATGGGCTGGGCAGAGTGGAAGCAAAGAAATCCCTTCCCTTCAGGCTTGTGGGGTTGGGAACTGGATCTGTTCCCATTTCCCTCTGCCCACTCACAGCACTCCCTGTCTCTCCTGGAGCATTTCTGAGCAGGATGTTCCAGTGTGGAGAGGTGGCACGGTGGGGTTTTGGTGTGGATCTGAACTGCCTTCCCACCGTGGGTGCTGCTTGGCAAGGACAGCAGGCAGAGCCTGGCTTGGGATACTCTTCCCAGCCCTGCTCGGGATGCAAACTGCGCATCAGTTGCACCAGCAGCTGATGGAGACTCCAGTATATTAGCAGCATTAATTAAGTTACAAAAATTATGCATGTTATCAGTTATGAGACGACCTTTCATAAACTCCGTTATTAAAGCAATAAAGCATGACCCGCTGGTCCTAACCAGTCTAATGGCTGGCTAAGAGCACGGTTTTTCACATAATACTTTTAGCAGGTCATTAGCTGAGCAATAAGATAACGTGGAGAGCCAAAGTGATGTGCAGGAATGGCAGTGGAGGCAGAGACAGTGCTTGATGAGGGGACATGGGGCTGGGGGTCACCTGTCCTCCCACATGGCTTGTACGGGTGTGCAGGGCTCCAGTGGTGGGTGATGCTGGGGTGCTCCCAGACTGTGCAGTGCTGAAATCCCAGTGCCATGGGGCAAACCCAGCCCTGGGGCAGGTGTGGGGCTGGTGTCAGACCCTCTGAGCCCTGGTTTCCCTGCCAGAGCCCACCCTGCAGAAGGGAGATGGGGTGTTGTGATGTGACTATCCCGACTGCAGTCCCAGTGAGCTGTAGGATGAGGATGGAGGTTCTGACTTTCCATGAGGCCAGGGGTGGGATGGAGGGCCTGGGCTCCCTCTGCCTGAGTGGTGTTGGTGTATGGGCAGTGCTGGTCTCAGCATATGGTTGGTGTTGGTCTATATGGGCTAAGACCCTGATTTGGGGCTATACAGTTCGGTCCCCTCCCTGCTGTGCCTGGGGGGACATGCCAGGCATCCAGGGCCACCCAGAGGAAGCCACCAAGCCCTGGCCCCCACGTCTGCTCCCTCCACAGACTGAAGCACACCCCAGCTGAGTATGATGCCCTCCCTACCCCTGGCTATGCCATGAGACCTGGGCATGCCAAGAGCTGCACCACAACCCAGCACCCCCAAAGCGCCTTTCCCGGTCCCCGCCAGCCGTTTCCAAGCACTGACCCTCTCCATAAACAAAGGAGAAGGAGAGGGAGGGTGGCTGGCATGTTAATATACTCTCCCCCCCTCTTTTCCTCCCTTCATCCCTCTGGGAAAGGCCTTTGCAGATATAAGCAAACCTTGATTAAAAGCTGCCTGACAGGCAACGGCAGCAGCAAGCAGCAGGCAAGGAAGCTCTCCAAGTCCAAAGGGAGCTGCTTCTGCTGCTGCCGCTGCTGCCTCCATTCTCAGATGTCCCTGATCCTTTAATCAATCACAGCCGCGGAAGAGAAGAGCAAACACCCGTGCCGGGGCAGAGGTATGTGCACGCATTCGTTCCAGCCGCAGCCGAGGCAGCGCCGCGCGCCTTGGGCTGCAGGCACGGAGCCGTCCCCGCGCCCGGAGCTGCTCTTTCATCTCCCGGAGACAAGCAGGGGCTGTGTCCCTGCCCGTGCCTCCCACAGCCCCCAGGAATCCGGCATGGAGGATGGTACCCCGTGGGGAGCAGGCTGCGGGAGGAGCCTCTTGCCCTCTCTCCCCAGGTGCTCCAGGATGCGTTCCTGGGGAGGGGATTCTCCCAGCTGCCATCCCACGGGCTGTGCCACGCCGGCACTCCCTGGCAGCAGGGAGAATGGGGTGCTTGCAGATGTTGGGGAGCTCTGGGAATGGGGATGGCCACAGGGAGCCAGCCTGGCTGTGGTGTCTAACACAGGGCTGGCCAAAATCCATCCATCCTTTGGTGGCACACCGTGGCTGGGAACACGGAGCAGCGCTCGTGGCTCCTGGGGTGTCCCCATTGGGGGGCAGAGCCCCATCCTGGGCTGTGTGGGGTGGGCAAGGATCTGCTCCAGCCCCGGAGGGACAGGCAGGGCCTCACGCCAGCTGCGGCCATGCCCGGAACCACCAGCATGCAGAGAAACCGCCCACCCCCGGGATGATTTGTCACCAAGTCCTGTGTGTCACCACGGGGCTTGCTCCACAGAGAGGCTGGAGATGGGGGCGGAGGGAGGGGAAAAACACGTCGTTTTAATAAAACCCAGCAAAATCCTCTGGTTCCTGACGTGCTTCCCCAGCTCGCGTGCGGCAGCGGGAGCTCCACCGGTGCGAGGCCGGCAGGGGCAGGGAGGGACCGCGATTTTCCTGCTTATTTTTGCTGTTGCTTATTTTTAGCGCCGCGTCTTAATATATTGTGACAGTGCCCTGGGACGCAGCGCGCCTCCGGTCGCAGGAGAAGGTGTCTGGGGCAGAGCTGCTCGATGCCACGAAGGAGCTGCAGCCAATCGCCGGCACAAGGGCGGCTAACAAGGCACCCGCCGCTAACGGGGGTCCCCGGGGGAGTGCTGGGGATGAACCTGTGCATTGAATTCGTCAGGGCTCTGCAGGGAGGGACTTGCTCTTTGGGGGAGTCACGGGTTTTAATGTGTTTTTTGAATTAGGCAGTTGTGGTAATGGCGGGCTGGTCACTGGCAGAGCCGGTGCCTTGGTAAGAGTGGGTGTCTGTGCAGGCAGGGACATGGATGGTTTGGTGTTTCAGGTACCTCGTGTGTACTGGGGGACTCCAGTGCTGTGCTGACTTCGATCTCCCTCCCTGGAGCTGGTTTTTGGGAAGAGTTGAGTGGTTTCCATGCCAAAATGTGCCTCATGGTTGCCATTTTGGACCTCCAAGTGCGTTTCGATGCAAGGCAGAGAGGCAGCTGATAGGGGCACAGGATGTCACTGGGATCAGGGTGAGATCCCACCAAGACAGAGGTTGCTGGCGCTGGCTCAGCCATGAGTGTAATTCCAGTGGGGATGCTGTGTCCCTGGGGAGATCCGGGTTGGTGCGGTGCTGGGTTTGGCAGCAGGAGTCTGCGTGCACAGGCTCTGCCTGCCCCAAGCCCATTAGTGACAGATCTTTGTGGAATAACCCTCCTCATTAAGGCGAGCTACCCCGTGTGTCAAAGCTGCTTTATAAGGAAATTATGCTCGGCTCCAGCCGGGATGTGCGTATGTAAATGGGGTGATGCACAGCCCTGATTGAGACATCATGGGGAAGCTCAGCCCAGGACCCCTGGGAATCTTCAGTCCTGGGGGAAACAGGGGCTCCAGAGGGGCTGGAGGGTGCTGGTGGTGTGGGATGCACCTCAGCCACCTCCTGGGGTCTGGCAGCCCCTGTGTGCACTCAGGGCTTTGGCAGGAGCCATGGAGCTAGTTAGGGCTGGAATGTCTTCAGGTGTTGGATGCTCCAGTCACCACATCCTCCCAACAGCTTTGCAAAGTACCTCCTCTCTGTCCTGTGCTTGGGGGAGTAGAGGGGAGCCCCCTCTCTTCCATCCCACCCCCCACTTTTGTCAAGATGTCACTTGTGTGCCCAGTACTGGTGGAGGAAGTGTGGAGTTCCCCTCTGCTCCTCGTATCATGACCTGAAGCCCTACTGAGCTGGAATGAAATCTTCCTGACCACGCATCTGAGGCGCTGGGATGCTCCACACACACACTGGAAACGTTGGGATGCCCCAGCGTTTGGAAGAAGCAGGAAGAATGTGCCAGAGCTGAAGCCATCACCGGGCTTTGTTGCCTGTAATGGGACATTGAGGACACCAAAGGACACCGTGAGACACCAAGGTTCTTCACACAGCACCTGTGCTCACTGCTCCCTTCCAGGACACAGCACACACCAGCCCCCCGGGATCCAGGGGGAGCATCCCCTCAGGACATTGGCATCTCTTTGTGGAAACAGGGTGACAGCTTGGCAGGGAATTGAGACCCTTCTTTTTTTTGGCAGCGCATTCCTAATCAGCAGGACCCGCGCGCCCCGCCGCAGGCACGCCGCGCGCTGCTATTTACGGAGCTACTTGAAATACACCTGCAAGAGAGCAGAGGAGAGAGGAGCCAGCAAGTAAATAACCCAGCAACCCGCCGGAATGAAAACAGGGAGAAGAGATGCAGGCAAAAAAGAAAAAAACCCAAAATGAAGTGTGGTGTGGGATTGAGGGGCTCCATCCCAGTCGTGCCGTGGTTTTCCAACAGGATGCTCGGTGGTTTTGGTGGTTGGTGGGGAGACCCCATCCCATTGTTGGCCATCTCAGTGCATCTCTGGAATGGCAGGGAGATGGATGGATGGATGGATGGATGGATGGATGGATGGATGGATGGATGGAGCCTTTTGCCCACCTTCCCATTTGCTTTGTTTACCTCATGCTGCTGTTCATCTCCTGCCTCCCCCCACCCTCTTCTGAAACATTATAAATCAAACAGCTTAAAATGTAAAGCATCAAAAATTCTAAAACCTTCATCTATTATTAACTGTGACAGTAAATTCCACCTCTGAATGTTTCACATAGCAACTGTTACCAGGACTCAGCATCCAAAGCTGATGTTCCAGCAACTTTCCATCACGGTGCCACCACCACTCCAACAGTGCCGACACCAGCCTGGTGAGACAGGCTGCCATTCCCAACACTCTTCAATGGGATTGGGATGCCAGCACGGAAACTGAGCTCAGATTTAGTAAATACAGCCCAGGATCAGAAAGGAACTTGGCGCCTGCATGTGGGAGCTGGTGGTGGGATCCTCCATCATGGTCCTCCCTCTGTTGGTCATGCAGCCCCTCAAACTTCATTACTTTCACCATCATGTTACGAAGCACCATAAATAACAAGGATGGGAATGAAGTGGTTAAAATAAATGGCTAGGGAAGGGGGTTTGCAGGGGTTGGTGTTTGCTTTTCTACCTCCACTTTGTCCCAGTGCTGGATGTTGTTGTGGCCCCTGAGTGGTGACCCTCAGCCTGGCATGGGCAGGGGTTCTCACTGCTCTGAGCATTGTGTTGTGCTGAGTTTGTGATGTGCCAGGTGCCCAGAGGGACCAGGAGCCAGGTGTTCATCGATGGGGTTTGTTCACATTTTGGTGTTTGCTTGCTTTCCCCGCGTGCCATCATGGCTCTGTTCTGTGTTTTGTCCCCTGCCTGGAGGTTGAGCTGGGGTGTTTTATGTTGGATTTGGCTGCATGGCAGCACTGTGAGCCTCGTTGGAGGTAGGGAGAGCTGTGGCTCTGCAACCCCACGGAATGCTGAGCCTGCTCTGGTGGGAGCCCCACCAATGCACCAGCACCACGACCATGGCAAGGCTCACACCGGCACCCCAAGCACCCAAAACCACGCAAATTCCCCCAGCAGCACCCACCAGGCCATGCCTGGTGGCCCCCATACCCTGGCACAGGCATCCCTTCCTTGCCATCATCCTGCAAATCCCGTGGCTGCCCACTGGGATCTCGTGTTGTGCCATGCCGTGCTGTGCTGGCTGCGGGGCCAGGCAGCAGCGGCTGCTCTGCGACTCCCCAGGGACAGGCAGCAATTTTCCTGCTCTGAAGAAGCTTGTGAAGGTTTGAGTGAATCTGGGAAGCAAATCTAATTGGCAACCTGGTAATTCCTCGGGGGGACATGTACTTTGGTCATATCTAAGTACATTCCAGCCAGTGTTTAAGACACGCTGAATCCAAACTTGGACAGTCAAATACCAGCAGCTCTAAGCTCCTTATCTATTTCAGGCAGATTAACTCCTTAATCATCTCTTTTGGAAGTTCCCTGCCCCAAATTCCTCTCCCCTCCTTTTCCCCCGCCCCCAGTTTTTCAGCAGGAACAAAAGGAACCGATTTTGCAGGGTGCCAAAGGTGGGGATGGCGCCTGCCGTGATTGACAGAGTCAATAACCTGGAGCCGGGAGAAGGCCTTTGGAAATCTGCTTCCCACTTCACCTGCCCCAGTATTTGTCTTCAGGATTTCAAGCTAGGGAATATATAATACCGAAATAATTTACCACACAGCATCAAACCTCAATTTATTATTTTCAACCTTCTTTTCTTTTATGTTTTCTTTTTTTTTTTTACTTGATTTATTTCTTCCAACACAGTTTTATCCTTATTTCTCCTTTCCCCCAGGGGATTCCAGCTCAGCATCCCCTAGCAGGTGACCACTCTGCAGCCCCCAGCCCTGCTGGTGGCAGGGGGATGCTGGCAGGCAGAGGAGGCCGTGCTGAGCCGTGGGGACACAGCCGGTGCTGGCCACTGTCACTCAGGGGAGTGTCGGAGCATTACGCTTCATTACCGAGCTGTCTGCTGCCGGCAGGGGACGGCTCAGGGCAGAGCCCGGCAGCGGCACAGCCGGGACTGGCTCCGGTGCACGGACCTGTCTGTGGGCAGGTGCTGGAACGTGGCATCTCTGGGGTGCCCGTACCCAAAGGCACCTCACAGATTTCGCTGTGATGGTAGTGGGGAGCTGGTGGTTGCTGGGTCATGAGATTGGCTGCCCCAAAAGTGAAGGCAGGAGCTGCCACAGAAAGGCAGAACCCCCTTTTGCCTTTGCAGGGTAATGCCCCCCATAACCATGAATCCCAGTGAGGGGGTCTCAGTGAGACAGGGACTGGGGATCTCTCTGGGATCACCAGTGGTAACTGAATAGCATTTATCTAAAACAGCTGTAAATGTTCCATATGCCTGACGTGTGGGGACACTGGGACAAAGCCCCATCTTCTCCTGGAGAGGGAGAGAGAGTTTGGGATGGGGAGAATGCGTGGGATGGTGCCAGGGTCTGTCCTTTGCTGTCAGCAGCCATCCCACAGCAGCTGGTTTTGGATGTGGCAGCGTGAATTTGCTGAGTTTTCCTGATGGGAAAACAGGCTGTGACCAGGGATGAGCCACAGGGGCTGGCCCAGTGGCACATTCAGAGGAGCTGGGAATGTCCTGGGGGTGACGGCCACCTGTCATCCTTTGGGGTCTCCACTTCTCTTGGGGATGGGGAGACCCACTGGGGAGCACCCAGGACCCTGGGGCTGGGACACGAGCCTGCTCCTGGGCTGGCACTTCCCAGCATCAGCACTGGACCCCAGCACAAACCTGGACCACTCTACAGTGGGGAAACTGAGGCACAGCTAGAGAGTGGTCCTGCTTCCAAACCAGTGGATTTTCCAGTTCCACACTGCTGGGTGGGTGCCAGATTCTGCCACCAGGTTTGCTGTGGGTTTGCCGGGCCAGCAGTGCCAGGGGACACGAGCCATCCCTGTCACATTCCCCACAGAGTGCAGCCTTACGCACCCAACCACATCCATGAGCAACCAGCTCACGAGATGCAGACCAGATCCAGGACTGGGATGAGGATCCTTTCCCTCTTCCATACTTGGGAAAGCTTTAATTTGCTTTTATTTTTGCTGTAAGCAGCATGAACCCCTTGGGGCATCAGCATTGCAGAGGAGGGTGCCAAGGGCATGGCATCTGCTCCCCGCCTTTCCTGGTGGGGATGGAGCTTCTGTCCTGCCTCAAGGGGAAACTGAGGCAGGGGACAAGCAGGATGTGAAAGAAGAAGGGAGGGTTAATATTAGTGGTCGCAGTAATGATTGGAATGGTTAATTATTATTGGAATTGAAGTGAGTCAGGCCGAGAGCAGGAGGGGAGGGAGGAAGGAAGAAGGATCCCAAGCTGTCAAGCAGAAAATGAGTAAAGAAAAAAACTGTGAGCATGTGGAGAAGTGGCCAGGCTGTCACGCTGGCCCTGTGCTGGCCCCGTGCTTGGGGTGAGGCTGGAGGGTTGGCTGAAGGTCACCACGGTGGTGACAACAACCCCATTGTGCCCTGGCACCATTGTACTGACAGCTCCAGGGAAGTCTGCAGCAGGATTTGGGTTTGGAGACTGGGATTGCTGGATCTCTCCTAACCTCAGCTGTGTTTCCAGCCTCCTGCAGGGTTGGTTTTCCTTCCCCTCAGAGCCCCAAGGTCGATGTCCAGCCACTGGCTGGGAGCAGGATCATGTGGAGCCTCACTCCATGGTGCATCCGGCCATGAATTTTGCTCTGGAGTGGAACATGGTTCACCTCCAGAGAGGGAATTTGCCCAGGAAGGCTCAGGCTAAGCATCTGTTTTGCTGTGGGCCTCCAGCCTTTTTTTTTCTCCTTCTTTTTTCGTTTTTTGGGGTTGTTTTTTTTTTTTTGTTTTTGTTTTTGGGGGTTTTTTTTGGTCTTTTTCTTTCTCCTTTTCTCTTATTCTTTCTCTGTGTTTTTCTTCTTTTTTGTTTTCTTTTCTATTTTCCTTTTCTTAATTTTCCTTTCCCCCTCCTCTCCTTTTTTTTTTATTTCCCCCTTTTTTCTTCCTCTTATTCCCCCTTTTTTTTCTCCCTTCCTTACCAACTGACATTTTCCACCACTACGAAAAAAAAAAACAACTCAGCAACTTGCTGTGACTCCCAGAACCTCCCATCATCCTCCCCCAGCCCAACCCTCTGCAAACCTCCCATCCTTGACATCGAGAACCCAACCCCCCCCTTCCAAAATAAAGGAGGAAAAAGCAAGGGGAGAGAGGCTGGAGCTGGCGGCTGAGCCGGATTTCCATGTGAGGGGATGAGGTTGGGGCGGCCACGGGCTTCCCCTGGCAAGCGACAGAGGAACCGGGGCCAGCAGAAACGTTGAGTCATGAGTGCGGTTCGCAGGCGGTGGATTTTTTTTTTTCCCAAGGAAAATTCCTCACTGGGGAGGAGCAGAGCTGGGAGGGGGGCAGCAGTGAAGGACTGTGGCCCCTAAATGGGACACTGATCTGGGGATGGGGATGCACCCCGTTGCGATGGGAATCCCCTGGGCAGGTTCCAACCCCCGGGAGGGCGGTTTGGATAAGGGGGGGACCTGCCCAGGGAATTCCCCAGCAGCTGGATGGGAGGAGCAGCGTGATCTGGGGGGGCAGCGGGAGATGGGGACCCCATCCTTCCTCCTCCTCCTCCTTCCCCACATCCGCCCACCCCCACGCAATGGGCGGCGCAGCCCCAGCTCCATTTATCATCATCTGCGGGCAAGTGAAGTGTGCAGGGAACAGCTGCTCCGCTCGGCTGAGCGCCGAAATGGGGCGGGACGCGGGGCTGGGGGGGCTGCGGGCTGCCCTGGGGTACCAGAACCCCCCAGTCGCTGCACTGGGATGGAGCACTGGCGTGGTGGGAGATCCTGGTGATGATGGGAGGGGTATTAAAGGGGTTTACTGCGGGGAGAGCACATTATTGGGGTGCACTGGGGCAAGGGTGCGCTAATGAGTGCATTGAAGGGGTTCACTGGGAAGGGGACCATTATTGGGGTGCATTAAAGGGGTTTATTGAGGGGCAGTGCAGTAAGGGGGTGCACTGGGGAGAGGGTGCATTAAAGGGGTTCACTGGGGAGGGGACCATTATCGGGGTGCATTAAAGGGGTTTATTGGGGGGCAGTGCAGTAAGGGGGTGCACTGGGGAGAGGATGCATTAAAGGGGTTCACAGAGGGGGCATTGAAGGGGGGTGCCCTGGCAGCGGGGTGTCTGTGGAGTGCAGGGACAAACAGCAGCAGCTCCACAGCTGCGTGGAGGGTTTGTTCCTGCCCCGGGCGAGCCCCACGGGTCCCTGTGCACTGCTGAGGGGGCTCTGTCTGTATTCCATCCCCCCAGTTCCTCTCCTTCCCAGCTCCTGAGGCAGGATGCCCTTTCCTGGTCTGTCCCACACACCCCGGCTCCCCCCCCCCGCAGCCTCCCCTTTTCTCTCCTCCCTTAATAATCAAATTCTCCGGAGCACTTTGCGGTGTGGCAGCCAGCCAGAAAGGGTTTCTTTAAACTCCACCAGCTCACAATTAAACAAATCCGGGGCTGACGCTACTCGATAGGCGCTTATTCCCCTCCCTGAGAGCTGCCGGGGGATCCAGGGGGGTCCAATCGCTCCGTTCCCAGCTCCGATAGCCCCTCACCGTATGGGGCTGCACCCCTGGCTGTGGGACGAGGGCTGGGAGGGGGTTTGCCCCGGGGGTTTGGGGTGGGGAACGGGGTGTCCGCGGTGCCAGCAGTGCTCTGATGGCGGAGCATCCCCCTGCGAGAGCGAGCTGCTATTTTTAGTCGCTGAGTCCTTGTTGATGGTGCAGCAGGGAAGGCGAGGGAGCAGCCGGAGGAGCAGCAGGGCTGGATCAGCCCCCGCGGGATGAGCAGCAGCTGGGAAGCAAGGCCAGCGTGCAGGGACACGGGGGACGCCTTTTGCCCCCTGGGGCTGAGGGGTTGGGGGTCTTGGGTGCTTACCGAGGGTCCCTGCCATGGGAAGTCCTGGGCTGCCTTCAGAAGGCTTCGGATCCAGGCATGCCATGTCCCTGCCAGGCAAGAGGAAGGGAGAGGAAAGAGGAGAAGGAAGGGAGGAAGGGAGGAAGGGAGGAAGGGAGGAAGGGAGGGAGGAAGGAAGGAAGGAAGGAAGGAAGGAAGGAAAGGAAGGAAGGAAGGAAGGAAGGAAGGAAGGAAGGAAGGAAGGAAGGAAGGAAGGAAGGAAGTGAGTGGGGGGAGGAAAATCACTCGAAATCCAGCCACGCAGCACAAATCCTCCCGAGCAGCAGGCAGGCTGCGGGCCACCGTGTATGCTGGCCTGGCAGTGCCACATGGTGCCCCAGCTCAGCTCCTGCCATGGGCCCATGCCATGCATCAGCCCCCAGCACCATGGCAGCATGGCCCCGTGTACCACCATGGTCCCTGGGTCATACCCTGGTGCATCAGGGAGGTGCATCAGGTCCTTGTGTGTCCCCCGTGAGTGACACGGGCTGTGCTGGGCTGTCCGTGCTCCCTTGGGACCAGGGGGACAGGATGCTCTGGCTGTAGCCAGCAGTGAGTGCTGCTCCTTGTGTTCCAGGGACAGGGTTGTGCCAGTGCTGGTCACCGTGGTGGCCCCAAGTCCCTGTCCTCTCCCTTCCCAGGGAGCCATGCCATGAGCCCTGGCTACAGCATGGCTTTGCCAAGGGCAGGTGTCCAGCTGCAGCCATGCAGCAACAGCCCTGTATCGATTCCCATCTCAGAGGCAGTGGCTGGAAACTTCTTCAGGGTCAGGAGAGCACGTCCAGCAGGGACGTGGCAGGGACAGTGAGTGGGCAGGGTCCCTGGGGCCAGCCACAGCCACCTCCCTCTCCGGGGGAAGGCTGTAACCTCCCTGCTGTCGACAGCTTGATTTGATGCCATTAAAGCGTTTGCTCGGAAACAGCCTGCATCAGGCACAACATCTGGCACGGCCCTTCCCCGGCAACGCCGTGGCAGATCCGAGAGCAGAGCTGGCCTCTGGCTCTGCCAGCGGCTCCGGGTGCTGCTGGTGATGAGTGTGTCCCCTCCCAGGGACAGCCTGGTGCCCAGGTGGCCCACAGGGACATGGGACTGTGGCTCTGGGCTTGTGGGATTTCAGCTGGAACACGTTCCCTCTGTGCATCCCCACCTCTGTGTGCCGGTGACTGATCCTTCCCCTCGCACCATGCGCTTCTGCTCATCCCGACATTGTCCCAGCTGTTTGGAAAATTAACAATAATTAATTAATAATAATAATTAATTAATCACGATAATTAATAATAAAGGAGAAAGGGGAGGAAAGCTTCCCCTAAAGCTTCAGCCCAGGGTCTTCTCAAGCCGATTTCATTTTTCAAACCCACTCCCACACAGCATGAAGGGCTCTTTGCTCCCATTAATTCTCTCACCACAGCCCAGGGCTGCCCCACAGCCTGGCTTTGATTTTCCTGCCTTTGTTCCAGCAGCACTGGCACAGGATACCATGCTGTGGTAGGGGCTTTTGTGCCAGCTTTCCAGATTTTTTTGACCCATCTTTTCCCTGGAATTTAGGCTTCAGCTGCATCCAGTTGCCCGCAGAGCCTGCAAGATGCAACTGCAATATGTGGCAGTGACATGGAAAACATCCCAAAAAAGGATGGGGAAGAGGGAGGGATGGGGTGCTGGGCTGGTGTGGGTGGCACTGAGCCTGGCTCCGGTGGTGCCCGAGGACACTGTGATTGGTGCATGCCTGAGCAGCTGGTGTTTGTGGAAATAGAATTAAATAAAGCCCCTTGTGTGTGTGTGTAGACCCCAAAAAGGTGCTGAGGTGTTACTGGTGGGTGCTGCAAGGAAAAGGGCTGAGCTGGGACCTGTCAAACCAGCAGTGTGCTTTATGTGGCTGTGGCAGAACTGCCAGTAAAGGGACCATGTGTTGTTTGACATGTTGTGGCAGTGGCATGAGGGTGATGGAGGGACACGGGGGGACACACATGAATCCATGTCCCAGCTCAAGGCTGCCTGGCACCACAGGGAAGTGTTCCAGGAGCTGGGATGGGCTCAGATAGACACTGCCAGCACCCTTTTGTTATACTCACTGCCTTGATGGAGGCTGAGGGGACAGCACTGGTGTCACCACTGTGTCACTGCCAAGGGAGCAGCACTGAGGGTGTCCCTGGACAGCCACAGACCCTTGGGGCTGCCCTAACCCAGGCTGACAAATCTCCATCTCATCCAGGCTTGCGTCCACCCCAGTACCTTCAACCCGCGGGTACTGGGGACAGGCAGGATGCATCCCCCTGCCACCAAGCCCTTCACTAGCCCGCACAAGCCACTTGACTGCCTTGAGAGATCAAACCAGTGCCCCAGGTGTGTCCCTGCTCCCAGAGCAAGCGGGCTGAGGAAATGGGGAGCTTTAATGACGACGGTGGCGAGGCGCTCAGTAATGACGGCTGCTGGCGGGAGCAGACAGCTTCCAGATGGCATCGCGCCGGGGCAGGGGGATCGCTGGGGCCGGGGGGGCTGCGGGAGGCAGCAGCCGGCAGAGACGGGCAGAGCCAGCAAGTTGAAATGACTTTTTTTGCAGCAGAGCCTGCGGTTCTGGCCCTTCGCGCTGCTGCTTTCAGTAATTAGCCCAATAATTAAAAAGAATGGCGATAAGAGGGGTGTGCAGAGGCGCTCGCAGGATCTCGGCATCCCTGGGGAGGCGTGTGAGAAGGGCGGGAGTGATTTGCGGATGTGAGGGGTGGTGGATGTGTGAAATACAAAGCAGAGGGACCCCGACACTGTGTGGGGGGTCACTGCACCAGGTGAGCAGGCAGGGAGGGGTGGGCAGCAGGGATGGGCAGCGTCAGCAGCAGGGCAGGAGGGTGGCTGAGCCCACTGCAGGCTGGGAGGAGGCAACCAGACCCCAGCAGCCTCCTGGCCATGGGCACCGTGCTGCAATACAGAGACAGAGGATAGAGGAGGATGCAGGATGCTGCAGGTGGGGATGCAGCGCCAGGCAATGTGATGCAGGGCGACACGGCACGATGCAGAGTGATGCGAGGTGACACAGAGCCAGCTGCTGCCATCCGGGGCGGTGCAATGCACCCGGATGGGATGCAGGGCAGTGGGATGCCATGCAGGGCAATGAGATGCAGGGCAATGCAAGCCAATGCAATGCAGGGCAGCACAATGCAGGGGGATGAAATGCGAGGTGATGTGATGCAGGGTGATGTGAGGTGAGGAAGGAGGAGGCAATGCAGGGCAATGCAGTTCAGGGCGATGCAATGCAAGGCAACACAATGCAGGGAGTCAAAATGGAAAGTGATGCGATGCAGGATGAGGCAAAGCAATGTGATGCAGGGCGATGCAAATCAGGGTGATGAAAGGCAAGGCAACATGAAGCAAGGTAGGCAGTGTGAGGCGATGCAATGCAGGGCAACTCAGGGCAATGCAATTTGGGGTGATGCAAGATAACAAGATTCAGGGAGGTGAAACACAAGGTGTGGTGTTGGAGAGCAATGCAAGGCCATGCAGGCAATTCAGTGCACCATTGGGTGATGCCAGACAATGCAGGGCAATGCGAGGTGATGCAGCATCACGTGCTGTGTTCCAGGGTGGCTGTGAGGCGATGCCCAGTGGGGCAATGCCCAGCAGCTGAGGTGAGGCGAGGCAGTGATGATGTCCCCATGGTGCAGGTGACACTGGCCCTCTCGGACCCCGGCCACCGTGGTGGCGACGCTTCATTTGAATTCTCGCCTCTCTCTCTTCGCAGATAACGAGCCCGCGCCATGCAGTCCTTTCGAGAAAGGTGTGGTTTCCATGGCAACCAGCAGAGCTACCAGCCGACTTCACAAGATACATCACGCCTGGAGAATTACAGGCATCAAAGTCAGGCAGGGCCGAACTGCGAGCGGCAGAGGCTGGTGGCGAAGGAGTACTACAGTCAGCAGCAGCTGCCGTACGCGGGCTATGAGAACAGCGCCGTGGAGAAATACCACCGGGGAAACAAGCAATTAGCGGGGCAGCAGCTGCAGGGCAGGCCGGCCTTTTCCAATTACACCGTGCAGGAGAACAGCCCTTATCCGGCCCGGTATTCCGGGGACGAGAGCCTGCAGGCGTGGGGAGGCCAGCCACAGGCACTGCCCGGCGGCGTGGCCAAGTATGAGGACAACCTGATGAAGAAGACAGTGGCGTTGGCGGGTGGGCGGCCGTACCATGAGCCGGCAGCGACCTCGCTGCCCTTCCGGACTCACTTCCAGCAGCAGCCGCAGCAGCAGCAGCAGCAACAGCAGCAGCAGCAGCCGCCCGCACTCCCCTACCCCAAGCTGCAGCGGCAGAAACTGCCCAACGATGTCTCCTCACCCATGCCCTTCTCACAGAGCCCTCACTTCGGGCAGCACTCCCAGTCCTTCCCTGCCTCCTCCACCTACTCCTCGGTGCCGGGGGGCAGCCAGCCGGCACACTCCTACAAGAGCTGCACGGCGCCCTCGGGGCAGCCGCCGCTGGAGCGGCCCCTGGGTAGCGCTGCCAGCCTGGCCCCTGGCCCCCGTGTGCCCAACCTGCACGGCTACCAGCCCAACCGCATTGGCTACGAGCAGCCCCCACAGCCGCCACCACAGCCCCCCCAGCCGCCACCACCACAGCCCCCACAGCCACCACAGCCCCCGCAGCCCCCGCAGCCCATGCAAGGGCGGCATCACGCCTCAGAGACCCTCCACTACCAAAACCTGGCCAAGTACCAACATTACAACCAGCCAGGCCAGACCTACTGCCAGGGCGATGCGCCGCCCGTCCGGACGCCGGAGCAGTACTACCAGACCTTCAGCCCCAGCGCCAGCCACTCGCCGGCTCGCTCCGTCGGCAGGTCCCCGTCCTACAGCTCCACTCCCTCCCCTCTGATGCCCAACCTGGAGAACTTCCAATACAGCCAGCAGCCCCTGAGTGCTGGTGCCTTCCCGGCCGGCATTGCTGACCACAGCCATTTCATGCCGCTGCTGAACCCTTCTCCCACTGACGGGACGAGCCCCGACACTCAATCTGGGAACTGCAAAAACATGCAGAAGGAGAAGCTGCCCGAAAACCTGCTGTCAGACCTGAGCCTGCAGAGCCTGACGGCTCTCACCTCCCAGGTGGAGAACATCTCCAACACTGTCCAGCAGCTGCTGCTCTCCAAAGCGGCTGTGCCCCAGAAAAAGGGCATCAAGACCCCAGCGAGGACTCCCGAGCAGCTCAAGGGGCAGCACTGCAGTCCTGAGAGCAGCACCTACTCGGCAGAGCAGGTGGGGACCCCCCTGTCTGACCCGCTGAGCACCCCCCAGTCTGTCCATGCTGAGACACAGGACGCTGACTATCTCAGTGGGTCAGAGGACCAGCTGGAGAGGAGTTTCCTGTACTGCAACCAGAACCGCAGCCCTGCCCGCGTCAACAGCAACTCCAAGGCAAAGCCCGAGTCAGTGTCCACCTGCTCTGTGACCTCCCCAGACGACATGTCCACCAAATCAGATGACTCCTTCCAGAGTATCCACGCCACCCTGCCCCTGGAGACCTTCACCAAGTATGTGAGCAATGAACGGGACTGCCCCCGACTGCTCCTCAGCGCCCTGTCCCAGGAGGAGCTGGCTTCTGAGATCATTGTCCTGCAGGATGCCATCAATGAGAAGGCAGACAAAGCCTGGGCCAACTTGCCCATGCTGGGCAAGGAGACCACCAAGTCCCCCTTCCAGATGGAGAACCACCGGCCCAGCCTGGACTCCATGGTGAAAGGTGCCTGGCCCAGCCAGGGTGACTCCAGCACGCTCACCGAGCCCCTCAAGCTGGACAAAGCTTCAGGGGCCAGCACAGGGAAGGACTTTAGTGAGGAGGTGTATGAGGGTCCCCAGGTGGAGTTCACAGCCACCGAAAGCAAGGATGTGCTGAAGGACACTGCCCCACTGGCCTTCAACTCCAAGCCCAGCATGCCAGCAGCGACGTCAAGCGCGGGAGCCACCGGCTACAGCTGCTACTCAAACACCACCGCCAACTCGGTGGCATCTGAGAATGCCATGGAGCATTTCGAGTGGCCGGAGGAGAGCCTGGGTGAGGCCTGCCTGCGGTGGAAGGATCTCCAGGCCACCGACCTCCCCAAGGGCTTGTTCCCCAGCAAATTGGTGAGCTCCTGCAAGGAGAAAAAAAACGCCTGCGGCTTGGACCTGTGTGATGGAGAGCAGCCAGCCAAGAGTGAGCCGGTCCAGGACTTTGGCCAGCAGGTGATGGAGGAGGAGGAGGAGACACTGACCTACGATGAAGCAACAAAGGCAGACAGCGAGAGGTGGCTGCAGGACACCCGGCACTGCTGCTCAGCTGGAGACTTTAGTGAGATCCCCATCATCTCCTCGCCGGATCTGAAGGAGTCAGACCTGGAGGCAGAGGAGTACTCCTCACTCTGTGAGCTGGCTGGCTCAGAGCAGAAGTCAGTGACGTACGATGCCTCATCACCCAAGCCCCCGGAGATGCCAGCCGTGCTGTCCTCCAGCGAGGTGCCTGTGTCTGCCGAGGAGACCGTCAGCACAGTGGAGAAGGAGAGCTCAGCTCCCACCCCACGCCTCTCTGGCCAGTCTGTCATCCTGCTGGGCCCTGCTGTGGGCACGGAGACCAAGGTGAAAAGCTGGTTCAAATCCTCCCTGCCCCACATCCAGCCTGAGGAGGAGAACGGTGGAGGGGAGACATCCCACCTGGAGGCGGCCGATGCTGAATCCGCCTCATCGGTCATGGTGAAGCAGCAACTCACGCCCGAAAACGTGCTGGGGAAGATGGAGCCTGTCTCACGGGGCAAGAGCCTCCGCAACAAGAGGGTCCACTGCCGGCTGCCAGAGGGGGATGGCCCCGGCAGCACCGTGCTGAGTCCCTTCGATGAGCTGCCAGCAGCCAGCAGCGTGGCCGGCGCCTGCCTGGGGCCAGACGGACAGACAGAGGTACCGAGCAAGAGCGCCCAGAGCCAAACACCCCGGTTTCCAGCCGAGGGGCTGCCGGCACGCATGTGCACCCGCTCCTTCACCGCCCTGGCCGAGCCCCGTGCCCCTGCCCCGCTGGAGGGACTGAAGGCCCCCGCGCACCAGGAGAAGCTGGGGAAGAAGCCCGGCTGCGGCGTGAAGCAGCGGGTGGCTTTCAAAACCAGGAAGCGCAACAGCCGGCCGGCCCCCAGGGTGGTCCAAAATGCCAGCGATGCCACCCTCCTGGTGCCCAGCTTGGTGGCGGCGGAGGAGGTGGCAGGGCCGACACCGCTGGAGGGGGACGCGGTGGAAGCCGGGGAGAGGGACCAGCGGTCGATGATCCTGCGCTCGCGCACGAAGACACAGGAGGTTTTCTACACCAAGCGGCAGAGGGGCAAGCGAGCAGCTGATGTCCGGCTGAAGAACTGCAAGGCGCCCAAAAAGCTCATATCTAACAACCACCTCCCACCTGCCTTCAAGCTGCCAGCGCCAGGAAGCCCCCACAAGGAGGGCAAGGTGGGTGCCCGGATGAAGCTGCCCAAAGCAGGGCCGGGCGTGGGGGGCAAGATGTCAGAGCGGCCGCTGCACTCACTGAAGAGGAAGTCCACCTTCATCTCCCCCATCCCCACCAAGAAGAGGAACCTGGTCCTGCGGAGCAACAGCGGTGGCGTGAAGGAGGAGAAGCCAGAGGGTCCCCCCAGCCTCTTCAAAAAAATGCCGGTGGCCAAGAAGGTGAAAGCCAAGCTGCCCCCCAAGAGCTCTGGCGAAGCCATCCCGAAGCCCCCCCTGCCAAAGGAGGCTCCTGATGTCTGCATCAAGATCACCTCCCGGGCGGCCTTCCAGGAGGCCACCAAGACCAAAGTGTTGCCTCCCCGCAAGGGCCGCGGCCTCAAGCTGGAGGCCATCGTCCAGAAGATCACCTCACCCAACCTGAAGAAGTTCACCTGCAAACCAGCAGCCACAGCAGTGGCAGCCACAGTAGCTGCCTACGGCTCCTCCCTGAGCCCGGCTGGGGCAGAGCGGGAGCGGGTGGTGAAGCACAGTGGGGTGGCTGTGGCAGTGGGCGATGCGAGGCTGCCCAAGCTGGGGGCAGCACAGAAGGTGCCCACGATGCCGGTGGCTGAGCCGCTCTGCCGGAACCCCAATGGCCGAGCACCAAAGGGGAAGCCGGGTGCTGGGAAGAAGCTGCCCCATGACGGCTGCCAGGGGGAAGCTTGTGGGTCAACACCAGGGACCCTGACCAGCCCCAGCATGGTGGCCAAGAACCTGGGGCTCCTCCCCAAGAAGAGGAACCGCAAGGGCAAAGCAGCAGCGCTGGGCATGGCCAAGGCGCCCCTGAGCCCTGCACTGCCACAACCACTACCCCGGGAGCGTGTAGCCGGCCCGGGTGGTGCGGAGGAGGCGCCTCGGGAGAAGAAACCAAAGACTGAGGAGAAGGAGGCCGGGAGCAGTGATGGCCCTCCTGAGGGACGCTCCGCCGCCGGGCCGGCGCGGGGGCCGAAGCCGCGGGCCAACCACTCCAACTACAACGGCTACTCCAAGCGGCAGCGGAAGCGTCTGGGCCACGGCAAGGCCAAGGCGGTGCCGGCGCGGTGCAAGAGCCGCGGGAAGCGGCGGCGGCAGCCCCAGCAGGCCCCGCTGCTGCACCCCGCCGAGCCCGAGATCCGGCTCAAGTACATCTCCTGCAAGCGGCTGCGGGCGGACAGCCGCGCCCCGCCCTTCGCTCCCTACGTCCGCGTGGAGCGGCGCGGAGACTTCACCACCACCTGCACCGTCGTCAACTCGCCCGGCGACGAGGCGCGGCTGCAGCGGGGACCGGCCGGGCCGGCGCCGCGGCCGCGGGCGGCCCTGCCCGCCTCCTCCACCATGCACATGGGGCCGGTGGTGTCGAAGGCGCTGAGCGCCGCGTGCCTGGTCTGCTGCCTCTGCCGCAACCCCGCCAACTACAAGGACCTGGGGGACCTCTGCGGGCCCTACTACCCCGAGGACTGCCTGCCCAAGAAGAAATCGCGGCTGAAGGAGAAGGCGCGGGCGGAGGGGCCGGGCGAGGACTCCGCCGTGCCCGCCGCGGCCGAGCGGGCGCCCCGCGGGACTGAGGGCGGCTGCGGCGGCAAGGCGGCGCGGCCGGAGGGGGCCGCCGAGGCGGCCAAGCAGAGCTCGCTGCGCTCCAGCCCGCGGGGCATGTTCCGTCGGCTGCAGAGCTGCTACTGCTGTGACGAGAGGACAGAGGGCGAGGAGGCGGCCGAAAAGCCCCGGCGGCACGAATGTCACAAGGCCGAGTCGCCGCCGCAGGAGCCGGCGGGCGACACGCAGGAGCACTGGCTGCACGAGGCCTGTGCCGTATGGACCGCTGGGGTTTTCCTGGTGGCGGGGAAGCTCTATGGGCTGCAGGAGGCTGTCAAGGCGGCTGCCGACCTGGTAAGAGCTCGGCCGCACGCCCGAGGCGGCATCTTCCGCTGGCCTCCTTCAGCCAACGTCATTCCCGTGTCTGCGCCTCCGGTCGGGATGGAAATTAATAGTTCTGCCCTGGGAGAGCAGGGGAGGTGCTCAGCACCGTGAGCGCTGCTGGGTCCCTACGAGATTTGTGCTGCTGCGTCTCTGATAGCGCCTGAACTCTCCCTGTTAGGCGCAGAAATAGCCTACGGGTTATGTTTTAGGAAGGCGACGGGCCCTCCTGGGGTTGTCACATCCCCTGGCCCAGTCGTGTGTTGCACGGGGTGGCTCAGAGCAGGACAGATGCCGCAGGGTGGGAGATGAAAATGGGCACAACACAGCTTGATGCCACCGTGATGGGCAGCAGGGGAAGGGAACTGGAGGGAGGGCATGACCCTGCCCTGCTCCTCTCCCACAGTGGTTGGAGCAAGGTGTGAGCAAAATAGGGAGGTTGCTGAAGGGAGTGGGAAGTTGTGGCTGGCCCGTTCCTGGAAGTGTTCAAGGCTGGATGGGGCTTGGAGCAACCTGTTCTAGTGGAAAGTATTCCTGCCTGTGGGAGGAGGCTGGAATAAGATGAGTTTTTACAGGTCCCTTCCACACCATTCTAGGATTCTGTGACGTAGATTTTCAGTGCCTGAGAGAGGAAGGGGGCAGCCTCCCATCAGAGGCTGTGCAGGGGGTTTCCAGCAAGTCCCCCCACTGCCAGGTTTGAGGGCTGGCTGTATTCCCAAGCCTGTGTGCTCATTTCATGGCTGTCTGGAAGCTGCTGCCCTCACCACTGAGCCAGGTGCTCCCATCCCTGCAGCCCCTGCTGGGGATGGAGCAGGTAGGGCACAACCCAGGTCATGTCCCTTCCCCTCCTGGCCCATGGAGCATGGCTGTGGGCTCGGTGTCATCCAGCAGGGTGGTATGGCAGGTAGAAACCTCGTGCCTGGCTGCAGACAGCCCGGTGACAGGCATGGTGTGGTTCACAGTGCGCTGGCACGGGAGGAAGGATGTTGCCTGGGAGAGGCAAGGAGGGGCTGGAGAGGATCAGGGACACCCGTGTTGCCCTCGCTGCTGGGGCTGTCGTGGTTCTCTTCTTCTGTGCTGGGCTTTGACAGGGTCTCTCTGTCTCTCCACATCTCTCCTTCCCTGCTCCGAATTCCCGGGTGCGTGTACAGAAGTGCTCGAGCTGCCAGCAAGCAGGAGCCACTGTGGGCTGCTGCCAGAAGGGGTGTCCCCACACCTACCACTACGCATGTGCCATCGACACAGGTGAGCCCGGCCACAGGGATGGGGCACGGGGTCCTGGGCACTCTGACCCAGCTCAGTGTGGGGCCCATTGCTCCAGGGTCAGGGCTTTGTGGCTCGCTGCCTTGCCAGGATGGTGATGCCCACTGTGCTGGCGGCACTGGCAGGTGTCACAAGCTTGTCTGGCCTCAGCTGAGCCCTTCACACAAACGCTGTGGCTGGTGGGTGGCCGTGGGGCTGGGGGGACACTGCATTCCCCTCACTCGGGGGCAGCTGCCACGCAGTGCAGGCTGTCCCCTGACACGTCCTTGTCCTCTCCTCGCAGGCTGCTTATTAACTGAGGAGAGCTTCTCTCTGAGATGTCCCAAACATAAGGTAAGCCAGAGCACCCTGTGCACCCCCCAATGCTCGGCAGCTCCCTGTGGTGGGAGGACCTGCTTTCAGACCCCAAATTCCTGGGGATGCCCATCCTGGATGCTCAGCTCTGTGTGGGCATCACATCCCTGGGGGTATCGGGTGTGCCAGCCACTGGGTCTGGGGCATCCATCCGGGTCTGAGGGGTCTTATCCCCTTCCCTGAGCACAGACGAGGTGGTGGATGATGGTTGAACCCTTTCTGAAAGCGCTGCGTGCCGGGTGGATCCCCGGTTATTGGCAGGGAGGAGGGTGGGGGGCGATGAGGACAACCCGGGCCCCCCCCTCCCTCCAGCGGGATCCCCGGGCTGACTCCTCCGTTCTCCCCGCAGAGGCAGCCGGTGTAGCGCCCGCGGGCACCCGCCCCGCCGCCAGCGAGGGACCGGCAGAGGAGGCAGCGCCTGGAGCCGAGCGGGGCCGGGCCGGGCCGTACCGGGGAGCCCCGGGACCCCCCGAGCCCGCTCCGGGCGGGCGGAGCCAGCGCCGGGCTTTCCCTCCCGCCGGGTCCCGGTAAAACCCGGTCTGGATACGCGGGGGACGGATCGGGATCCCCCACCCGCGATGGCTGCACAGGGGGCGGGGGGTGTCCGTGTACGAGGGGGGGTCCCGGCGATGTTGTCTTACTGTGGGGCCGCCGGACCCTCCGTGGGTCCCGGCTCTCAATATCACACTGATCTGATCTGAGATGTTGCCTTCAGCAAACCTCATGGTGTCTGTATATAGTTCAGCGAAGAAGAGGATTAAAAAAAGACAAAAAAAGACAAAAAAAAAAAAAAAAAAGAGAAAAATGAGAAAAATGCGGGAAAAAAAAAAAAAAAGGGCAAAATAAATCCTGCTGTTTGAAACACCACTCTGCTTTTTCTGTTTTGTTCTTCCATCTCCTCTTTGCCCACTCCCAGGGTGCTGGGGGGATAAGGGTGCTTGGCCAGGCTGGTGGGCACCCACCGGGCTGCCCCAGCCCCGCTCCCAGACCCCAAACCCTGACTCATTGCACCCCCACCCTCTCACTCCATGAGGCGCTGGCACTGCTGGGGTGGGGACACCTGGTCCTGCTGTCCAGGACCCCCCAAAACCCACCCTCCTGCCTGTGCTTGGCCTCACCAGCACCCCTTCTGTGGCTCTTCCCGTGGGGGCTTTGCTCCCTGTGCTTGTGCTGAACCCCACAGCTCTACGTGCTGAACTGGAGGAGGAGGAGGAGGCATTTGCTTCCTCCCTCCACATGGGCCTGGCTCACCCCTCACTGCCCTGGGTTTGCTCAGCTCCCTCAGCTTTTGCTTTCTGGCCACCTCAGTGGAGCTGGGGGGCTGCCCAACACTTCAGTGACCCCTGCCCACGTCCCCAGGCTCCACAGCCCATCTTTGTGTCACCCTGACACAGGTAGCAAGCAGCCCAGGGTGAACCAACTCCAAATCTCATCCTAAAAACAGCCACTGGCTGTCCCCCAACCTCTGCAGCATCCTGCAAAGGGGGGCACACTCCTGGTCCCACCCATGTCCCCTGCAGAGCCAGCGCCCCATGTCCCCACCACCTCTTGTGTCCCCTCCATCCCAACCACCCCAAGGTTTGCTGGCCACACAATGTCTGTTGTTTCAGCAGCTGCCTCGGACACAGGAGTGAAAAACAAAAAGAGGAGGTGAGAAAAAAAAATTTTTAAAAGGGAGAAATAATAATAATAATAATAATAATAAATTAATTTAAAGAAGAAAAAAAAAATCCCGTGTCCTTGGCAGTGTTGCCTGAAATCTGGCTATTTTTAGTGACATCTTGTACATATGACTGTAAAATGGTAAACCGTGTGTATTATATATTGCCTCATTATATAGTGTATATATATGTATACATATACATATATATAATATATATGAAGACTGTAAATGTTAAGACTAGTGTTCTTATTAGTATATTGCTTCACACTGAAGATTGTGTGTAACAAGCTGTTTCTAAAAGATGTTTATTTTCCTTAAGAGTAAAAAAACAGGTCATTGCATTCAGAGCGTCAATAAAGATACAACGATTGTTTTGGAAGTACGTGGCGCCCTGCTCGTGACCTCTCTTTATCCTTGGGGGGCTGCTGGGGTCCCCCCCGGGCTGTGACAGCCCCTGCCTGGTCCTTTGTCCCCAAGGGTCTCGATGGTGTGGGGACAGCACCCCTGGGACACCACGGGGTAAAGAGGGGGTGTTTGGGTCACTCAGCAGCCAGTGTCCCCATCCCTGCCACCCGTGTCCCCCCTCCCGTGCAGCCCTGTGGGGACAAGGTGTCCACAGCTGTGGGGGGCCCCTTGCCCCCCGCTTTTGGTGCCAGTCCCCCTCCAATCCAGCACACACCAGTATAAATAATCAGCTTTAATTGTCTGTACAAAACTCTCCAACTATGAAAATACCGTTTAAAAAGGGAAAAGGGGAGTGGGGGGAGGCGAGGGGAGGGGGTCTATGTACAAGAGGGGGTGAAGCAAGGACACAGGGGCACCCACCAGCCCCCCAGGAGCCCCGTGCCACCCTGCCAGCCCTTCTCCCAGAGCCCGGCCGTGCTCCGGGGTGGTGGCAGCTCTTAATGGGGGGGGATCAGCGCTGGGGAGGAGGGGGTAGGGTGGGGGTCCCCTCTTGCCTACCAAGGGCATGGCTGGGCAGGGGGCACTTCCCCGCTGCCATGGGGCCACACCTGCAGAAGCGAGCCCCAAAGCCAAGGGGTCCTGCAGCAGTGGGACCCCCGGGGGGCCGGGCAGAGACCCCCCAAGGGGGTGTGCACGGAGGGGTGCAGGTGACAGCGGGGGGATGCGGGTGGCACTGGGGGGGGGTCGGGTGGCACCGGGGGTCGCTGCCGCGCGTGCCGGTGCCCTGCAGTACTGCGGCAGTGTCACTAGAGGGCCCCACGCCCCGTCCCCCACGCGGGCCGGGGACACGGACACGGCCCGGGGGGGTTGGAGCCCACCCAGGGTACCCCACGTGTGGCTGCCCCACGCTGCCACCTCCACCCCGCCCCCGCCAGGCATCACCCGACCCCTCCCCACCCACCCCTTCACCCCCAAAACCGCTGCCTAACATCACCCACGGGGAAACTGAGGCACGGCCTCCCGCCGCCCCGCATTCCGCACCCACGGGGGGTGGCAGGGGGGCTGGCGGCCCCTTCCCCACCTATCCCGACGTGACGGTGGTGCCGCTGCCCAGCTTGATGATCATCTGCTGGCAGTCATGCAGCGTCCGGCGGTCGCCCAGCTTGTCCAGCGTGCGGGCGGCCTCGGCCAGCATCCCCACGCGCTGGCCCGGGCCCGCCAGGAAGCTGGGCGGGAGGTAGCAGCAGGCCAGCAGCAGCGCCTCGGCGTGCTCCCGTGGCGTGGGGTGGCTTTCTGGCTCGCCAGCTGCAGGGGACAGAGCTGAGGTCAGCCCCGTGGAAATCACGGAGTAAATCTCAGAGGGATCGCGGATGGGGTTGTTCACCACCCTGGAGCTGGTGCCACCACCATGGAGGGGCTGGGAGCTCACGTGTCCCAGCTCTTGGGGTGCTGCAGGTGGGGTGGGACACCCCATGACCCACCAGCTGTGGGGCTGGAGTGCTGCAGGTGGGAAAGGGGTGTCCCACCCTGTGTCTCACCCCATATCTCATCATCCAAACTTGCTGTGGGGTGCAGAATGGGGTTTCCCACACCCAACACTGTGGGGGCTGCTGTAGGTGTGCAGCAGGGTGCCCCACCCCATTTCCCATCCTCCAAGGTGGTGACAAAGGTATCCCACCCCATGTCCCTCCACCCAACGTGCTGGGGTACTGTGGCTGCACAGCGATGTGTCCCAACCCTGTCCTACCCCATATCCCACACCACCCAAGGCTGCTGGGGTGCTGCAGGTGAGCAGTGAGGTGTCCCACCCCGTGCCCACCCCGTGCCCACCTGTCTTGCTGCCCTGCACCCCTCTCCTCCGCAGGCTGCGGTCCAGCAGCTGGTGGGTGCGCGTGGGGCTGGCCCGGGCCATCAGCCTGGCAGTGGCTTCGTGCAGGAACACCTGGATTGGGGGGGGACAGTGAGCACAGCCAGGTGCAGGGCACCAGGGGAGCCAGCAGGTGACAGGCGGGGGGCTCACCCGGCGCATGGCGGGGCGCAGGGTCTGTGCCAGGCGCCGCAGGCTGCTCAGGTCCTGCTGGAAGCCGCGGAGCTCCAGGGCGGATGCCTGGTAGAGGCAGCTGCGCTGCTGGCTCGCCCCCATCTGCTGCTGCCACAGGTTGGTGCGGGTGACCAGCAGCAGGTCACAGAGCAGGAGCTGGACCGCCTGCAGGGACAAGGGGAAAGGGGTGAGCAGGGGGTGGGACAGACGGACGGGGGTGCCGAGGAGGTCGCTGCGGGCAGGCGCTGCTGCGCGGGACCCCCGCCGGGCTGCATGGCAGGGGCATTGCACTCCCAGTCTGACACATGCAATGCAACTACAATGCACCCCCGCGAGGGTCGGGGGCACCTCCCGCCAGGGCTGGGGGCTCGCGGCCACCTCGTCCCTCCCCAGCCCAGCTCACCTTGTCGATGGTGCCCTTGGGGGGGCTGCCCAGCTCCAGACTCTCCCTCAGGCAGCTGCTGGCCTTCTCACAGTGGCCCAGGGTGGCCTGGCTCCCATCCTGTTTGCTCAGCAAGGCACGGACAGCTCGGAAAGAGTGCAGGGCAGCACGGGGAAGGGGCTTCCTGCAAGGTGGAGGGGGCATGGTCACTTCCTTCCTCAGCACACACCAGGTGCTTCAAGTGTGTTCAGAGTGGCTGTGTCAGTCCAAAGGGGACGGGAGACATGCAATGAGGTGCTACCCCTGTCCCCAGTGTCCCCAGTACTCACTCAGAGCTCTGCAGTGCCCGGGGCATGGTCTCCACCAGTGGGTAGAGGCGCTCAGCCCCCTCCTCATCTCCCTGCAGCCAGTGGATAACGATGCCAATGAAGGACGCCCACCACTTGGACACGGGGTCGGTGCCTGAGGGGTAGGAGGGACACAGGAGCAGGGTGTTTCCACTCCCATGGCCCCCCCGATGAAGTGACCCCAATGGGGGACACGCCAGCCTCACCTGTGACAGCCGCCAAGCCGGAGGTGATGGAGGGTGTGGGGCCAGGTGTGCCACTGACATCCGAGCAGCCGTTCAGCAGCTGGAGGTACTCGAGGGCATCAGAGAACCGCCTGTGGAAAGGGGCTGTGAGGGGGCTGGCCCCACACCAGGCAGGGCGAGAAGGTGCCCACCCAGCACTCACCCCTCTCCCTGGGCAGTGGGACGGCCGGGCTCAGGCATGGCCACGCAGCACAGCGCCTTCTCCAGGAGGTGCTCACGGAAGAGCTGGGTCACCTGAGCCAGCGGGTCCACTGGGACACAGAGATGGGGTCAGCAGCTACACCACACCCCAAAACGGGGGTGCGGGGTTTGGGAGCTTGGGGTCACCTGGGTTGCCGGCGGAGCTGTAGATGGTTTCCCTGGGGACACCCTTGACTGCCCAGTCCCCGTCAACAAAGAAGCGGTGGCCCAAGGGGTGGCAGAGCCACTGCATGGCGGGGGGCACGGCCCCGCCGTGGGACAGGGCCACGCGCCGAGCGCTGCAGAGGAAGGGGCGCTGCGGGGAGAGCAGGGGGTCAGGAAGGGCCTGAGACCCCGGTCCCAGGGGACACAGGGGACACCCCAGTGCCCCACACTCACCGCCAGGAAGTGGAAGCACCGGTGCAGGCTGGCCTTGATCCGCAGGGCAGCCGCCACGTAGATCTCGGCCAGCGCTGCCACGGAGATGGCGTCACCGGCACACTCAGCCAGGTTGACAGCGCTCAGTGCCAGGTTGATGGCCAGAAGATGTCCCCCAGCCTGCTTCCCTATAAGAATGGGGACAGGAGGCTCAGGCATGGGGTCAGGGGGTTGTGGGGACACGCGGAGCACAGGGTCCCTCAGCCCCCATGGCGCGGGGCCGTACCGGCGAGGTGCAGCTGGTGCAGGCGGTGATAAGCCATGGCAGCGTCGCGGGCACTCTGGCGGACGTGGGCAGGGGGTGGGGGGTCCGGGCGCAGCCCCCCGGCGCGGGCAGCCAGCCAGCGCCCCACCCAGAGGCGCTGGAGCAGGTGGCGCAGGAGCGTCCAGAGCAGGCTGCAGGCCAGGTCCCCGTGGGAGGCCGGCAGCGGCCGCCCCAGCGCCCCGAGCGCCGTCCGCAGGTGCTGGGCCCCCTGCGCGAAGTCTCCCTGCACGCCAGAGACAGAATCAGTGTGGGCAGGATGAGGGGACAGGGCAGGTGGGGCAGGGACACGGTGCACGGTGGGACGTACCCGGTCGAGGTCGAGGTCGGCCTGCCGGCGGTGCCGCCAGAAGAGGATGGAGGGCTCGGAGTGGGGGCGAGTGACGGGCTCCCCGCAGACGAAGAGCCGCACCACCGCGCCCAGCACCAGCGCCACGTTCAGTGCCCAGAAGGCCAGTGTGGGCCACAGCCACTGCGTCCACCCCCGTGGGTCCCCTGTGCAGGGATGGGGTCAGTGACACCCCGCCAATGCTGCCCTGTGCCCACCCCAGGGTGCCCATCCAGTGGCCTTCATCCCATGTCCACCGAAGAGCCGCCACCCAGTTGTGTCCTCCCCAACAGATTCCACCCCAATGGTCTCTGCCTCACACGCACCCCAGGATATCCATTCTGGTGGCCTTCACTCTGTGGCCATCCCAGCAGAATCCACCCAATGGCTTCTGCCCCATGTCCACCCCAACCATCTCCCATCTCAGACCTACCCCGAGACCCCCATCCTGATGGCCTTCACCCCCTGTCTACCATGATCACCTCCACTATGACAGTCACCACTCTGATGCCCCCCATCCCAACAGTCTTCACCTCATGCCGACCCAAACAGCCTTGAGCCAGGTAACTCCTACCACACACCCACCCCAACACGCTGCACCTTGATGGTCTTCACCTCAACAACCTCTAGCTCACGCCCACCCTGACAGCCTCCATCCCACACCCGTCCCAACAATCTCCATCCCAATTGTCTCCCACCCCACACCAGAGCTTACCCAAAGTGCCAGACTCAGCCATGATGCTCCTGCCAGGACCAGCGGTGTCCTGGCTCCCCAAGGGGGCCGGGGAGGCAGAACCCCGGAGGAGGGAGGCCAGGGGGTTGAAGGAGAGGCAGAGGAAGACGAAGGCGCAGAGGGCCATGCGGGAGCGGTCCAGCATTCCCTGGCTGCTGGGAGAGGGCGGTGGGTGCTCCTGCTTCACCTGCACGGGCAGAGCTACTGTGAGCCTGGGACACGGGCATGGACATGGGGTGGTGGGCACAGGCATGGGATATAGGGCATGGGATATAGGGCATGGCATCCAGAGCATGGGGCACATGGCATGGAATACAGGGTGTGGTGATGGGGGAGAGACATGGGATATAGGCAATGGGATATAGGGCATGGGTACAGGGCATGGTGAAGAGGCACAGGCTGGAGTGCAGGGGCACGGATATCAGGGTATAGGCATGGGGCACAGAGCACATTTTAAGGCAGAACAAACTCCACCCAGCCCCAAATCACGTGAGAAGCAGCCTCAGAGAACAAGACCAGGGCTCTCAGCTCTTTTCCCATCTGGTACACTTTGCCCTTGGCACCTCCTACGTGAAGCAGCAGATCCCCTGCCCCACTCAGGGCAGGGAGATCCCCCCAGCCCCCCTCACCTTGCCATGGGCACAGAGGGGGCTGTCGGGCTCTGAGTCACTGCTGCTGTTGCTGCTGCCACCGCTGAGTGAGAGTGGGCTGCTGTGGGATGGTGAGCCCACGTCTGAGGGTGGTGGTGTCAGCATCTCCATCACCTCTGCCTTCACCACCTCCATGGGGGCCTCTGCCTTGGCCCCCCGGCTGCAGTGCGTCCCCAGGTCCTTCACAGGCTCTGCAGGAAGCAGAGTAAGCTGATGGCTGCTTGGGGGCATGGAGCTGAGCCCCCCACCCCAAGAGCTGCCCTCCCCACTCACGGTTCTTCTGCATGGCCATCTTCAGGGCGAGGTTCTCCTGCTTCAGCTTCTGGTTGCTCTGCTGCAGGAAGCGGATGTACTCGATAGCCTTCCTCAGGATCGCCGACTTGTTGAGCTGCCAGCGGGCCAGGACAGTTCAGCCCAAATTCTGCGCAAAGCCCCCACTTTGCCCAGCCCTGCCCCACCAACCCCTGCCCCCACCTTGGCCTCGGTGCCCACCACCAGGTCCTTGAGCTCCACGATCTTGTCGTTGATGGAGGAGCGGTAGCGCTTCTCGATGGCGTTGTGTGCCGTGCGCTTCTCGCCGCGGCTCTGCACCAGCGCCGGCTTCCCGCTGGGCGCCAGCCGGTTGATGGGCAGCTTCTCCGCGTCCACCACCAGCGGCACCGTGGCCAGGATGGTCCCTCCGCTCACCAGCGCCTGCAGGGTGCAGGGCGGGCTCAGTGATGGGGTGAAGCTTCTCCCCACCTTGCAGCTCGCGGCGGTGGCACCTACCGGCACCTGGAGCGGGGTGGCAGAGCCGCTGGCGCTGGTGGCCAGGGAGGCGATGGTGGAAGTCTTGGCGCTGCTGGCGTCTGTCTTGACGGCCGTCAGCAGCAGGGAGTCAGCCTTGATGAAATGGGGCTGCAGGAGAACCTGAGGGGCAGTGGGGGTCAGCGGGGCTGTGGGAGGCACCGGGACCCCCCACCCCTGGCCCTGGGCTTACCGGCACTGACTGGATCTGTGGTGACACAGACTGGGTGGTGGGGGCAGCGGGGGCCAGGAGCTGCTGGGGTGCCACGTTCTGCACGGGGGCGGGCAGTGTCACGGGCTGGCTGGGTTGTGGGGCGGGCAGAGGGCTTGGCAGGGTCTGCCCTGCACTCCCAGGCTGCACAGCTGGGCATGGAGCAGAGGACAGCATTAAGAGAGTCCTTGGCACCAGCCCACCCCGCACAGCCCCATCCTGCAGGGACACATCCCCCCTCCAGCAAGACCTTCACCCTGGGAGCCCCAATCCCTCCCTGCACCCCCAAATGCTCACCTGAGAAGCTGTGCTGGTTCTGGTAACCCACCAAGGGCTGGGGAGTGAACGGGCTGGGGGACGCAGGGACGAAGCTGGGGGCCAGCATGACGCCGGGCTGGGGCTGGGGCTGGGGCTGGCTGCTGGGGCTCTGCTGCAGGAAGCGGATGTACTCGATAGCCTTCCTCAGGATCGCCGACTTGTTGAGCTGCCAGCGGGCCAGGACAGTTCAGCCCAAATTCTGCGCAAAGCCCCCACTTTGCCCAGCCCTGCCCCACCAACCCCTGCCCCCACCTTGGCCTCGGTGCCCACCACCAGGTCCTTGAGCTCCACGATCTTGTCGTTGATGGAGGAGCGGTAGCGCTTCTCGATGGCGTTGTGGGCCGTGCGCTTCTCGCCGCGGCTCTGCACCAGCGCCGGCTTCCCGCTGGGCGCCAGCCGGTTGATGGGCAGCTTCTCCGCGTCCACCACCAGCGGCACCGTGGCCAGGATGGTCCCTCCGCTCACCAGCGCCTGCAGGGTGCAGGGCGGGCTCAGTGATGGGGTGAAGCTTCTCCCCACCTTGCAGCTCGCGGCGGTGGCACCTACCGGCACCTGGAGCGGGGTGGCAGAGCCGCTGGCGCTGGTGGCCAGGGAGGCGATGGTGGAAGTCTTGGCGCTGCTGGCGTCTGTCTTGACGGCCGTCAGCAGCAGGGAGTCAGCCTTGATGAAATGGGGCTGCAGGAGAACCTGAGGGGCAGTGGGGGTCAGCGGGGCTGTGGGAGGCACCGGGACCCCCCACCCCTGGCCCTGGGCTTACCGGCACTGACTGGATCTGTGGTGACACAGACTGGGTGGTGGGGGCAGCGGGGGCCAGGAGCTGCTGGGGTGCCACGTTCTGCACGGGGGCGGGCAGTGTCACGGGCTGGCTGGGTTGTGGGGCGGGCAGAGGGCTTGGCAGGGTCTGCCCTGCACTCCCAGGCTGCACAGCTGGGCATGGAGCAGAGGACAGCGTTAAGAGAGTCCTTGGCACCAGCCCACCCCGCACAGCCCCATCCTGCAGGGACACATCCCCCCTCCAGCAAGACCTTCACCCTGGGAGCCCCAATCCCTCCCTGCACCCCCAAATGCTCACCTGAGAAGCTGTGCTGGTTCTGGTAACCCACCAAGGGCTGGGGAGTGAACGGGCTGGGGGACGCAGGGACGAAGCTGGGGGCCAGCATGACGCCGGGCTGGGGCTGGGGCTGGCTGCTGGGCACCACGGATGGCTCCTCCTTGACACCCAGGGACGGCGCGGGCAGGAGCGGGGCCGGGGGCGGCGGGGTGAAGCTGGCCATCCCGGGGGGCCCCGCGTAGGCGCTGCCGGTGGGGGCGGCGGGGGGCGGCTTGCTGGGACCCAGGAAGGTGTTGAGGGTGCCCGGCGTGGAGGGAAGCCCCGGGGGCACGGCGCTGTCCGGGGCACTGAACGGTGAGTCGAACAACCCGGAGAAGTCATTGTCCGGCGTGTTGATCAGCTGCAGCATGTCTGTAAAACACAGCCCCCGTGCCGTCAGCTGCTGCCCCGCACCTCCCAAGGTGGGCTTGGGCTGGTCCTGTCCTGCCCTCCCTGCAGTGTAGCATTTAGGGGGCAGATCCCCATAATCCAGAGGCAAAATTCCCTGTGAGCCCATGAATCTGCTGTGCCCTGTTCCTCTCAGCCTCCCACTCATCCTGACATTGGGGAAACTGAGGCACGGTGCTCAAAACGGGGGTGTCAGGGCTTGGCCAACAGCAGTCAGCGTTTTTCAGCCGGGTCTGGGAGTGGCAGGGCACATCTCAGCATGTCTCTGCTGTTGAGGGGGGCTTGTGCCAGCTCATTCATTTATTCTGTCCTGGGAACCCCAAGAATCCCCAGATCAGCTCCTGTATCAGGGGAGGGGGTGCTCAGACTGGAACAGCGGGGTGGCACCCCCGGGATGTGCCAGACCCCAGCGCCAGGTGTGTTTGATCACAAGAGCCCTCAGGAGGGCAGCTGGGCAAGCACAGGGCTCAAACAGCCTCAGCGGGGTCTGTCCCATCAACGGCACCGGCACAGACACATCGGGGTCTCTGTGACACCTCCACAGTGTCCCGGGATCCTGGCCAGGACAGACCCCAGGACATCCTACACCCCGGTACCCCCAGGCTCACCCCTCCCTGCACGCAGTCCGGGATACCCCCAGGGCACCCCCCAGGCACACACCCCCGGGATGTCCCCACCGAGACACACAGCCCCCGGACACCGCCTTCCCCATGGGGTGCAGCCTCCAAGAGGGACCACGGCGATGACCCCGCCAGCCGAGGAGGAGGAGGAGGAGGAGGAGGAGAAGCATGGAGAGGCGGGGGTACCTTCAAAGGTGCACTCCATGGAGGTGGGAGCGGAGGGATCCCCAGGAGGAGGTCGCAGCCCCCTCTCAGCCCCGTGCCCGGCAGCGAAGAGGCCCCGGGATATTTTAAAGCCATGTTCTCGCCTCCTCCCCGGCGCCCTCCCCGCGCTGCCCGCGCCAGGGCTGGAGCGCGGCCGGCGATGGGGTGATGCGACTCCGCCAATCGCCGCCGGCCGCCCCCGGACAGCCCCCGGCGCCCAAGGTGAGCCCGGCACCGGGTTACTGGCGGCCACTCGCCGCAAGCCGCCCGCGGTTACTCAGGGTCACTCTCCCTTAACCCCTCTGCCCGCCCCCCATCGCCCCCCGGCCCCAGCCCGGTGTGACCCCCCGCGCTCATTGCCCAGGAGTCACCCCGCAACCATCGGGGCTGCACACAGCGCTGTTCCACCCCAAAAAACACCCAGCACTAGGCATCCTGCTCTGCGCAGGTGGGTGTCCTTCTGGGGGCTCCCAGCCCCCCCTTCCACTCAGAGACCCCCCCTCCCCCCCCAAGACTCCCTCGTGGTCCAGAGCAAAGTCTGGGGTTGCAGAGATGGGGTGCTCCCTCCTGGGGTGCTCCCTCCTGTCCTCTCCCCCTCCCTGTTGCCCAGCCTGGGGGTGGGCACGGCTGTCCCACCCTCCTGGCACCTTCCAGGTGTTTCTGTCCTGTGGCACCCGCTGCCACCCACGCCATCAGCAGGACAATGGGCACCCGCCAGGGCCACCTCCACCCGCACCATGGGAACCTGTGGGGCAGACCCACTCGTCTGTGGGTCCTGGCAGGTCCCAGCAGGCTCAGGGCACCCACATCCGTGGGCACACATCCCACATCACCCTAGAATTGGTACAGGGATGAGGGACAAGCCGTGGCCAAGCAGGGACTGGTGACAAACCCACTTTGGGGAACTGTGAGGAACGAGGTGGCCCGGCTGGCTGTGATACAAAGGAGCGTGGCAAAACCCCACAGTGGGAAAACCTCATCCCATACGGCACCACTCAGCCCTGGCACAGCTCCTCCTTCCCTGCCCACGCCAAAACCTCGCCAAGAAAAGCAGGTGGCACCTGGATCTGCTTTGATCCACCCCGACTGCCACTGCGACGAACCTGCAGACCTGGGATGCCATCTCCACCCCAGATCTCGGAGGAGAGACCACCACGGACCCCGCAGTGGGGCAGGTGCTGGCAGTCCCGTGCCCGCCTTGCCGCGCGTTCCACCGGCTCTGCCGGATGGCGTGGATCGGCAGAGCTGGTGGAGCACGTGGCAAAGCGGGTGCGGGGCTTGCCTAGAGCTGGGATCCCCAATTTTTTTGAGACCCCCAATTTTTTTGAGACCCCCAATTTTTTTGGATCCCTAATTTTTTTTTGCCAAAGCCTTGGAAACACTGAACTCGGCACACGTGGTGCTATGGCGGCGAGAAGCGGGTCCCCTTGAGGAATGCGTCCCTTTGGGAAGCGGGTTCCCTGCGGGAACGGGAGCATGCCCATCTCACGGAGCCCAGACCGGCGGGGAGCTGGGTGTTGGTGGGTGTTGGCGGGTGGCAGCCCCGGGGCTGGGGCAGAGCCGCCCCATCTCAGCACACGCCGGTCGGATGGGTTGGGAGAGCCCCGGCGGCCTGGAGGGAACGACCGAGAGTAACCCCGCCGGTGACGTCACGGGGGGCGGGGCTACCGGCGACACGATGCTGTGACCGGGAGCGGGGGGGGATCCTCGGGGCTGTCCCGGTAGCGGCACCTCCAGCGCGGGGGTCCCGGTGTCCCGTGTTCCCCCAGCCCGAGCCCCCCGCTATGGAGCGGCCCCCGGGAACGGAGCCAGAGCGGTTCTGCACCGACTCCGCGCTCCAGCGGCTCGGTGTCCCCCCCTCCCCACGCCGGGCCCGCCACCGAGCCCGGTCCGCCGGCCATGCACGGAGACCTGGTTATACACCGATCCCGCTGTCCCGGTCAAACGCCGGTACCAAGTTCCCTGACCGTGCACCGAGCCTGGACCCCCAGGCACGGCCGTGCACCGAGAGCGCCCGCCCATTCACCGAGCCCCGGTTACACCCCCAGCCCGGTACCGGCCATGCACCGAGCCCCGGTTATACCTCCAGCTCGGTCCTGACCTTGCACCGAGCCTGGTTACACCCCCAGCCCGGTCCCGGCTGGGCCCCAAGCCCCGCTCACACCCCCAGCCATGTCCCGACCGCGCTCCAAGCGCCGGTACCGCACCGTGCCCAGCCCCCGGCCGAGCACCGAGCCTGGCTTTCCCCCAGCCCGGTCCCGGCCCCGCCACAGCCCGGTCCCGGTCACGCACCGAGCCCCAGGACTGCACCGGGCCCAGAGCCCCGCCGTGCACCGAGCCCCCGTTATACCCCCACCCCAGCCCGGTCCCGGCCATGCCCCAAGCCCCGGACGTGCCGAGCCCCGTCCCCGCCGGTCCGCACCGTCGATGTCGCTGAGCAGGGCCGTGTCGATGTCGCTGGCCCCGGAGAGGCCGAGGGACGGTGCCAGCCCCTCCAGGGCCGCGTCGTCGAAGGCGAGAGCGCTCATCCCGGCAGCTCAGGTGGCTCTTGGTGGCTCCGGTGGCTCCGGTGGCTCCGGCAGCTCGGGCGGCTCTAGGGGCGGCGGGGCCGCCCGCCCGCCATGGCCGCGCTGGCCCGGGCACAGGCAGCACGGGGACGAGCCGCCAAGTTGCTCCCGCGAACCGTGCCCGGAGCTGCCACCGGGCGGGGAGGGCGGCGGGGGGATGGAGGCGGGGCCGCCGCCTTGTCCCGCCCCGCGCCGCCTCTCCGCGCCGCCCCGCCGCACCGGGACCCCGGCGGCACCGAGCGGGGACCCTCGGGAACACCGGGCGGGGACCCTCGGGGACACCGGGCAGGGACCCTCGGGGACACCGGGCAGAGACCCCGCGGCACCGGGGCTGCGAGCTGGGAGCTGGCTGCAACCCCTGAGCAGGACACCGTCCTCTGGGGATGTCAATGACCCCAGGGGATGTCACCAAGCCCTGGGGATGTCACCAACCCCTGGGGATGTCACTGACCCCAGGAGATGGGCACCGAGCCTTAGGAACAGACAGAGCCCGGGAAAATCATCGATCCTTGGGGTTGTCACTGAGCCCTGGGGACGTCATTCACTCCTGAGGACAGACACCTACCCCTGGGGACAGGCACCAAGCCCTAAGGACAGGCACCAGATCCCTGGGCTGGGCTCTAAACACCTGGGCTGGGCACCGAGCCCCCTCAGTCCCAGACAGGACATGCAGGGAGCAGGTTGGGGAGCCCGGGTGGGCAGGTGCTGGCCGTGGCTGCAGAAGCCTCTGCACGTCGGATGCCACGTGCCAGGGCGAGGTTGGGCCACTGAACCAACCCTCTCAAGAGCCCTGGGCCTTCCCTGTGCCAGCTCCAGGGCTCAGAGCATGTCCCACCTGTGCTGCCCACCCAGGGCATGGCCCAGGATGGGAGAGGCTCTCACCCCCTGGTTAGGGACACCCCAGGGCTGCCCTATGAGCCTCAGCTGAGCCCGTGCACCCTCCTGGTGTCCATCAGTTGTGGGATCCAGGAAAAATGCTGGTGCCATTGGGATCAGTGCTGTGGCTGCTGCCCAAGCGTGGTAGGTCACAGAGTGGGACTCTTGTGCCAGGAAAATGCCATGCCCTGTGCCCTGCAGAGCTCCATGATCTGTCCTGCTGCTGGGATTAATTTAGGACTAGAAAATGTGCTGCCACATCAGCTCTCTGGAAGTTTGCCCCCTCCTCTTCTGTGCCACCAAACACAATCTGAGGCTACCTGGGAATTCATTAAACCTGGCTGCACCTTAGAAACTTCCCTTTGGCCTCACTGGCTCCCACTTGGTGGCACAGCAGGCACCCCTCTGCAATACAGGGACCCCTGAGTGGCACAGAGCACCCCGGGGGACCACACAGAGCTGGGCAGCAGAGCTGGAGCTGCACAGCCCTGCTTGTCCCCTCTGCACCCTCACCCCACTCCAGCCTCCTCAATCTGGGGACACTGACCTGTGCCCGAGCTGGGGATGAGCCCAGGGAATCCTGGCTCAGCTCTGTGCCAGCAGCTGGGGCAGATCAGCCCTCGGACATCCCTGACCCAGAGCAAACACCACGGGGGGAACAGCGACCACATGATCGGGAGAGCTGTGACCTGCCGTGGCACACGGAGGGAGCCTGGTGCTTCCCCCCCTTGTGCTTCCCCCCCTTGTGCTTCCCCCCGTTTTTATTGGGGTCACTGCAGAGAAGCCAGGCTCCGTGGCGGTGGTGTTTCCCTTTCCTTGGTGCTGTGGGAGGACAGGGCAGGTTTCCAGGGCTGGGGAGATGGATGTGCTGTGGCCCCCATGGATTTTGAGCAGCCTTGTGCAAGCGTGGGGGTCACAGACCTTTAATAACCCATGCAAGATCCGGGGCACAGCCTTCCCTGAGGGATGTAGAAGGACAAACCCACACAAACGCAGAAGGGGGGGAATAACACACGTAAACACAGCTTAACTTTTACACAAACTGTGTACAAAGCTGCATTTTGCCAGGCCCCATCCCCGATCCCACCCAGAGGGTCCGAGGACGCCGGGAGCCCACAAGTGATGCTGTCCCTGCCCCTGGATTCCCCCAGCGAGCAGCAGCATCCTCCGCGCACCGGGGAAGGACGAAGCAGCTCCGTGCGCCGGCTTTGGGGCCGATGGATTCCACTCGGGGTGGGGCTCCCGGGGATTGCGGAGCAGGGAAAACCCCGCCCGTAGGACCAGGGCCACGCAGCCAATAAGCGCGGCTCCGTGAGTGGAGTGATTCTGCATCACGGCTCGGGGCCCGCGATTACATCATGTCAGTCCTGCGGGGATGGCGGACCGGCCACGTGGGCGCTCCGGAGTCGCTGAGACGTTTTCCTGAGCGCAGGCTGGGAGGAAACCGCAGCATGAGAAAGAAAACAAACCGGCCCCGGGATGGTTGGGCTTTGGCTACCGGGTTACCGAGCCAGCCGGGCAGGCTGGTGCGGCTCCGCGGGCATGTGGAGCATCTCCCCGAGCGGCAGCTCCGGACGTGCTGAGCCTGAACCGGCAGCCCCAGGACGGAGCATCCCCCGTCCTGCTGCCCCTCGCTCCGCCGGCTGGGCTCTCCCAGAGCGAGCCCCCGGCTGTTTCCCACCTCCCAGCACACCTCAGCCCTGCGCTGGAAGCAGCGTGCCATGCTCCATGCCCAGCCTCTGGCATCCTGCCTGCCCCGGGGCTTGTTTTGCTCTGGCAGAACGCGGCGTTAATCATTAATTCGTGTCGCAAACAGATTCAAAAGCCTCTTCTCTCCTTCACTGCGTGTAACTCGGCTTTGCCAGCTGTCCCTTCCTGAGACGCAGCTTGGGGAGGCACAGGCAGGTTTGGTGGCACTGCAGTGCATCCCCCACTCCAGGTTTATTTACCCTCGGGTTAAATGGGGAAAGGTAAATGACCTGTGGTCATTTCCTATTTGTACTGGCATCCAAAGCTGCTGCCCAGTGCCAGAAAGCAGTGACACTCAGCTTGCCCGAGGCTCTGCCCATCCGGGGCTCGGTGCTGCTCTGTGCCCGGCTGGCAGCCCACCGTGGAGGGCAGTGATGTGTGGAAGCCCCCAGCCCATGCTGGGAGTTTGCACAGTTGCTGTGGGAGCAGGCTGGGAGAAGATAATCCCATCAGGGTTCACAAACCTGGGCTCAGTTTGGGGAGTCGGATCACCAGAGGCTGGAGGGGCAACATGGGAAAGCCAAGTCCCTATGTGCTTGTGCTGCCCTTACACTCTTCCCTTTGCACCCACTCTGGCCCCTGTTGGAGGCAGAATTTGAGGTTTTTGAAGGGATCTTTCCCTCACAAGTGTAACTGTGGGGCTGCAGAGGACAATGTAGTGAAGCCCCTGGAAAGAGCAGCCCCCTGCTCCTAAATCCCCCACTCCCAAATCCCCCACTCCCACATCCCCCATTCCCAAATCCCCCATTCCCACATCCCCCATTCCCAAATCCCCCACTCCCACAGCCCCTGCTCCCACATCCCCCACTCCCACAACCCCTGCTCCCACATCCCCCATTCCCACAACCCCTGCTCCCACAGCCCCCCTTCCCCCAGCCCGGTCATTTCCTATTTGTACTGGCATCCAAAGCTGCTGCCCAGTGCCAGAAAGCAGTGACACTCAGCTTGCCCGAGGCTCTGCCCATCCGGGGCTCGGTGCTGCTCTGTGCCCGGCTGGCAGCCCACCGTGGAGGGCAGTGATGTGTGGAAGCCCCCAGCCCATGCTGGGAGTTTGCACAGTTGCTGTGGGAGCAGGCTGGGAGAAGAGAATCCCATCAGGGTTCACAAACCTGGGCTCAGTTTGGGGAGTCGGATCACCAGAGGCTGGAGGGGCAACATGGGAAAGCCAAGTCCCTATGTGCTTGTGCTGCCCTTACACTCTTCCCTTTGCACCCACTCTGGCCCCTGTTGGAGGCAGAATTTGAGGTTTTTGAAGGGATCTTTCCCTCACAAGTGTAACTGTGGGGCTGCAGAGGACAATGTAGTGAAGCCCCTGGAAAGAGCAGCCCCCTGCTCCTAAATCCCCCACTCCCACATCCCCCACTCCCACATCCCCCATTCCCACATCCCCCACTCCCACAGCCCCTGCTCCCACATCCCCCACTCCCACAACCCCTACTCCCACAACCCCTACTCCCACAACCCCTGCTCCCACATCCCCCATTCCCACAACCCCTGCTCCCACAGCCCCCATTCCCACAGCCCCCATTCCCACTGCCCCTCCTGCACAGCGCTGGACATTTCTGACCCGATGCTTTTTGTGTGATTCTGCCCTGTCAGGGCAGCAGCAGCTCCACACCTTTCCCAACAGATCCAGGCCAGGAGCCTCCCTGAATGTATCCGACATTGAGCCAGGCACATGATCAGTGAGGGGTAAACAAGTTGGGGCAGGGCTGTTGAATGCTAATATGTAGCTACAGGGAGGGGAAACCCTGTAGCTATTCCACCTATTCCACACCCCCTTCCCCAGATTTAAACACCCAGGGTGGATCTCCACGTGCAGAACAGAGGGCACCGTTCTGCCAGCCTGGTTCGGTTTTGGCCAATGCCACTTCTCTGGGTTCCTAAGCTGGTGCTCTTCCTTCTCTGCCCATCAAACCCACCATCATAATGGGGATGTTGGAATAAATTCCTGGCTGATGAGTCCGGAAAGTGGCCCTTGGATGGGCTGGGAACATCACCCATCTCTTTCCAGGTCACCAGGGGGTGACCCCCAGTTGCCCTCCAAGGACTGCCAGCTGAGCCCAGCCAGGTGGGCAGGCATCCCACCGAGCACCCAGGCTGTCACCCGTGCATCTGCCTGATGCCACCCTCAAAAGATGTGCCAGAATTTAGTGGGACGTGAATTTAGCACCGCTGGCAACACAGCACTGAGGGGAGCACGAGCCATACAATGACACAAAGAGCAACTGCTGGGGACAAGCCTTCTCCCAGTGACAATACCCACGTTCTGTCTCCTGGAGGAGAACGAGGACTCCCAGTTTTGACATCTGGTGGGTACCCAAGGGCTGCACATGTCCCCTGTGCTCATGCCAAGCGAGTCCCCAGCTGAGAGACAGACGATAGCACCCCCAGCACACACTAATAGTGTATTTATTGGAATATCTCACATGCAGGAACCAAGGAGATGATTTCTGGAGCAAGTTAAACAATGGCAGATTAATACAGTTGTCTCGTCCTTAACAGAAACACTTTCTACTTGAATACAGTGATGTTTTAGTGTTGGGTTTCTCTGCTTCTTGTGTATTTTGTTTCTCTTTACATAGTCAATCACTTTAAACAGTTATGTCCCCTCTCTCCCCCTACCCCATTCCCAAACAAAAAAATATCCAGTATCTTCAGTAAATAAATATTATCCACTTTTATCTGGAAAGCCTACAGCTGTAATATACAGAGAAGCTATTACACAGGTTATGTTTGTAGGGTTAACAACAGCTCATAGGAACATGTAGGGAATGAGGAGCTCGTACTCATAAAAACACGGAGCAGGGTGGGAATTTTGGAGTAGTGAGTTTGCCACGGGCTAAAGACAACCAGCACCAGAGCTCGGTGCTGCTCAAGGCCAGCTGGCTCTTGGTGACACAGAGCCTCACCTCTCTGCAGGTGAGGAGGAGGTGTGTGGAAGCTGTGGTTTGGGATGGATGGCTGGGGGTGCTCTGTGGGCACCTCGTCTCCTTGGCGGGTGGGAGCCCACAGCAGCGGAAGGGTTACCTCCAACACAGCTCTAAATCCACTCACTGCTTCACTATTTCCATAAAAATAACTGTTCTGAGCTGTTTTTTTCCAGGGGAGGCTCTGCAAGGCTTGTGGTCAGCCCTGAGGAGGTAAACAACGACGGAGCTGGATGGGGATGGACGGGAACGGAGATAGCACAAGCAGTTCCCACTCCAGGGCTCCCACCGCCGCAGGAGACTCAACAACTCACTGGATGAAACAGAGTGTTGGAAATCCATCCTGTTTGCTCTCCTGGGCTGCACATCCTGTTCCTGTAGGTGACATCAGGAGAGCAGGGCATAGAGGAGCAGGGACAGGCTGTGCTGGCTGCATGGAGGGACCATCACCCCCTGCCCTGGGCTGAAACCACGGCCCGGATCTGTTCTTCCACCACTGGAGGGAAACATCTCGCCACCACAGCCAGCTCCCAGTCCTCCATTTCCAAGTGGAAACAGCCAATGTATCCCATCAAAAAATGCTGAATGAAGTCAAACAAACAGAAATCCTCACTAAAATCCTTCAGCTTGGAGGTGCAAGACCAGCCCTGGGAATGACAGAGCTGGTTTGATCAGCACATCCCAGGGATGGAGGCTGTGATAACCAGAAGGGAAAAGGAATGTTGGAGGCTACGTGAGGGTCCCAGTAAGGACCAGTCTCAGCGTTTATGCTGTTCCCTTTAAGAGACACCGTGCTACGTTTTTATGAGCAGTTCTCCTATGAGCCTTACCTACAGCCTAAACACCCTAAATGTCTGTACAGCACATTGTTATCTACTACACCTGCTGAAGATGCAGCTGAAAGCCACACAGAACAATTAAAAAAAAACCCAAAACCCAAAGGATATATTTAAATAGAAACCATTGATTCCTTACATCTCAGCACATGAAGAGTTAACAGAAGAGGTTAAAAAACACACTGGAAAGAAAATATATAGACAAAATAAATATTTTAACCTAGAACAGGGCGCAATTAGACCTTACAAAGGACCCCGAGAATAATTTAGTGTCATTGAGTGTCAAGCTGTGATTCCTAGTATGCCTAGAAAGCGCTGGGATGTTATTTCTTATGGAAAGTGGATCAGGCTGCAGCTCCATCCCTGTTCTCCCAAGCATTGGAGCCACGTGAGTCCTCTGCCCACTTGCACAGAGGAAGCACTTAAGAATGAAAGCAGAGGAAGGATAAATGGAGAAGTTGGTCCCCTGAAGTGAAAAACCCCTTTTCCCTTTCCCTCAAACAGTTCTCACTGCTCCAGTTTTCAGCAGACCACAAGAGGACAGGGAAGATGAGAGATCCTGATACAGGACATTTGGGAAGCTCTAGCATAGATCTTGTATTTGTTAAAGAAGGTTTGGGCTAAACCACCTGCTCTGCCACACTCTGTTCCCTTTGGTGCTTCCAGCCCTGAGAGCCAAGTGTGGATTTGGGCTCCAGATCCATCCCAGGTCTTTCCAAAAGTACATTTCATCCCTAGGAAGGCATCTCCTGGGAGCTGCCCTACTTCCAGCAAAGCCACCACTTGTGCTGGTGGCACCTGCCACTCCCTGCAATCAGTGGCACGGCTTTCCAGAGGATAATGTGGAGTGTCAGCAGGGACCACACGTTGCCTGGGGCTGCACACACCAGAAGAGCCCCCTGAGCTCTGCCAACACATGCCAGCTCCAGCTTTCTCATTCCACCTCTTTTCCTCCCAGCTGAAGAGAGCAATCACCGACAGCTCTGCAGAATCTTCCAGAAAGGGACCAGATTCTCCCTAAAGCAACACCTTGGAGGTCCCAGGACAGGTTTAGTGTGATGGAAAAAAGCATTAAATGCACTCTCCCCCAGCACCTTTTGGCTGAGGGGTGGGGGATGAAGGGCCAGCTGCAGCAGTGGGATGCTGTGGGGGCTTGGTGACAGTGACATCCGTGCCACTCTGCACCATCTGACAGTGTCCCCATGCCTGAGCAATGCGATTATCTCCTCTGGCTTGGCAGGGAAGCTGGATTAACATGCTTAGAGTCACCTGATGTGGCCATTTACAGGGTCAATGTGCTTCAAGGATTTAGAAGAGAAAATACACACTTAAAACACCCACTTTTCAGAGCTTTCTGCAGTGACAGGAATACCAGCAATTCATTCTGTGCTGGCGAGACTGCTTGGGCCATCACCAGACGCCGTCTGAAATCAAATCAGCGTTGCCAAAGAAGTTTCCTCAGGTTTCTGGGAGCTGGTGGCCACATCTGACATGTTGCAGCAAGCTGGCAGTGCCAATCCCTGAGCGTTGGGCTCACCTTGTGTTGAGCAGTGAGGGCAGTGGGTGAGAGCAGGAGTGTGCAATGCAGCCAAGGCAGACTGTTCCACTAGCCATGGAGAAGATGGAATGGGAGAAAGCCTCTGCAGACCCACACAGAAGGGCTTCAACTGGAGAGAGAGCCAGCAAGTGGGGAGAAAAGCTTTATCTCCATCCTTCAACTGGTTTTGCCTGTCCATTTGTAAGCCGTGCTACACACAGCAGTGAGGAGGTGTCACGTCAGTGCAGAGGGGTGGCAGGGCAGCCCTGCCTGGGCCCAGCTACATATGGAGGGATCCTGGAAGAGGCTACAGGCAGGGCAGGACAGAGAAGATGATGAGCAGGGAGAGCACAGAGTGAAACCTGACCTGGGACAGCCTGGAAATCCTGCACCAAACAACATTTCCCTTCAAAGATTAATGTGTCTGCTGTCAAAGTCCATCAGCGCTGCAATCAGGCATTTGGTAACAGGCTTTGTGTGTCACAACGTCCCAAAGGGGGTGGTCCTCAGAGAGTATGGTATGGGCTGATAAAATGCTGTGCTCAGATAAAAGCTTCTATCACTTGGCCTAGAACAACTTTCAAGAGAGCTTGACACACATCAGCATCCTGGGAAGCTCAGACATGTCAGGTCAGAAGGAGGTTGCCTAAGCCAAGGAACACCCTGAGGAAGAGGGGTAGGAGCCTGCTGCCTGCTCGGGCTTTTAGCTGATAAAGTGCCTCTCTGTCAGGATGGGAGATTCTCCTGCCATGCACTGCTCAGCTCTCTCTTTGATCCTGCCATCCTGCACCACTGGCTTCCTCCCAAGGAACGCGCTGGGGGACGCGGCGATGGCTGGAGCTGCCTGCTCCAGCTCTGCCTGTCAGCCCAGCAAGGCAGGCACACATGCTGGAATCCCTTCTGGCAGCCCCAGAGGAGCAGGAATCCTGGCCATGCCTCTGGCAAGCAAGGGAATATGTTTGTTTGCACAGAGACTGCAGCCCCGTAGGAGCCGGGAGTTAATGAAGGGCAGAGGGATCAAAGGACATTCCAAAAATTACAAACAGCACGGTCACAACCATTTCAACACTTTCTCGGGCCTAAAACTGGAAGGAAATGAGGAGTTTCACCTCCAGCACAGGCTGGCACAGCTAATCCCTCCATGATAACCACTTTCCTCAGCATTCCATACAGACCTCTGAGGTTTCTTCTTTTCCTCATCCCTACCCCCAAGAACCAGCATATCCTACCAGGCATGGCAGGGAATCCAGGAAGCTCAGTTCACACCCAATCCATGAGCACGTCCCATCCATCTGCATGGATGTTTACACCAAATGCAGAGCTTTAGAGTTACCAAAGAAGGAATCTAAGGTAAAGAGAAAATAACCAAGCTATTTTAAAAGGCAAGCACACCAGGAAAACTCCTGTGTGAGAATGCTCTCCCAAAGAGTGAAGTGCTTCCTGTGCCATCGTTACAGCATCCATTTAGCCCAGCATTTTCCATCCTTATCAACTGCCAGAGCTACTGGACATGGCCAACAGACTGCTTCAAATTAGAGCAAGCCCAGATAAAACACAAGGCAAAAAATGCCCTGTGAGATTTAGAAATGAAACGCCACAGAAAGTGGGGAAAAGCGACCACCATATGGTACCAGGAGATGTGTGAGTGGGAGAGTAAAGGATTTTAACTTGTGAAGCACATGTTGAAAGGGGAACAGTTGTTCCTTGCTGTCGAATCCAACACGAAAGCCAATACATTAACATTTTATCTAAAAATAAAGACACACTCCTCCTGAACATTCCAGCTCAGTCAATTACATGCTGATTGACAGAGCCGTCTACTTGGCAGGACCTGCCTACAGAAGAGGATGATCCCTACATAAATTGAAGGGCAAGGCTGCTCTCTTCCCCCTGGGCTTTTGTTTCAGCCCAGTGTGACGTACTCGTGCATTCTGAAGGGGTTTTCAGCATCAAGAGCTGGTTTTGTGCAGCTGGGACAGGAAGGAGGGGATTAAGCGAGTGCCGGAGAATCGTGGTCTGGCAGGAATAGTGTTGGATTTAAATAGAAAGAGTCAGCTTGTGGGGGTGGATCATTTAGGGAGGGAGGGAAGGAGAAGCAAACTATGGAATGGGGGGGACGGGAGTCGTTGTTAGCCAAGGACTGTGGGAGGACAGAGTGGCCGTGCGGCGACATTCGCCGGCGGAGCACAGGGGCGGGAGGGAGGGCGGCTCCGCGCCACCTTCACAGTGCAAAGAGGGCGTCCTCCGAGCGCTCCTGCTTTTTCCTGCTGGAAGGATTTGTCGGAGGGGTGGGGGCTTCCAGAGGAGGGGATGGCAGGTTGGGAACCATCTCCGCCGCTTTGGCTCGCTCTTCTAAAAATTTGTCAAACTCTGCAATGTAAAAACAGAAGGAAGACAGGTAAGAATGGGGGCCGTGGGTTTGGCCCCAGGGACAGAGGTTGGCAGGGGCTGAAATTCCAGGGCCTGGCATCCTGTCGGGCTGTGTTTGCAGGCACAAATACTGGTACAGCCTGACTTCCTCGGGAAAGGGTACAGCCGTCCTTGGAGACACCCGAGCTCAGGCAGCAGCTGGAATCAAACCCACACTGTGCCACCGGCTGTGACAGAACCAGGGAAACATCATTCCAAAGGGCTGAGCAGCTTGGGGACACATTCCTGCTGGCACAAACACAGAGCACGGCCAAGGAAGACGGCAGGGAAGCACTTACAGCCAGGAGGGCTCCCCACACCATAAATATGAAGCTTTTGCTGTGAAATGCTCTCCTCCTGCCTTTCTGAGCATGGAAGCATTTGCTGGGGAACATCAGGCTGGGAGAAGACAGCATCTCAGCAGGGATCAAAGCAAATTCCATCTGAGCACTAACCTGAGAATGGCTCATAGCCAGGGGCATCTCTGCTTACCTTCACTGGTCACTCCTTCTTCCAGTTCGTTGCCTTTCTGCAATGGGAACAAAAAGGCACATGAGCACAGGCAGTGCTTCCCCTTCCCTGTCATCCCCTCCACCTTTAATACAACTGGACAGTTTCCACCACTTGTTTCCACATATTAACCATGGGAGCAGGGTGACCTGGGGAAATCACAGGGCTCCCACCTCGGGAGGCCAGCGGGGACTGACATTTCACTGTGCTGCAGAGCAGGAGGACGAGCACTGAGGTGCCTCTGAAGATTGCTGGTGGACAGCTAAGCTTTCCCTGTTGGATCTGAATGTCAGTCCAGTGCTGCTTCCCCTTCAGACAGTAATTCTGGTCCAAATCTGAGCTCTGTGAGTCACACACACACTGTACCAGATGGCATATTTTCTGTCACATGGTCATTTAAAAAGTCAGGACTGTGGTTTGCATTGTGTCTTCAAGTAAAATGCCCTTTTAGCTGACAAAGGACACGTGCAAAATTGTTTGGGGTCAACATTCCTCTTGTGAGAGTTCGTTTTAGGTTTCATACAAAAATATAGCAGCTTTCATGTGCTCATGCTGCACAAAGACAAGACCAGGGTGAGCTGGATGAAGGACACTGACAGCAGTTAGTGTTTGTCCATCAGAATCAAAGGCTGGGAATGCCACAGGGTCACTGAATTTACACCAGTTTGTGCATTTCAATGTGCTTTTAAAATAACGAAATTAAAAGTCCAGGGATAGGCATCCTTGTCAATCTATCAGGATGTTTAAGATGGGTAAAAATACTGGTTGAAAACCTCATGTTGAAACTGCTTTGATAAATTATTTGTCTATACTTGGCTTCTCTATCAGGAGTGGGAGCATACTGACTTGGCCTCACATTTTAGAGCCTGAGCATCTCCTGGCTTCCTACTGCACTGAGGTTTCCAAAGGTTCACACAGCAGCCTCTTCACAGGCAGAGCTGCTCTTTGTCCCAGTGTACCCCAAAAAGGGTAAGGAATTAATAATTATCTAACCTAACCTGCAGCTTCCTTGCCTGGGAAGCAGAGAATTGAAATGAACTGTTAACAGAAAAAGGAGGAGGTGACCCAGAGTGAAAAACAAAAATCCAGTCCAAATTTTCACAGACATCTCTCTGCTGCACCCACAGAGGGTTGGGATGGGGACCCAGGGACATCCCCAGGCTTGCCCAGGCATTTCCAGGACACTTCTCTGCTTTGTTCCTTTTGAGCAAGTCTGTGCTGGGCATGACAGATGCACAGAGCTACCTCCATATCTCTCCATCAGATCTTCTCTCCCTCTAAATTAATTTAAATGGCAAAGACAAAAGTTTTTTGGTTAAGCAGAGTGGACATGCTACGTTCACTGTATTTCTTTAACAAAATGAGGCCAGTTTGTAATTAAATTTGAAAGTGACTCCTGTACCAAGGCCTGACAAACCCACCTGCAGCTGGAACCCAGTGACATTTCAGAGCCAGCCAGTCAGTCTGCCAAAAATCAAACACTGAACCTGGAATCTGTTTAAGCACTTCAGGCACCTCGGGAGAGCTGGAGAATTTTCTTCCTTCCAGTACAGCCAGCTCCTCCAGTGCCAGAGCACAGGGCTGACGTGCCAGAGCGTGCCTGCAGCTCTGCTGAGTCCCACAGCTCCCAGCTGGAGCTGAGCAGGCAGCAGCAGGGGGCTGGGGGAGACCCTAAGGAGTTGGGAGTTTTCTGCCTCAAGCTGGAAGAATGGCAGGAGATGATCCTTGGGGATATGGTGAGTGCAAGTTCAGTTCACTAAAACCATGTTTAAAAGAACAGTGTGAACACAACCCACCACCCACCCCCCAAAATGCACTTGGTTGATTTGAGTCATATGCTTACACTGAAAAAAAAAACAAAACAGAGTAAATGTGTACTAGTTTATCCTGATTAAACCAAATGTATGTTGGGACAGCAAAACAAACTCCAGGGTGAAGGCAAAGCTACTTTTAGTTCTGCTTTTTGTTTGTTTGTTTAATAATTACCAGACAATAATCATTTAGGAGAAAGTTATAAACATTGAAGAGAGACTGTTATAAATTTTTATTATTACTATTATGAAACAAGATTGCCTGCCAGTTTAACAAAGACATCTTGATTTGAAAGGAATCTAAGCCCTGATCCAGCATCTCTTAAAAGCATGCCTCAACACAAGCATGAACTTAGATCCTGTCTAAATAATGAAGCTTTAAACATGGACTTTAAGTCTGGTGCAGAAAAATTCAGGCCATATTTAATGCTTCCCTATTTGAGGATCAGAATCCCACATTTTCTGGAACATGTGTTATTCTGTGATGTTCACATGGAGAAGGGAAAATAAAACAGCTCAGAAAAAAAGTGTTTTGATTGAATTTCTGAACACAACCCTGACTCTTTCTGCTTAGACATTCCCTTCAAAGGGAACCAGACTCTCTGCTTGGGAAGTTTCACTGCTTCCTGCTATGAGAAGTACCAGGAACTCAGCAATGCATTGAAAGTTACCCATGCAAGTGAAAAATGAAAATATAAAGAGTCTCACCAAGTCGGTACTGAGCCACTCCTCAATGTCATCCATGACAGAGGACTGTGCAACAGGGATCTAGGGAGTGCAGCGAGAGAACAGCAAGGCAGGCAAAAACCAAAACACATCCACAATCATGGCCACAGAGCGATGGAAAACGCCAGAAATAAGATTAAAAACAAAACAAAAACAAAGATGTAAGATGTGCTGGAAAAAAAAAAAAAAAAGAAGGCAACAAAAGATAAATGGCATTTCAAATAAAGAAACAACTTGGAAAGGAAATTATGAACAACAAGGCTAAAAAAAACAGGAGAAAGATTATGGGGAATGACGTGACTGGATGCCAGCATAAGATGAGTAACTTCTCGACCACATATTAAAACCATCAAGATGGACTGATGATTCTAATCTTGATCGTGAAATGCTTTTAAGGGTAGAATACTGGATATCAGTTAGGTTTTGAAATGTTAAATTTACACCTTTTGTTTTTTAAAATGGGTATTAGCCATAGTGAAGGGTTAGGAAAAAAAGGGGCTCAAAGTCTTCAGGCAACACTCCTATGAGTACAAATTGGTTTTCTGCGCAGGTGGAGAAGTCAGAGCCCAGGGTACAGTCATGCTTCCTCCCAGATCTTCCTCCCACCACACCACCAAGCCCTGGCAAGCCTTGGCACAAGGGTTTAAAGGAAACTGCCCCAGCTCCCAGCTCCCACTCCTCTGCCAAAGGTGACCCTCGGCAGCAGAGCCCAGCGTGTGCCAGTGCAAAGTGTGGAGTGTCAAAGGTGAGGAAGGAAGAGGATGGGGCAGAGGAGGAGAGCACAGCCCCAGAGCTGCAGCAGGGCTCTCCAGAGCAGGTCAGGGATAGCTTAACACACAGGGATGGAAGGTTTGCCTCTGCTCCTGCAGTGGAACTGGTCATGATACCAGTGTGATTACAACAGGCAGCACAGAGGCAGCTGAAGGGCAGCGATTTCACGCAGTGCTAAGGGTAACTGGGTCATCAAAGGGAAATTACTGAGTATTAGGTGTAGAATTTCCTGACTTAACTACACTGCTTAAATACAACAGAGCCCTGCCGAGGTAAACAGGAAAACACCACAATAGATCTGGTAAGGACAACCTGAGAAATAGTTGGAAAACAATGTCAGACATGTGAGTTCCAAGCCAGGGCATGGCAGCCGAGCAGCAGGGCTGGCAGGGAGGAGACCTGGCACTGTTAGAGGGACTCTCCTAGGCAGAAAAGGTGTCAGGGGTTCTCCACAGCTTTGTCTGAAACCTCTCACAGGAATTCCCCACCTTAGAAGTGATTAAAAAACCTGTGGATGTGGTGCTTTGGGACATGGCTTAGTTGCGGCCTTGGCAGCGGTGGGTTAATGGTTGGACTTGATGGTCTTGGAGGTCTTTTCCAACCTTAATGACTCTGATTCAATAAGAAAAGCTGGAAGAGGCTCTGCAGATGCATTTCCTGGGAGATGCAGTTTTCTCAGGCACTTCTAGCAGAGGAAGATGGACAGATGCTGGATCACAGAGGCCGAGGCTGTTTAGCAAAGCTCCTCAGGAATTTTTTTCACAGAATCAAGTGGCCCTTTGTACTGAGGAGGCCAGTTAAGCACTTGCTTGAGGTGAGGTGTGCTAAAGTGGCTTAGTTGTGTCCAAGAACTGTAAACCCAGAACTCAATCCAAAGCATCTCCCCCAAAGAGCAGCACCAGGAAGGTGGCTGGGCTCTGACTTGACAAGTCACTGGACAAAGTGACAGTCCCTGGGGTCAGAGGTACAAGGTGTCACTTTGCTTCCAGAAAATTCATAAAGATCCCAAACAGAAAATAAATTCCTGCAGTTTCCTCTGGAATGGGCCAGATTTAGGATAACTTTCCCCTGATGATTTCCTGAATCATGCACACACAACACTATCACAGCGAGCTGAAGCTGCTGCGAGCTGGCCACTCACAAGGGAAGAGCTCTAAGCACCTTCCAACACATTCCTTCCCAAGGACAAGTTGCATCTTGTAAAACTGTCTCCTTGGTTTAACAGCTTTATAAAATACTGGCTTCAGAGATATAAAGTAATGATTTAATTCATCCTATAGCAACCTAAAACCTACCGCAGAAATTGCACTGCTGCCTCTCTCCTGTGTTGCTTAACACTGTGGAAGGTGCAGCCTCTGAGCTGTTGCTTGGGTTGCAGCTCAGAAAGGACAAGAACATGTGCATGGAAGGGAGGAGGAAAAAAGCTGGTTTATTTTTGCCTTTTCTGTGAATAAAATTTACAGGAACACAGGGGGCTCCAAGAGAGCTGGAGGGGGATTTTGGATGAAGGCCTGCAGTGACAGGACAAGGAGGAATGGCTTTAAGCTGAAAAAGGGTGGATTTAGATTAGATATTAGAAGAGATTATTCCCTGTGAGGGCGGGGAGGTTGCCAAAGAAGCTGTGGCTGCTCCATCCCTGGAAGTGTTCCAGGCCAGGTTGGATGGGGCTTGGAGCAGTCTGGGATAGTGGAAGGTGTCCCTGCCCGTGGCAGGGGGTTGGAATGAGATGATCTTTTTTTCCAACCCAAACCATTCCAGGATTTTATGATTTTATGAATGTAAGAGCAGCTGTTCTAGAAAGTGTGGCAGTACTGTGCCCCTGTATTAGAAGGAACAGCAGCTCAAATCTTGATTATCCTCAAAACATGACAGATGACTGATCAAGTACTGAGTTCCTGAGAATCACAGGACTCTTGAATTTGCAGAAGTCCTCGAAGCACAGCTCAGCAGCACAAGAGTTTGTGCTGTGGTGTTTCATAAGAATTTTTAGAGGAATGGCTTTAAGCTGAAAAAGGGTGGATTTAGATTAGATATTAGAAGAGATTATTCCCTGTGAGGGCGGGGAGGTTGCCAAAGAAGCTGTGGCTGCTCCATCCCTGGAAGTGTTCCAGGCCAGGTTGGATGGGGCTTGGAGCAGTCTGGGATAGTGGAAGGTGTCCCTGCCCGTGGCAGGGGGTTGGAATGAGATGATCTTTTTTTCCAACCCAAACCATTCCAGGATTTTATGATTTTATGAATGTAAGAGCAGCTGTTCTAGAAAGTGTGGCAGTACTGTGCCCCTGTATTAGAAGGAACAGCAGCTCAAATCTTGATTATCCTCAAAACATGACAGATGACTGATCAAGTACTGAGTTCCTGAGAATCACAGGACTCTTGAATTTGCAGAAGTCCTCGAAGCACAGCTCAGCAGCACAAGAGTTTGTGCTGTGGTGTTTCATAAGAATTTTTAAAAAAATGAAAAGAAAAAAAAAAAAAGCAAAAAAGGGAATTCTACTTTCAGCTAGAGCTACTTATAACAAACAAACAAAGCCCTCAGAAGTGCAAGAGCACTTCTTGCAGAGAAGCAGACAAAGCTGTAAGATAAACATCTGAGTGTGTCAGCCGTTTGCTATTCAGCACTGACCTTTCAAAAAGCTTTCCCTGTCTCCCAGCACACCCACAGAAGTGTTGAGGGTTGGTATCTACTGCTCCTTCCATGCACAAACTTCCAGTTTACTTTCCTAAGACTCTGAGCCCCATTTCCTCATAAAACATGGGTTACATGTGTCAGGTTTAATTTGTTCAAGAATAAAGAGGGAGGAAACTCTCACAGAGCAACTGGAAGTTTTAAATTATTTTAATGATAACATTGTAACATTTATTTTTCATTTTAAACTGAGAAGAGAACATACAGAGAAGCTCAGTTTTTGCCAGTCAGTTGGGTACTTGGCAAGTCTTCCCCTATCAGAAGCCCTAAACTGAAAGATGTGCAGGGGAATTTTGTTACAACTAACCCCTAAATCACAACAGAGGCAATGTAAAAATAAATTAACTAGTTTGCACATTAAAAAAAGACAACAGTTTCTGGGAACAAGCAGCAGTGGAAGCCACAGACTACATGGAAAAAACTCTGGAATGGGACACTGTCTTGTTGATATTTTGATTATGCAAACTTCCATGGTCTAGTGAAGCTTTCAGTCTTGGCAAGAGAGCTCCCCAGATAGTGTAGGCTGCAAGAGCTGTTTGTATAAGTATATTTGTGATTTTTTTTTTTTAAGTCTATACTTACAGTAAATGGAAATTAAGTCACAAAATATTTTTGGGTACTTCAAGTAACTGGCTTTAATTAAAAGCTGGTCTGATTGTTTAAATTCTTTTTTTATTTAGTCTTTGGAAAATCCTACAAATGGGATCATCTCAACAGCCCTGAAAGAGAAATGGAAAAGCAGGGCTGGGAGAACAAAAGTAAGTGCTCAATCCCACAAAACCCACAGGAACCTGGAATTCAAGTTCCTACTTATCTAAGCTAGATTGTGTTGATGTTCTCACTAGCAATCAAAAGCCAAAGAGTATTGCCAATATTTTTCCTCAGAAGTCATAAAATCCAATATTCTACCCTTAAAAAGACAGTTTAAGGTTATTATTATCACATTTTATTTCTATTAAAAATGATCCCACTGGAAAAGAAGCAGGTATGAAATGACAATTCAGGTCTCTAGGTGAGCTCATTAATGTTCTTAAAATGTTTAACAAGGTTTATGCTAATTGTTGCTAGACTACTGCCTTGTAATAGCTTAGTTAATTCCACTTCTTTCTAGATGTTTAACAAAGCTGACACCAGTTCCTGGTTAGTTGCTACTCGCTCCCCCTCGCTGGTTAGCAGTAGTAAAGGTCTGTCATTCCTACAGCAGCACTAGGAGCACACTAGCAGGCTACTCCAGCTTACTACTACAGCCTTACCATCTATTTAAAGCTGTTGTGATCTTGAAATAGCTGCTTGGCTTCAATATTGGACCACGCTTGACTTTACGTGTAAGGATTAAATGAACTCCTTGGTTACTCCTGACTGTGCTGGCACACTGCAGGGCCGGGCAGGCAGGAGCTGGGCTGCAGTGTTCCCCTGCTGTGCCCAGCCTCTGGCAGGTTGTACACCAACCAGCCCATCTGCATGTGACAGCCCTCACTGCCACTGCCACCAGGGATTGGGCTGTCCTTGCAGAGTGCTCTGGAAACACCACGGCTGGCCTAGGAGACCCCCGTGGTCTGCGGGTAAGGGGAAGCACCTGCTTGCCTTCAACAGGGAGAGGGGTCCCACCACATGGGAGAAATGAGATCTTCACGTGCCTGGCTTTGGGCTTATCCACAATTCAAGCACTTCAGTCTTCAAGATGATGATGTTATTCAACAGTCTCAGGTTAGCCAAGTCATTTCCACATCTCAGATCCTATCTCTCTCTTGAAGGCACATAGCGGCATCCCACTTGGTAACTAATTAACAGAGGTTTCATTTAATCTTTACTCACCTATCTTCCCTACAAAGAGGGCTCCTCCTCTCTAGCCAGGCGTGCTGCTGGCAGTCAAGACAAAATGCTGAGTGGTGTTCATATCACTTTCTGTGAATTCTGGTGCAGTTTCATCCTTCCCCTGCCACTGTCCCAGTTAATGTCCTGACATGGTGGCTTAAGCAACACCTGCTTCTCACTTTCATAACAAATAACCCATCTGGTATGTGAGTGGGTTGACAGATTATTCTAAGAAAGGAATATATTAATGCAAATCTCACTAGCTGCCCAATCTCACGAGAAGGGAACTGAGACCACCTGCACTAAAACGTGGCTCTGTGGTAAAGTCTGTGTCTAACTGCTGCTGATACAGACCCCTGTGTGAGACCTGCAAAACCCTGACCTCACACTGCAGACAGATCTGCCACTGAACAGCTCACCTCCCATCCCTCAGCCATATAAACACCAGAAACATTTTCTGCCAATATAATTTTGTCTATTTTAGTTTTGTAGGTAGAGCTGAGATAGATAAAAGTGTGGCTTGTGTCTGTCTCCATGGTTCTGGCATCATCCTGTTGGCAGAACTGAGCTACAGGTTAACTGGAAACAAGAACAACACTGCCAAATTCACTGGGAGAGGAGAGCCAGAGACTGCAAAGGTGTGTGGTGAACTGGGATGCAGAGAAATGGAGTGGGAAGGACTCAGCCCAAAGCTGAAATGTATCACAGCTTGTACAGAACAATGTCAGGTTGTGAGGGATGTGAGAACCACTCCGGCAGGTGCAGAATTCCTTTTGAGGGGTCTCAGTGTTGTGCAGGCTCAGGGAACAGCAGTGTCAACTCACTCCTTTCCTCCTCACCAAAGTACAAAAAGTACCCCACAGAGTGGGCACATCAGGTTCATACCTGGGATTCTAGTTATCCACTGGCACTGTAAATGCTACAGGTCATATTAATAAATACTGTTAAGAACTACAGCCAGTTAAGAGAGAAACGGAGTTAATGATTAGTTTAGTTTTATTTTAGGTATTTCTCTCTCATATTTAGCATACAAACAAGGTGACAGGTTTGTAAGAGCAGTGACTGGTTGGACAGCCAGGCCCCCTTCCCTCCCCAAATCCATAGATCTCCATGAATGCTGCAGTATCCTTTTTCCAGACTGAATAACCACAAGCCAATGAAGGAATATGCTGTTTGCTTTTTTAATAAAGCAGTGGTGTGAGTGGTGTGAACAGCAGGGGTGCTGATTTCATGCTTCCCCGCTCTTGTAAACAGTGGAAAGGCAAAGAAGAAGAACTAACTCAATCACTGGATTATTCATTATGGATGAACATCTAACAGTGGCACAGCACATCCCTGGCTGCAACAGAGCCACCGAACAGCGAGAGCCTCTGTGAGCCACAGCCAAGAGCATCAGAGGCAAAGCTGATACTGCTGCTCATTTTACAGCTTTTCACCCTCACCTTGTGAGCTGTGGGTGTCTGACAGCACCAAAAGGACACTCTGGCTCCCAGGGACAGGTACCCACAGTGGGCTTTTCCCACTGTGTGTGAGCAGGCATGGAGCTGCTTCTGGGCAGGCAGATACAGCACCTGTCCCATCACTGTGTGTGCACCAGCCGTGCAAAATTCTGCCAAATTTCCAAGCTGGCCCTGAGAAATAATCTGCCTAACAGCCCTAAATCCAGAAGAATGAATGCAAGTGTTTCACAGGGTAGATACTGCACACTTTGGATTTTCTAAACTTTAAGCTTTCTGGGATGTTTCTCTTTTTTAAGCACTGGGCAGCTTAGTCTGGGATATTCAGGACTCTCCCTGGAGTGAGACATTCCTGTTCCTGGTGCCCAACCCCACATGCTGCACTGCCAGCACACCCCAGAGCAAAGGGAATTCTCCCTGCACCTCTCTGAACTCAGCTGCAGCCAGGACTGTCTCAGGAGAATTTTCTACAGTTAGGTCACATTATTGGTACTAATCTCAAACACTTAAAATGATGGATTACATAGTCCAAAAAAAAAGGTCTTAGAACTTGGCTTTAAGGCATAGCTGAGGGTATTTTTCCTTTCCTCTGGCTTCTGCACCTAAAGCAAGCTTTGAACTTCTCTCTGCAAGCACATTGATGAAGGACAACTTCAAACAAGGTCAGAATGTGCACAGGTTCAGTGATCTTCAGAAGCCTGATTTTATCAAGGCACTGGCATCACCAGACACAGGAATTAAATCCTGAAAGCCAGAAACACTATTGTACCTTTTGGAGTCTGATTCCTAATGCCAGTGGGGCTGAAGATGTCAATCTGGGCAGCAGTTCCCCATTCCCTTCCTTGCATAAAGAATGATCCCTACTTTACTCAATTCAACTACATATGATCCTACAACTTCCCTATGTTTATTCCAGACCATGAAGCTAAGCATTACCAGAAAAGCCTGCTTTACAGACAGATAGCAAGTGTCCTCTTTGTGAATAAGGTCCATGAGACTTGTGTTTATCCCTCGAAAAGTGGATACTGCATAAACAAATCAAGACAGTAGAAGGAACCAACTGGATCCCCAGGCCTCTTCTGAAGGTGACGTGGGATCCTACACATGATTCAGTTATTTACAGGTCTTGGTGCTGTATAAACCAGAAATTGGTGCAAATCTTTCCCTTTGCCCCAGGTAATGATGCAGGTGGGAAATAAACTCCTTGTACTGTCTGATTTCAAGCGGTTCAATAGGGCAGGACAAGAGGTGAATGGAGGATGGTTATTCTAGGTCAGGAACTGGGGTGGGCAGTAGGAATTGCTTCACTGGTGAAGTCCTCACCATTCCTTGTGTAATTAGCCACTTGTCTATGGGCTCCATGTCTGAGTTCCCACCTTTACCTCTCCTCTGTGTTGAGAACAGGAAGGTCCATAAAGAGAGAAACCACAGCAACAACCCATGATAAAGTAATAAAACAGTTAAAAACTTCACATACACAGACACACACATACACAGAGTTGCCTACAGTAGCTTCTGGCAGCAGCTGTGTCCCCCTCTGCCTGTCAGCTCTGTTCATAAGAGGACACACCTCACCCAGAATTCTGCACTTTCTATAGACAGTTCACAGTGTTTTAGCACTCTCTCCATGATGTCCTTAAAAACAAAAATAACAATAATAAAATAAACCGATCACTGGCTAGTAGTGAGGCTGATGTTTGTCATCTTCTTAGAAGAAGGAAAAGTGAGGCTGTACAAGCTACTGCAGGCAGAGACTGCACTGGAAACTCTCGTGTCACAGTCTGTGGAGTCCCCCTTGTTTATGAAGCCGTGGGCTGCAGCACACCCTGCTCATGTCCTTGACCTCAGCAGACAGACTGTGCCCCACACAGACAGCACAGCAGCTCTGCAATGGTGTTGAGTGGAGGGAAGTCAGGGCAGTTTGCTGCAGTGTCCTGGCAGCCTTTCAAACTGCCCCTCTTGAAAAGCGCAGAGGTTAAAGGACTGCTGATGCATCCAGCTCCCCTGAGCAGGCTGCAGACTGCATGGCACAGCACCACCAACACTCTCAGATGGTTCTGTGTCCTTCAGCACCTCCTCCCTGAGCCAGGGGATGCAGAGTCATCTCCAGCTCTGGAGGGGCTTGCTTGGGCTCAGCAGAGTGCAGTGGCTCCAGCCCAGAACTGGGTGAGCTCAGCAGAGAGCCACTGGTGTGTTATGTACACCCACCCAGACACCTGCACACAGGGGACACCTCCCTGTCCCCATTAACACAGGTAATGGAGAATCAGCTGCAATCTTTTATGTCTCATTTTATGAGGGGAAAAAAAATTAAAGGGAAATCGTTCCAGTTTCATCTGTTCTCTGTGTAACACCAGAGAATTGTTTCTTGGACACCTCTCCTCCTGGTTGTGATCATGCAACAACTCAGTGGCAACAAAAGCAATTCCCAACATGGAAAAGCAATATTAAGAAAACAGTGTATTTTTAGCTCATCTTGTTTCCAGCTGCTAAATCACATTAAAAGACAGCTAATGCCACGTGATCAGCCTCATCTCTGCAGACCATTCTGAGAATGACTGCATTAGAAACGTCGGATGTGCTGAATTCTGCCACTGGACAACCGTGCTGGAACGAGACGCGTGTGTGAAGAATGTGTTGCAAAGCTTTTGGCTCCTCCCCAGAGCTGTTCTTAAATTAGCTCTGCCCAAATTAAAGCCTGTCTTTTCGTTTACTGAGCACTGCCAGTTTTTTGCTGCACATGCTGGGGCTGGTAACTTTAGGAGAGTTTAATTTCTATTTCCTTTAAGAAGAGACACCCACAAGCCTCACAACAGTTGAGAAAAAGTGTTTACCAATTACAGAGCAACTGCATTTCAAAACAAGCTCTTCTGATTACATGTTACAGTCTCCAGGACCTTTGAAAAGAGGCTGAAAGTCTCAACATCTCATAGCCCCAAGTTCCACAACCCATAAGGCATTTACCCCTAAAAACTTTGACCCTCAGATGAGCTTAGCCACAGCCCTTTGAACTGACAACACTTGGGGCAGTGCAGCAGCTCTGCTGGTATGAATGACATGTTGTGCTGGTGCCTAAAGCAGAACTGGCTGGGAACAAAAGTGTTAATAAAAAATACATGACCCTGAGGCCACTGGGGGAATACAGCCCCCTTGACCAGCTAAATGCAAGCCCCTTACATTTGGTTAGCCAGGAACAAAGAGCAGGATCTCAAATCCTTCCCCAGGTCCTGTCAATAACAGCTCAGTGATACTGGGGCTTGGGATGTCACACTGGATTCAGGAATTCCTGTGAAGGAATATTTCTGCCCCCGCCTCCTCATGCTTCCCCTTTTCCCTCAGTACTGCTGTCATGTGTTTTTGTGGGGCTGAGCTCCAGCTGCTCATGGGGCTGACCTGGGTTATAAATTGCCCTTCCTGCAGGAGGACAGGGACAGGAAGAAGCAGGTAGGTTTGTGGGGTGGGGGATGCTCTGTGAGAGCTGAGGGCCTGCTCCCACTGAATGGTGGCCTGGGCAGGCAGGCAGCTGTGATCTGACCCCAGCTGGCTCCCAACACAAATTCTCCCTGGCTTGGAGCACAAGCTGCCAGGCATGCCAGCTGCCCAGAGCACTCCCACTTCATGAAAGAACCAGGGTGGGATCAGCCAAGGCATGGGGAGGCAATTTTCCCCAGTGAGAGGCATGTGCACACTGCATTGGCTCTCCCATGCTATGCTGGCTCTGCCGTGCTCCCTAGTGGTCATCACAGCCCAAAATTGGACTGGAAAAGGCTCTGAACTTGCTCTGTCCTCTAAAAACTCACACACAGCTGCGTACAAAAGAGCAGCAGAGTTTTTAAAAGCAGGGTGGTAGAAAGGGGTTGAGGATGATCTGAAAGCTCCTTCACTTCTGCCTTCACCGAGGAATGCAGACAAAGCTGCCCAAGCTCTCTCACCCGTGTTTTGAGTGTCAGCTGCTGCAAGGTGACAGCACATGGGGCTCTTCTGCCCACACAAGAGAGCAAGAGCCTGCCCTGGGCAGACAGAACAGGCTGCAAGTGAGGGCAGTTATGGCAAGGAATGTGAAGCATTAAAAGTCTGCATAATTTCTCTCCCTGTAACTCGCTTGTGTATCCATGCACTTGAAGCAAAGTCTAGTAGATTAAGACTTTCATGAGCAAAACCAAACCAAGTCAATGCACATCAGTGTTCACAGGATATTCCCCATTTAATTCTTCTCAGCAGTGATTCCAGGCAAAGAGCTGGAGTCCCCAGACAAGCTGCAAGGACACAGGAGAATTTACCCACTATGATTCTGAAGTCTTTCAGACTGGAGTGCAGCATCTCTTTAGAGATCATTACTGAGCAAGTACTTGCTCCCAGATATCAATTTCAAAATAGCCATTACTAGCACATTGCAGGAATACAGAATGAGAAGCTCAGCCAAAGCAGGCACCTCCAGCTTGGATTCCAGGTGGATAACAAAACACAGAGCTGTGACCTACCCCTCCTGTGTTCTGTTTCCGAACATCCAGGGCAGATGCCAGTCCTTTGACAGCCTGTGGGTCCTCGTACGTCACACTGGAAGAAAAGAACAAACCACAGAACTAGAAAGAAACTCCAGCAGTCATCCATAAGCAATCATGGAATCATAGGAAGGCCTGGGATGGAAGGGATGCTAAAAGATCTCTCATTCCAGCCCCCTGCATGGGCAGGGACACCTTCCACTGTCCCAGGTTGCTCCAAGCTCTGTCCAATCTGGCCTTGAACACTTCTAGGGATGGGGCAGCCAGAGATTCTCTGGGCAGCCTGTGCCAGTGCTTCACCACCCTCACAAGGAAGAATTTCATCCTAATATTCATTCTACCCCTTTAAACTCTCTCAGTTTGAAGCCATTCCCCTTTGTCCTGTCACTCCAGACTCTTGTAAATAGTCTCTCTTCATCTTTCTTGTAGGCTCCCTTCAGGTATTGGAATTAGGTCACCCCAATCCCTTCTCTTTTCCAGGCTGAACAATCCCAATTCTCCCAGCCTTTCCTCACAGGAGAACAATACCCTGGATACCCTGATTTCCTCCCTGGGAACCAGAAAGCACATTCTTTTTCTTAACAAGACTTGGAGGGTACTGTGTGTACCCCAAGAAGAGGAGCTTGCTCTGTACAAAGGCCACCCATCAGTTTTGGAAAGCACCTTGAAGCAAAGAGAGTAAGATCAGCATTATGAAAGGCAGGCAACCAGGTCATGAGGCACCCTAAGAATGTCCAAGAGCAAGTGGGGGACTGTGAAAAGAGGCCTGATTGCACATTATGTTTAACAAAGATTTGGAGATGACATCTGGAAGCCTGACCTTGCTGTGTGCATGGGGGGGAGGCAGAGTGAGACTCAAAGAGAGATGGAATTATGCAACTGCAGTGAAGCAGACAAAGAAATGCACTATTTACAGAGCTGTTAAAAGCTTCTTAAATGGCAATGCAAAAGGGACGTGTAGCAGTCAGGTGACAGAGGCAGCAGCAGCATCTCACAGAGCAGTGGTGAACCATGAGCTGCAGCAGACACAAGCATGTGCCCATAAATCAGCTCCTGGGAGGGGCTGCCTGAGCAGGGGGAGCCTTCTCTCTTCCTCCTGCTGGCTTCTCCCAAGCTGTGAGCACAGCACCCAGAGCTCTCACACCCAGAGCTGTCACCTACACACCACAGCAAGTCACACTCGTGCCTTTCCTCCTCCCTGCTGCTCTGTTTATACAGTGCACAATCCAAGGAAGACAGAGCAATCCTCCCTTGTGAAATCATGGATGATCCGTGCTCCTTGTTCCATTAGGTACGGTGTGGGAAGAGTAGTTTTGTGCTTCATTTAGCACAAGAGACAGAGGGACCTCGATTAGATCTCTCCTGCAATGCATCTCCTTTCTAACTGTACATTAAGGCTCCCAGCCCAAAATCTCCAGTGGTGGCTTATCCCTCATACATTAAAGCATTTCTTCTCAGCACTGACACCACAGCTGAGGCAGTACCAATAGCTATATTGATAACTGCAAATAATAGAGCCCAATAAATTTGCAGGCTCAAGTTTGCTAAATTTTTGATAAACTGTTTAACAGCATTTTTTAGCTTGAGACAAGATATTGATGATGTTCTGACTGCTTCCTCTAATGTCTGAAGCCAGGAGGCAAGAAATAATATATGAAAGAAAAATACCTGAGTGTGTCTTTTATTGAATAACACTTGACAGGGATCAAAGGATTTCTTAATAAGTGCATAGATTTATTTTACATTAAAATAATTTGACCTGTTAAATGCCCTTGAAAGTGCCAGATTTGCAGCTCTAGAGATGCAAGCCCTATGCATATAAACAAATCAGGGGTAGCATGAAGCCAGGCAAGCTACACTGCCTTGACAGCCTGTGAGAGTCTGAATGGGGCCAAAAGGAGAGTTAACTGGATGGTAATTCTGTTTCCAAGCCTTTGATGACAGTAATTCAGCCACCAAAGCGCATCCATGACCTTCAGGTGAAGGACCCTTCTGCTCCTGTATCTCAAACATGGCTGGATGGGATGACAAGCCTTTAGGAGAAGGCAGAAGTACAGGCAAGCACTCTTACAAGTTTCCAGTGAGCTCATTAACTAAGACAGTACCCAGCCAGTCTGCTCTGTCCAGCAGCAGGAACTTCTCCACTTGTTCATATTAATAACAACCAAAAGGACAGGGATTGGATTAAAAGCACAAAAACATACGCCAAAACTATTTTTTCAGTCTGAAGTCAAGAAGCTTCAGATTTATGCCCTTAGAAAACAGCAGTGCCATGACTCAGTGCTGAAGACAAACTCCAACTTACTTCTTTCGCTGCTCAGCCAAGGAGCTGCCTCTTGTCTGTGCAAACATGTCAAAGTCATCACGAGGATTACTGTGCTGGAGGGAGCTGAGTGTGCCACTGACACTGTTTGTGCCCAAGTCTGCAACCAGAGGAGAAAAAATCGTGAACCAGTGAAATAACAAACCATAAGCAAACACCACCATCATTAACAGCTGCAGCACTGAGGACAGTTTTGTTCAGGAAAGGCTGGAGGATGCTAATCATGTGTTCTTAAAAGAAAAATGTAGAGATGATCTAATTCATCCTGGAAGCAACAATCCATAAATGCTCCTCACCAAGAAGACAGCATTTGGGAATTGGTGTGAACCTGCTGCCAATATCCTGAGACATTTAGTGGTCACTAACACAGTCCAAAATTTTGGGCATGGACAGTAGTTTTCTCCACAATGCTTTTTCTCAATTACTGACTGTGAAACCAACACTTTCAAAGAAAGGGATAAGGTATTGGTGCAGTGCTGAAAGAGGTGGAGAACCTTCAGTCAAATCCAGTGATCCAATCACACAATCTTTGCTTTGATTTAATGAAAACCACCTACGACTTTCATAAAACCCTTCACCCAAAGGTTACAAATATTATTTGTAGAAGGGGAATCACCAGGCTGATGTCACAGAGAACTATAACTAAGCAGAAATAGAAATAGTAGTACAAGTTCTTCCATGAACAACAAACTGCACCCTCTCCATCAGTCTTCCCTCTGATTAATAAATTCCTCCCTTGTGACAGGCTGGTTCTCAATTGCAGACTGCCACAGTGCAGGAGAGTGGGAATGCCTTCTAATCCTCCTCTAAGCCGAATACCCAAATCTTTTGGAGGCCACATGGCAATATTAATAGGTAGAGGAGAGCATGGTCTGGATCAGGCACTCACCAAGCCCTGCAAGCTGTGAAGAAAGTGAAGATGGAGGTGCTGAGTTCCCAACCATTGGGCTCACCACAGCTGGAGAGCCAGGACCCAAATCTATTAAATTATCTTCTGTCACCTCATTCAGTACCTGTCAGGACCAAAGAAACACAGAAGTTACACATGCCAGAAACTTCTTCTTGCAGTACAACATTAAACATCACCGTTTTCCACATTAGGTATAAACTGTTTTCAGAAACAAAACTTCTTTGCTGTGACTAAAGTGTCAATAGAGAGTCTTCGCTGAAGTTTGCCTCACACTGCAGAAGTGGTAAAGCACAGTAAACAGAGGAAATAGTTACGAATGCAGAAGAAAAAACATAATAGAAATACAGATTCATCATGAACTTAGACCTTGAACACTATAAAACAACTACAAAAGAGTTTTCATTTAAAGAATAATTAGAACTCTTCAGCTTAAATAGGAGATGAGAGTGGTTCTTAACATTACGAATGGCAAGAAGAAAATTAACCTGAACAGTGGTATTGTAAGACACAGTGAAGAAAAATTAGGTGAAGCAAACAAAAATCATTAAGTGACTTGATCAAATGTAAACAAAATATTTGTTATATATAAATGCAAAATAAATATGTAAAAATGTATAGTGAAACTGTGGAACTTATTGCTTAAGGACATTGTGAACTCCTAAAGTCCACACAGACTCAAAAGCAATCAAAAAGTTAATAGAGGAATGAAAATCCATCAAGGATTGTAAACACAGAGATGTTCTACTGTGAAGTGACTTCCTGAGCTTAAAGTTGTCCCTTGGGATTTGCCACATTCTTACTTTTCCTGGCATCCACCATTAGCCAGTACAGGCAGGACACGGGGCTGGGCAGGTGGAAGGTGTGATACTACTGATAGTACTGCAGCTGGTAGGAGAGAATCAAAGGAGTGAGGTACTTACTCCATTGCTGGCGTTCTGTGTTGAGCGTCCTGATCTGTATCGTTCAAATCTATTCAGGAAAAAAAAAAAACAACATGGATTATCAAAGCCACCAATAAATAATAAACATGAGTTTATAACGAAGCCATGACATGCATGTCACTGAACTTAGTTTTCTCTGGCTCCAAAGGGAAGCCTGAAAGCTTTAACTCCAAGCCAGGACAAAGGGAAGATTGCTGAGAAGTTGCAGTCTTGGCAAAGGTGGATTTTAAGTTGACTAATCTGATCTTGCAGCACAAACATGCTTGAAAAACACTGCAGGATTTGTCTTTTGTTCAGGGGGGGGGTTTAATCATTAAGTGCTTTGTGACAGACTGCTGTGTGAGCCAAGGGACAGGAGGAACTGCAGCAAGATTGATGCTCACAGCTCCACAAGCCAAGCACTGCAGCTCGTCTCACTCCCACTTACCAGCTCCCTCTTGCTGCAATAATGTAAATGAGGAGCCATATGTGTGTGGCACAGCCCAAGCCAGGCACACGTGGCACAAGGGACAATGGGCAGCAGATTCACTGCTTAAAACATCCTGAGTCGACTCAAAGATGGTCACAGCTTGTGCTCAAATAGGTTGGTACTTTCCAACAAGGAAAAGTAATGATTTTGGATAAAACCTTCATACTTTTAAGGAGAAGAAGTCGGGTTAGTCAAGCTCTGATCTCTTCTTTACTCCATGCATCTGGGGCCACAACCCTAAACCCAGCTTTCATAAAAGTTTTCAAGGCCTGGCTGGATGGAGCTTTGAGCAACCTGATCTAGTGGAAGGTGTCCTCACCCATGGCAGGGGGTGGAATTAGATGAGTTTTGAGGTCCCTTCCAACCTAAACCATTCTGTGATTCTATGAACTCAAAACAGCAGGGGAACTACCTCCTCCTATGGCCTGCCTGAGGCCAGTCTGATCTCCTTTCTTACCATGGAAAAGCACCATGACTTCTTGGAGGCTTGAATTTTTTAAAATAGTTTTAGAAGTAGTTTCTCTTTCCACAAAAAGCCCATGATATTCATATAATTCTATGGGTTTTCTCCCAGATGGACAAAATACAACAGGGAATGTCAAGCAAACGAAAATGTTTTCTTAATGTAACAGAGGAAAACGCAGACTTAAAAGGCAGCAAAACCAAATTCAGGCCCAAATTTCAATTTTAGGAAACTGTGGGTGTTTGCTATTACTGGAAATCCAACTCCCTTTGCTGGAAACCTAAGACACCTCCCACCTCATTTCTCACCAAAAGGCTTCTGTTCATTTACATCCCAAGGCTTCACAGCAAAGGCCAGAGCTCCTGCTTGAGTCATGATGGAGCTTGGTCCCTGTGCTAGAAATCAGCATGATGGATGTGGAGCTTTTGGAATAGCAGAGGAGGAACTGGAATTTATTGAATGCTCAGACCAGTGCAGCTATTCTACCACAAATGGCTTGCTAACATCACTCAGCTCCCCTTTCATGAATAATGACTACAAACACATCAGCCACAGTCAGCAAAGTCGCAGATGGGGGGAAATAGAAAAAATATTAAGGGTGACCAGACTAAACCTCAGTGATAGTTACACTCTGCCACTCGTAGAATCCTGCTTGTGCATGAAACACACACCATTTCACACAAAAAGCCAGCGTTTGTTTCAAAGTTTGCCCCATCTCCTCTGAACGACGAAATCAAAGGCAAAATCGAGGGCACCAAGTCGTCTTTGCAGCCTTTGCCGTGACAGCACAAATTCACAGATCTAGAGTCTAATTTATTTTTAAAGGCTTGAGAAACAAAGCCCTGTGCTAAGAGCAAGGAACAAAGGGTACTCTTTGGTGCCTCGCTCCCCAGGCCTGTCATTAAGGGGAAGATTAAACTTTCCCAAGACTGTGGCATCACGTGTCACCTCCTGCAGCAGATGTGCCTGACAGCGCCTTTGTCTGACATGTCGAAAGTCCTGTGCCCCAAGTCCTGTCCCTGGGGATGATTCCTGCAGACCAGCTCTTCGAAACATTAGCTCTGCACAAGACAGGCTTTTTTTGTTTTTCAAGATTTTAAGTGTTACTTAAAAACAAACCCTTTGCATGCACAATGCTCCCGCCCACCTCAGGCAGCTCCCCTTGCACCAGCACTGGGACTGGAGAGCTCAGAGATCAGAGGGCAGAGACAGCTCATGGGAGCCTCCTTAAGCCAGGAAGCAGCACAGAGATTTGTGCAGAGCCTGGCTAGCAGGGGAACTAGTGACTGTGGCTGTGCTATTTTTGGTCCCAAGTCCCTACACCTGAACAACCCTGCACAACAGGGATTCGCAGACTCGAGCGTTTTCACAAGGCTGCCTTGCATTTTATGGATATGCCCTACAAAAATTCAATGCATAGTACAAAAAAATATATAATCATAGTATTAAAAGAATCAACTGAAACAGGAATGTTACCATAAAAGGCCATTAAACCACACTGTAAATGGTTCCTGTGGTCTGGTTCTCTGTGTCATGTTAGACCCTTGGCCCAGAAGGCCCAATTTCACCAACTGACCTATTTTTTTCTTATGTGAAAACACTGAATGAATGTAAATGGTTGCTGGGAGAGATGCCCCACCTTTCATATCGGAGGAAGACGTTATTTAAGTCATCATTCACGTGCAGCAGCTCCTCTGTGACTTCTTCATTGGACACCCGTGAGATAAGCTCCACGATTCTCTGCTGCATGGCTCTGCAGGTTCGGTTCAGTTCCTAGGAGGAATGCATTGTGCACACACAGGCTGATAAGCAACAAGCAATAAGTAGATTTAGCTGAGCTCTGTTCACAGCCAAACATATCCCCCAGCTGAGAAACACTAAGACAAGTTTATCTTTGCATGATTAAATGTCACCCAAAAGCACATCTAATCAAACGCCCTTCAAGAGATGATGGCATAAAACCTTGAGAGCCTATTCACAATTCAACTTCCTGATTCTTCTTTAACTCTGAGAGCTTCAGAAAATAAATATCTGTATTTTAGTCATCTGTTTTAAGAATAAAACATGTTAATACAACACCTTCCCAGAAGAGAGCTTTCAAGGAAAATTCAATCTGCTCTTTCTGGCAGTATCATCCTTAAAAACTAAATGATGTGGAAGGTGGAACATGTGGGGGAAAAAAGGCTCATCAGGATTACCACAAATACTAAGTGTGTGCTAGGATGAGAACTTACCAGCTTCAGAGAACATGAGAGCAAAGACAAACCAAGGAGCAGGAGCATGAAAAGGTGAGTTCCACACACCCTCCAGCACTGAGACACACAGAAATGTTCCCTTCCACTGAGCAAGTGCACAAACAAGAGACTGCACAAAGGCAATGGGGAGTTTCAGAAGAACATTTTAAGGAATGCAGAGGGAGGGCATTTATTTTAAAAGCCTCCCATCAAGAAATCTAGATTTCAGTTTGCCTAGACCAGGAGTTCTCATGCTTCCAGGACATCTCTTCCATCACCAAATGCTTAGCAGAATTCTGTAGTCCTGAAAGGCCTCAAGACCAAAGGTCAAACTGGTCTGCTGAGGAGAACTGCAAGAAGAAACATGACGTATGGCAGGGTGCCTCTGATCAGGCCAATGGTTTTACTTCAATAAGCACTGACACATTCCAGCTAAAGCATGTCCCTCTGTCATCTTCCACTCCTCCCAGCTCCACTTCACAGCAAAAATTCAGCACTAAACAAGCATGACTTGTTGGTACACAACCTTCAGGATGAAAGCAAAAATGTGTTTGTTTTCCTTACATGGTCTGACATCCTAAGCTCTGGATAAATTTCACCTAGTGCAATCCAGCTGCCTTAACAGCTTGAGGAATGTGTTCTCCAATGTCAGTTTTGATCCCATCACTTTCGAAGCAGATTGTGACATTTCAGAGGTTTGTTTGCTGCCTTTCTGAGAGGGCTGACAGTACCTATCTATTCTGCTCAGAGCTGGCTCTCTCACAGGCTGTTTACATTTGATTGTTGGAGAAAATGTCAGGAATTATTTAAGGAGGAGGGCTATATAAACCTCAAAGCAAGGAGCCCTTGCATGCAGCACCCAGCTCACAGCTCTCAAAAGGCTAACCATCCTTTGTGATCAAAAACGGGTTCTCCCCAGCTCTGTGATTCAGATTTAGGCTGCATCAGTCACAGAAGGGAACCAGCTGGAGTAAAGAATCCTTGCTGTCACTCCATTTTATGATCAAGTTCTTTCACCTTAAAGCTGTGCTCTAAGGTTACGCTGTCAAGATGCTGGTGGTTGTTTCTCAGTGTAAGCAAACTGTTCGATTTCGGCCTGTCATGGTTTCCTGGAAGCTGCTTTTGTTTTGAGCAGCTCGACCCAAATGGGCAGTGACTGAAAGGCTCTTTATTGCAGAGCCTCTCATCAGCTGCCATGATGGCTCTGAGACAAACACACAATGCCACTGCATGGGAGAGACCAGTTTTTGGATGGATTTCAAACTCTGATGTATCACAGAGCAATTCCCTGCCTTCCTCCGAACGGATTGCTGTGGGAGCCCATCCTCCCTGCTGGAGGATCAAAACAGAAGGCTATTTCTGAAGCTGTGGAAAGGCAAATCCCACGTTAAGGGCAGCAGCTGGAATGTCAGATCATGCTCCTCATCTATGGGACTCTGTGACTTTCCTCAGCCAAAAGGCCACCCCATGACCACTAGCCTTGGGAAATAGGTGTCAAGCCTGAGGCATGAGCTCAATTTATACTGTTTTCCCTCTTGAGATGCACAGTGCTGCACTGGATTGAGATTTTCCAGCAAAGAAATCCCTCCTGACTACATGGTCTAGCTCTCTGGACACCACACAACTTCACCTGAGCACCTGCCTTAAGACACCACACCTTCAGGAAAAGACATCTTCTGGAAAGACAATTAGTTCATAGATAAGATTTCAAGTGGCAGAGGATCCACAGACCCTTAGCATTCTTTTGTCCAGATGGAAATATGGAGTGCTTTTTCCTGCATGATGACTGGGAATGTTTTGACACTGTACAAGTGGTGATGAGGAGTGTAAAAGAAGCAGGAATGCTCAGGGCTTACAGAACCTGTGGCAATTCTAAGCTGCTTAGTGGTAAAGGAGACCTGATATTCAACACAGGGAAAAATTTGTAGCTACACAAGGAGGAAAGCACTAGGACAAGTTTCAAGGGAAGTCAGGAAATCCTTATCACTGGAAGCTTTAACAAATGAAGAAAATCAAGTGGTGGCACTTGCCAGGGTCAGGCACAGCCCAGATCCATTATGAATCCAAGCATGGGCTGTGAAGTTAGCTACAACAAAACACACTCCCCAGAAAAACACAAGCACAGAAAGGATCAGAATCATATTTTCTAGGAAACGTACCTGGAGCAACTCAAGGTCTGAAGAATCCTCTTGTCCAGGTACCATTTCTGTCAGCATTTCAGACATCACCTTTGTATTCCCACGAACAATATCCAGCTCACTGCGCAGCCGGGCAATCTAAATTGGGGTAACAAAACAGAAAAACACTCCATAATCTTTTAGTTGAGGCAGTTCATTTTCAAGAACTGACTTTGAGATAGCTCTGGTTCTGTCTGACTTGATATCTCAGGCTCCAGACATTCTAGCAGGAAAAAACCAAAAGAGATAAAAAGTTTACCTAGGAGAATAAGAAAATAAAAAGAGAAGAATTATCATCACAAACCCAGATGTGTGTCTCTGTGTGGAAGGGAAGCAATTGCAAACAGCACCTAAAACCAGACCTTGGCTGTGGTGCCTCATTCCAGTGTGGGGAAAGATGCACATATTTTAAGTAGAATCTTTGGCTCCGAAGTTATCATTTTGCAGGGAGAAAAGAAAATCCTGTATTAGGGCATTTGCATTCTGTGCCTTGAAAGGAGAGGGGATAATGGGAATAACTGCTGAAATACTGCTGAGAGGGCTGGACCAGCAGATTGTGCTGCCATTACCAGGCCACAGAGACACATCCAAAGCCCAGATTTTACAGTATAACAGGAAGAAAGATTTCTAAGTAGAGCCAGACCTAGGAGACAAAGTCCAAAGACTTAAAATGAAAGTTCCTCTGCAAATTAATTTCTAATTTGATTTGCTGAAAGAGTCTCACTCGAAAGAATCAACATGCCAATACCTGTTCAGAATTAGCAGTGATGGGACCAGTGACATTCAAGGCTGGGGCCTGAGGAGCAGAATAGGCCGTTGGAGAGGACGAAGAGTAAGAACTGCTGCTCATCCTTTGCTGAGACTGGGAATTGTGCATATTTGCTGCAGGATCAACTTCAGGAACACTCTGCCACATCAGAAAGACAGGAGTTCAAAAGATGAGCTGGGACAGCACTTGCTTTGTCAGCAACCTCAGGCCAAACAGGCTCAAATATAGAACATAATTGCACCTTGTGGGAAAGGTCAGTGCAGCTACTAGAAAAGACTGGCAGCTCCAAAAATCTTCCATGCCTATCTCTTTTGACCCAACCCACAAACATTTAAGTCCATTTAATTTTACAAGAAAAGTGAGAAGCAAAATAAAAACAAGAGCCAAAGAGAAATAATTATAAATTATTTTTAACTAGGAATTAAGTTGCAGGCTTCCAAAAAATGATGTGATACGTAGATACTGAATTTAATTAACCTTGACACAAGAATTGTAATCTCTTAGTCCTTGATCACTTGCATTTGCCGCTTCAAAGATTCATTAACTTCAGTTTTCAGAGTGAATAATCAGAGCACCTGTGATCATTAAGTTACTTCCAAGCAGCAGTTCTGTCGACTTTCCAGACCTAACTTTCTAGAGGTGTAAAGTTCTCACATTACTGCGGGATCAGAGAGATTCAGACTCTATACACCCCTAACAGACAGGCAGACCTTGGCTCAGGGTTATCACCAACAGAAGCAGCCACACTTTTGAGCAAAAGTAAATCTTAATCATAAATCCTGCTGGGCTCTCTTTGAACAAATTAGTTGCATTTGTTTGGTGGTTTTATGGTACAAGATTAAATGTAACAATTTACAACTTCTCAGATTGATGATTGACTCAAGGGAGGAGATAGCTTATCAGTCTGTACTATGCCTCTCTTACATGCCCTTTCACTATTAAAATGTCCTTCCAGGAGTGAGAAAATGAGCCAAATTCAGAGAAATGGGAGGGGAAAAACGAGTAGTTATCCACCTATTTAGACATCCTGGGAAAACACCCCCAGAATTGCAAGGCTGCAGCTTACCCTCTGTGGTGTGTGTATTGGAGACAGAGCATCAAGATCTGCCATGGGGAACTCGATGCCTTTCCTCTTGAGTTCTTCATAAATATGCACTACTCCAGTTAAATCGGGGCTGCTTCGGAAGGCATCAGCCCAAGCCTGGAAAACACGAGGGATTATCCATAAACTTTCCAAATGAAGCACCAGCCCCACCCTGACCTCAGATACTGACTGTAACAGCTTTCATAGATTTCAGCTTCAAAGGAAAGCTGGAATCATCAGAGCTGGTCTAAACGATCCTGCAAATATTAAGAGAGTCACCCATACATTTTATTCAGATATAAAACAGAGAGGAACCCAGTGCAGAGCAGCTGTGAGTAGCTCCTGACATCATCAAAATCCGTGAACATACATGAAAGTCTCTTCCCATCTCCTCTCCTCAGCAGTGATTGATGCCAATCTTTTCTGGCATATTGTACAGCAAATGACCCGCCAGAAAAGGTCTGTGTGAAAGATTCAACAGATCTAACCTAAATTCACAAAGCTGTACAATCATCTTAAATAATCTCCATTCACTTTGTGAAACATCCTCATTTGTCGCCAAAGGAAAAACACAGCCATTAAGTTGTCTTCAGTGTTTTATTTGGACCAGACTTAAATTAAAAAAAAGGTCCTTTCTGAGGTTCTTGTCCTGTGAAAGAGACAGTCCCCTGAGCAGCAGAACTAACGATGCCTGGGCTCTGACAGCATATCCAACACTCGAGACACCCCAGTGTGGCACAAAGGATGAATTTAAAAGAGAGAAATTCCCACAGCCAGAACATTCATAATATCTCTCCTGCATGAATTCTCTGGTGTCTAAAAAGACTTCAATTCACATTTGAGCTCTTCCTTCAGTGGAAGTACTAAGTGCTTCTCTTGGCTAGCCAGCCTCCTGCACTCACGAAGCTGCTGGGAGCACAGTATGCTAAAAGCCTCAACCCCTTTCACTTGTGCTGGAAATGAACCAAATATTAAAAAGATGGAGGAAGGAAAAAATGAAATATTATGACTCAATTAAAAAATGAAGCATTCCACAAACCCCCACATGTGTGGAGCAGGGTATCAGTGTGCTGGATCCAGAGATACTGCGAGACGCATGTGGGCTCAGAATTTAATTCATTTAGTCATCACTTTTACACTAGTTCTTTGACTATTTTTACTTTAAAAGCTCTTTGAACCACTTTTTATATTTGAGAGGACAGAAATCCAAGATAGCAAAGTAAGATAAGAAATAATATTAATTTTTAACTTGCATTCCTATCCTGTTCAGTTCTAAGAAAGAGCATTTCCTACCATCTGTGCCCAGGAGACAATCCATTATCAGGTGCAAGCAGACAATCCTGGGTTTGCTTCTCAGCTTTGTTAAGAGGAAATTAACTGCAACAACTCTTCTGATGCAGTGCAAGTCCAGACAGTCCTGCTTGAGCCAGAGAAAACAGCTCTGGCAGCACACAGGATTGTTTCCTTGGAACTGACCTTCCAAAACATCCCCAATTCTGAAGGAGGTTTTCACTGCACAAGTAAATCCACCTTTACCATTTCACTGCCTTTTCAATTTACATCAGAAGCCATCTGAATGACGCTTCTACATAATGGTGTTCACCACTCCAACTCTATTTGCAAGTAAAAGGGAAAAGTGTTAGGCAAGGGATGTTCTATTTAATAATCATCACTCAAAAGAAACTTAGAGGCAAAAATATGCTGCATTCTGTCCCCAGTTTTTAGTGAAGCTTGCTTGTCCAGGAGGATGCACTAATGCATCCCCTCTTTCACTGGCTTCCTGTGGATTTTGCAAAATGATCTCATTTCATCTGCACTCCACCTTTTAAAAATATTCTCTCTTCTGCAATTCTCTTCCCTGGAGAAAGGAGACACTTGCATTTGTATTCTTCTTCACCTGAGCTGGGAGCATTATCTACATTAGTGTGTCTCAGAGGTCACAAGCAGGACAGGCACTATTGTTCTAAGTGCTGTCCACACACACTGTAAGACAATCCCTGTCCTAGACAGCTTACAACCCAACTGGGCAGCTGCAATATTAGTTCTGCTTTATGGATAAGGAGCTACACTAGAGCTTAGGAGACCTGCCCATTGTCCAAACATGTGTAGGACAGAGGGGATATTGAATTCAGAGCTTCTAAAACTTTGGGTCAGGCTATCAAATATAGGTACTTCAGGATAAATCCCACTTGGATCCCAGTGTGCCCAAACAGGTCACTTAAATACCATTGTAAATCCAGCCCCTAAATTTGGGATCATCCTAGTGTTTGGACACTGGGTGACAGGACAGCTTTTACTAGGGGCACAGTGATAAGGAATATTTCCAAGGCCTCCCAGAAAGGTGAAGAAGGAAGGATAAGCACTGCGTAACATATGCTAATTCATGTACACTGGGAAATAGGTTGAGAAAGTGAGACACAAGATGCTCAACATCTCAAAACAAGTCTCTAGATAAGAAACTGGATGGCAGCTTTATCTACCCTTGTTATGGAAAGGCCCATGAATTTCAGAGCTGTCTGCCTGAAGATGTGTGCTGTTTGTACAGTTCTCTTCCATGCTTCCAAGTCCGGGCTATTAATCCTCTCATTTCTGCTCTTATTAATTCCCCAATTAAAAAAAAAATGGATATAGAAAGGGATAAATACAATGTTGGTGGGGCAAAGCTGAGATCAGCCCTCTGGGACAGGGTTAACTCCAGCTCCAGGGAGCTTTACAGAGCACAGCCTCAGCTGAGTGAAGCTGTCATGGGGTATTTTGGGGGTGTGTGTCCACAGGGCACTTGGGATGAGTGACTGCCATCACTCTTCCAAACTTGTCAGGCAATCTGGAAAACAAAGTCCCCTACCACCTCCAGCTAAAGAGACATGTACAGAACACACCCACAGGCAACCTTCATAATTTTCAGGCTTTTTATATCAAAAGGCATTCAGTACCCAGAGTGAGGCTTTTAGCTCTACTGCACTAAGTCTCCTCAGATAAAGCTCTGTTTAATACACTGAGGCAAGGACTGTGGCTTTCTGATTATGTTACAAACACTCCCATCTTAGCTGCATTCACAGCTGGGAATCCATTTAAACCCAGATCCCAGCAAAACCAACATTCCCTAAAACAAGATGGAAACACACCCAGTTTGTCTTTATGGGACAGTTTTTAACCTCATCTCCTGGTCACTGCATGCATCCAGTCTCCCATAAAGGGAGGCAGAAACCTGAGGGCTCAGTCAGATGCAGAAGAATTGCTTTCAATAAATTCACTAATTTTGTGCTATTTTTTTAAAAAGCCATAAAATCATATACCAGAAATAAAGGGACCCCACAGACCTCAACTCAATGCCCACCCTACCTATTTCCTGTTTGAAAATCACTTATTTACATTGTCACGCTCTAAGGATGCCCTATCCCTGTACCCAAATAAGAAATAAAGCAGCAGAAATCCAAGTGCATGCTTTGCCATAAAAATCAGAAGTATGTCTGGTGAATGATGCTGTGCATTTGTAAATACCTCCCCACGAGGAACACTGCAGCAGGTTTATATCATTTTAAATACGCACTGTCTTTTAGTCTCTGGTGTATGCAGTAGCCTGTGGAAGCTTAGTGATAAAGCTTCCTATAATTGTCAGATTTCCTCCAGGCAGGCACCAATGTTTCCTCATGTGTGGCTAATGGTTTGTGGAATTAACATGGCTGTTTATTGTTGTGCTGCACAGAAGGAGAAGTGGCAGACAGGCCCATGTCTGAACTTCCCACTGCAGGCAAGGATCTGACAGTGTGCTTTTACTGCACAATAACCACAGAAAAGACACCAAAACCATTTTAATTCCTGTATGGTCATTTACTCTTCTATAACTATCTTTGAAAGGAATGCAGAATGCTTTCAAATGGAGGGAAACAGCTCCATTTTCCGGTCAGGGAAACAGACACAGAAAGGCAAGTGTTCTGCAGCTGACACCAAAAGCACAATCCTCTGAAATCTCCTGGCCTCAGATGACAAGCTCATCACCAAGGCAAGTCTCCAGCTTCTAGATATGACTGTTAAATTGCAAAAGCATCCATTTATCTTTTACTAAATCCTTCTGTTTTAGCACAGTACCTCTCTAACCAAACAGCTCTCCCTGGATAAAATATCTATGTGTGTACATGTCTGCTTTTCCCCACCAATCTGGATATATTGTTTGAGTTTATATATAAAAAACTTGCCACATTTTTAACGATGACAGCATGTTTAGTGATGCGTAGCATCGAAGCAGACACTCCTTATTTCAGGCAGCAACATATGGAAGCAGAGACAAGCTGTGTACCTGAATCAGTGCTAGGACTTTATCCTGTACTATAGTGGGGGGGTTGTTCTTGGGTGAGATGATTTTCACCAGAACGCCATCGATGAAGTCGCGGTTTGCCACCAAGACGTGGAAGCGATGGCCACAGTTCTTCACACAGGTCTCCAACACCTACACACACAAAGAAAACCCAGCATTCATTGTTGGAGCAAAGCTTGATCTCACACACACCGCCTGAGTTTTAAATTTATTTTAGATTTTTTGATGGGAGAGTGAGAAGATAGAGGGGAGAACACAGTTATACTCTTACTACTTCTTTTCTTCCCCAGTTTTGCCAAAAAACTTCTCTACACACAGAATCAGCTGTACCTCACCCACTGTTAACATATTGGGCATTTTTGTGATCCACCTTTCCTGTTTTCAAGGTAAAGAAATAGAAAGTTTCTTCGTCTTCAAAGCAGAACTTTCCAGCCAGAGCAGCTGAACAGCCAAGTACTCAGCAGCCCATCAGGAGCAGGTAAGACAGAGGACATCCTGTCACAGTGAGATATTATCGTGCTGCGCCACTCCACCATTTTCTGTGTGCCTGGAACACAGCTGGACCCAGTTGCTCCGAGCTATAAGCCATGTTTTAGAGTTGGGAATTCAGGTGAATGATCTTCACTCATTCAAAACACTCCCCTGTGAATGCTCTGACAGGTTATACTTTGACACATTTTCCCCCTGCAACCTAGCTGGAGGCACCTTCCACTTGCCATTCAACTGCCATGGAAGAACAGCTGTTGATTTCTCTCTGAAGAACATGATTAGCATGGAGATAAATCCAACGCGTCACTTCTCCTTACAGCCATGCCTAATAACCACTGCGACTCTGTACTGAGGAATCTGTAATTACTCTCCTCCTTCAGCTACTTTCATCAGCCATGATGACACGGGCTCATTCCTGATGGATTTTGCTCTTTCCTGCACAACGGATAATCTCATGGTTTGGACTTTGGTAATCTGTCAAAATGACAATCCAGGATAGGAAATGGCAAGAAGACAAAAAGTACAGCTACGCCTCGTCAGGGAGATGCAACAAGAGCTCTGTGAAAGAATCATGCAGATCACCTCCCCACAGCAGGATAACTCGATCTAGTTACTGCCAGAGGCAGCCCAGCACCCCACTCAGGAGGGCTGCACTACCCAGGAAACTTCCAGCTAAAGCCATCAGCAGGAAAGGTCACTGCTAAATTATCCCGCACCTAAGCAGTGCTGTCTAAATGCACAGAATATAATTTACACTTTATTGAGTGAAATTAGATCAGCATAAATTAATGCGTTGTCTCCTACAGAGATTCATTCACAAGGGAAATTGTGCATCAGCTACTTATGAAGCTGAAAATATGGCAAGTTCATCATCCTCACTTGCAGATACGTCCACAGCTGTTGCCTTGGAGTGGAGGAATGGCTGGACACAGGGAAATGAGAGTAGAAAGGAAAACCTCAAAGAGTAACAGACCCATTTTAGCCACTTTAACTCTCCTCAGTCAGTACTTGGGATGAATAAGAGCCACGAAAAGAAGCAGAAATCAATTGAGTTGGAAAACCGCTATGCAAAGCTTCCAGCAGCTCTCCCCAAGGAAGTGAGGAGGCAATTGGAGAGAAGAAAAGGGCAGAGCAGTGGCTGTTAAAGGAAATAGTGTGTACATTCAAGAGAGTGCCAGGAAGAGGAAAATGACAAAAGGGTTCTGCCCTTTGAAGCATTCCAGCCTGCCCCCACTCACCGTCAGCGCCAGCATGACCTCTCTGTAATTTTTGTTTCCATTCAGCCTCTTCTTCAGTGCTCGAATGGCATCCTTGGGCCTGAAGGGGAAACACACCATTTTAACAGACAGCTCAGACAGGCTTTTCACATCCCATAAACTGTGGGAAATGAATCCTTTGCCATTTCCAGCTGGACATAAGCATGTAGATTAACTTCAGATCATCTGACTACAACCAAACCAGGGTCATGGAGAAATATGTGAGGAGACAAAGTACCACAGAAATCAAGACTGGAGGAATGCCCTAAGTCTCCAAAAATCCAGTCTGCTGAATAGGCAGGGAAGACTGACAGCCACTCTGACAAGCCCAGGGAATAAGAGCAGTGATCAGTTCTCCTGCAGACTGCAAGCAGCAAAGCTTTCTGGTGCTGGAGGTGTGTCAAAAAAGCTGTCTACACAAACAGCTGAAATGAAAGGCACTGCAAAGAGATACACCTGCTGAAAAACAAAGGTGGCACCCTCTCCAAAAAGTTTTTCATGCCAGCCCTCCCAAGCAGAGACTGACCACAGAAAATATCACAGAATCATTTGGGTTGGAAAGGCCCTCTTAGATCATTGAGTGCAACCATTAACTCACCACTAAGCCCACCACTATAATATGTCCCAAAATGCCACATCCACATGTTTTTTGAATGCTTCCAGGAATGGTGGTTCCACCACTTCCCTGGGCAGCCTGACCCAGTGCCTGACCACCCTTTCAGTGAAGAATTTTTTCCTAATACATCATCTAAATAAGTTGCTCTCCTGGCACAACTTGATGCCATTTCCTCTCATCCTGAATCCTACAGGTACTGCATCATACAGTATTTTCTGAGAGCAGGAAAACCAAGCAACTGATCTGCAAACTGCATTCAAACCATAAGCATCTGTCCCCAGCCTCACTGCACCTCCTCACATGCTGAGTACAACCAGAAGAAGATTGTGATCAGGGACCTTTCCAAGTCTGCTGAAATGGCACATACCCTTCCTCTGTCTCGTTGATAATGTCACAGATCTCCATGTTAAGTGTCCAGTCTTCACTCTGCAAAGAGCCATCTGTGGCCTTTTCTGTAAAGTAAAGAAAAATAAATCTTTTCACATCTTCCTGATTAGGTCTATACCTCAATCCATCTTCAGTTACTCCAAGCTGAAACTATTCAGTAACAGACAGAAAAAAACAAATCCCTGCTGACAGTAAACAATGTCAATCCTTCCATCCTGGTTTTAGGGATCAGCATAGAGGTTTCCAGACAGAATCAATTATCCCTCCAGCCCACATAGATGGGCTGTTCTTCAAAGACTCCTGAATTCCTGGGAGAGTAGGAAAATGTCAGCTAATTCCAATTTAATCTCTTCAGATGCTGCATTGCTGGCAAGTTATGAGCTAGGAAAATATCCCCCCAAACCAGCATGACCTCTTCCCTGTTTCAGCAGATAATACCTCCACATAAATTGAGGGAGGAAAAATAGCAACCTGGAGGCAGAATTCAAGGAATTTCAGCACAAAAAGACCCACCAGCATGTGAAAACATTTAGCACATAACAGTTCAGGTCATGATATCTGTCCCATGCTATGTCCCTCTCCATGCTGGGGCTCTGTACACACCTCCCAAGCTCTGCCTTCCTCCCAAATCTTCCCTCACTATTTGTGTGGCAGGTTAAGTCACTCTGGCATCACTCAATTCCCGGGGAAGGATGACCTATAGCACTGTGACAGTGGCAGATGCCAACTGTTGGCAGTTTAATTTATAGACATCTGCAGGAGTAGCATAACCATAACTTGTAGTAATCAGTTGACAAGAACTATTTCCTCCTTGGGATTTCCTCCTAAATCAATATAGTTCTGTCTAGCAGTGCCTGGAACATCCCTGGAATTTTTCACACTCCTCACTTAAAGCATGCAAATCCTATCTGCTACCCACATGCAGGAATGATGTTAAGTTGAACATAAAAGCCTGTCACTAGGAAGATGTAAAAAGGGAACCTTTGAGCCAAGCATGACCTTCTCTAAATTACTCTGGGTTTTTCTACAGATCCCTGGCATTCAGTGCTGGAAGGCAAAGAGGGTAAGCAAACCCACATTTAAACATTTCAAAGTAGAAACAAAACCACAGGTACCATCTTCTCCAAATATCCTTCTGTCTACATCTAACCCAAATCTGTACCCCAAGACACGGCAGATTTTGTTTAGAAAGACCAGGCTCCAAGGACTTCACACATCTCTTTTTGTTTACCAACAGTGGGTTTTTTCCTATTAATATTTCCATTACTGTGACTGAGGATACAAATGCCCACAGGCCGTAATTATGGGATATTGTTTGGAGAAAGACTGTGCCTGGGTAATTCAAGTTTCAGTGACTTGTCTACACCAAAATCGTTGTTAAAGCAGCTCCACCAAGAAGCAGTTTGAAACAAACCAGACTGCTATGCAAAACCCCAGAAGGGAGAGCTGAACAGAAAAGAACCACGGAAAAGAAGATTATGGAACAGGAAAATATTTGTTACAGACCTCACTTCTCATTCTGAGAAGCAGCACTGCAGTGTACCCACAGGGGAGGGAATGGAGGCTGAAAATCTCCCAGCTGGATCTTTTTTCAGCCATCACCACCTCATGGTAAAGTTTACTTTGGTCAATGAAAATTCTTTATGCTTGAGAGATGCACATCTTCCATAATGTCCATTAAATGCTAGACAGGTTACTGAGAATTTTTAATTTACTGTATTTACAGTGCAGGCAGAGCTGTTTAATGTTTTCTAGGATACAGGAATTTATCTTTGTGCAAAGCTACTTGTAAGAATCACTTCTGTTAGTTGCTTTGTGTTTTTACAGTCTACATAAGGTTTTATTGCTACAGAATGTAATCTGCCTTCACCTCCATATAGTCCTTATTGCTTAGGAAAACATTTTATTTAACATTAGGAAAAAACCCTTAACAGTCAGAGATAAAAAAAAAAAAAATAAAAAATCACTACATCTGATCTGCTAGAGAAGGTGATCCCCAGAGCTGCAAAGGATTTACAAGCCAAATGCTCCAAAATAAGAATTGTGCCTTAAAGAGAGAGTATTCCCTAAACTGGGCACATCATTTGTTTCCTTAATCTTAAGCTATATTAAGAAATTTGTGTGTTCTTGACAGTATTTGGCATCAGGCAGCAACTTAGCAATGTTCAGTCTCTCTGGTCTGCTATAATCACTTTTTTTATATGATTTTGGGAAATGCTGATCCTGCACGAAGTTGTGCTGGCAGCCAATTCACTCGCTGGTCTTGTAAAACCCACGGAGTTAAGGTGTATTTTGACAAAATGTGGATATGGCAGCACTCCCTAGGTAAAAAAAAAGTGATATTTTGAAGATAGCAGAGTGAAGAGATGCTGCTGCAGCACTGTACAGAGGTTAGCACTAGAATGCTCATCTGTGGTCCCTGATAACCTTGGTAATATTCCCTTTTTTGAGATACTCCAGGGGAAACAAAATCCCCTTTCTCCCAAAAAACTTGGTTACTACATTTTTATTTTTGCATTTCTGCACACACAGCTGAGACTGTGTGGGTTTAAGACATAACAGTTCCCTTCTTGAGAAATAGTTCTTTTCCCCTTGGGTAATTTTTAATTCGAGTAAGAGTCAGAAGCTAATTTTAGTCTCTTCTTCAGCAACAGAGAGCACACGAGCACTTGTCATCTGGAGTTGTGTGTCCTTTGTAGGGTGTGTGACCCAGATTTGCTGCTGCAGTGCTCTCTCAGCTGTACAAAGGAGTTCACTGGCTGCAGAGAAGGTTTGGGTGGGATTTGCCTGAAGAGCTGCATTGTGCTGCAACGAATTGAAAGCCTGCAGAGTTCTTCTAGAACCAAAACACAGCAGGTTGTAATTCTGGATTTCTAGTGAAACAGCTCTGCCTGCACTCAGCTGTAAGAGAATCCCCACACAACATAGCCTAAATGCAGGAAATTAAAAATACTCAATAACCTGTCCAGTATTTCATGGACACTTTGGAAGGCTCCTCCTCAAACAGCACCCAGATACAGCTGACAAGATTAAACAGATCTTGGAAACTAAGACAGGACAGCAGAGGAATGGCACACAAATGATGCAAATCCCCTTTGAAAGAGTAATCAGTTCCTCACCCTCTTTCACACCCATTAAAAGGCATCAGTTCATTCACACATGAACTCTGGAATGTGACCAAAGGATTCCAGGGTGCAGTAAGAAATGTTAAGAGGGAAGGTGATGAGGAGGAGTTTGCCCTGAACTGAAGAGTTTATGGTACAGTTTAATTGCATCACGGAAGGGCTGGCAGCTCCCAGCCTGGTGCCAATGGCTCCTTGCACAGCTCCTGACTCAGGAACAGCTCTGAGCACTGGGATAATGCTGGGTTTGTGTCTCACACAGAGACATGATACCACCAGTGAGATTATCAGAAAGTCTCTCTCTGAAACAAGATGCTATCAGTTCCCACCACGTGCCCCAAATTAAAGCATAAATGTTCTGGTGGGAAGAAAGACAATCTGGCACTCCACGCCTGACACGCAGCAGACCTGGGGCACTGCATATGCACACACAGCATCAGCTTATCTGTAGTCTGTGAGGAAAAGGAGAAAAAATGGTGCTATTTTTCTCATTCACACCTTCCCTCTGAGATCCAACTCTTGTGGTCGCATTTCCACGCTCTGCCAAACGGCAATATCAGCATTTCCCTGCTCATGCTGAAATCCTGTATAATTTACAGCACCCAGAGGGTTCAGCAGTGTAAAGTTCCCAGTACAAACAGTCTCTGTGCACACACCCCCAGCCAAGCCTCTGCCCAAACAACCTGCTCCGACCTGAGATGTCACCACGAGGAAACCAGGTCAGAAATTCCTGTACAATCACAAACAGGTTACACAGGGCAGGGCAAGGCAGCAATTAACTTCTAAATGCAGGAAGAAAACAGAAGGACTTTTATCACCCATCCTGAAACCAAGTCAAAAGCGACCTCACAGAGGAACACTAACACTGGTTATCCTCAAGAAGCTCCTCTCTGCTCTCTTCAATCCACACTACTGCTCCATGTGCATGTTTGTACAGCTGAGATTGGAATTCTGACTGCTGGAAGCACTGAGAGCAGCTATTCCAGCCTGAATGATGACAAGACCAGGGTAAAAATCTCTCCAAAAGTCCATTTATAAGTACCAGTAAATCTTTATGGTGCTGCAGAATGGTCTTGGGAGAAAAGGCAAAAGGGAAAGTTAAATGTGGCACTTGCTAGAAATAACATTAAATGGAAAGAGCACAACTGCAGTTTTCTGTTTGAATATCAGAATCTCATGAATGAACAGATCTTTTTTCAGAGAACTCACAGTTTTCTCTCTTGGGTCTTCTCCAGATGTTGCTTCAGAGACTCTCAATTCATACATTTGGGACGAACTACACACACAAAATCACCTTCTATTTATGCAAGAGACATGCACACCAGTGCAATGTGTTAGAGAGATCCAAAACCAAGAAAGCTCCAAGTCCACACTTCTCTCCTTCCCTCCAACAGTGTTTGGTGTTCAAATAGCATAAAACATCTTAGGGTTTGTGGTTGTTTTTTCTTTTTTGCTTGCAAGTTCATAAGATTGCAGATCTTAGATCTTTGTCTTGTCTCTTAACAGTCCACCTGCCTACCAGCTGTGCTCCACCACTGAAATTAGCAAATCAAACAGCCAGATATGTTATATTTCACTCTGCATAATAAGGATCAGAAGGAGCCACAGTATCAGCAGGTTTTTGCTTCCATCCTGCTGGTTCCCCTCCCTTCAATGCAGCGTTGCTCTCTCAGAAGCAAGGGGCATCCACTGAGGGTAAAAGCAAAAAGCTTTTACAGACTGGGCTTCCAGGAAAATAGCAAGAGTTTTGCAAGGCAATGCAAACCAGACAAGATTGCTCCAATGAATGGGACAATGACATCTCTGGGCTGTAGCCTATAGGGCTGTTTTACACTTTAAAGCACCATTACATTTTGTGACTGCAGTTGTGTCTCTCGGATTCAATCATCAATGACCCCCACAGCACCATCAATAAGATTCAGAGAAAGACCATACAGAGGCCATGGAAACATATTTTAGCTGTCCAAGCAAAATGGAGATAAGACCAAAGACCCCCAGCACTCACAAAGCTGCTGAGTTCAAGGCATTTCACTTGGGAGACAGAGACACTCAAATAACACACTTGGATACTCCTGGACCCAACAGTCTATTCTTGTTTCTCTATATTTGCTTTTAAAAAGACAGTCACGGCCACTTAGACATTATGGTAACCAACAGGAGGATTGCTCCTTTTTATCAAAATGCTCCTATTAAAATATAAATGTGACTCATTCAAAATTCAAGATCAAAACTCAACTCAGGAGTGACTTACTCATAAAACCCTGCCAGCTTCTTTGTTAGAGCGCGCAGCTCCAAGAGCATTTTTCAATTAGCCACCTCACTGCTCCAAGTCCTTTTTCTACATTCCTTATTTCACACTGCTCTGAAAATGCTGAGCTTCACACTTCCAAGGAAAAAGCCAGTCAGCTAGAACAAACGGGCTCAATCTGAACGGCAAAGCACTACAGAAAACGTGATTTGGGTTGGACTGCTGCAGCACCGGCCACCACTTGTCATGACCACTGTGCTTTTTCACTTGGTTTTTAGCTATGTTCACACTAAAACTCTTTGGGATCAAATCATTTATCTTCCATTCATTGTTTTGCCAAAGTTGCTGGTGCTGAATAAATGAATAGTTGGCAATGGCTGCAGAGTCTATGTTAAAATAAAATAAAGAGACTCTGTGGACAGGCACATGTGCAATCCTAAAGAGTATTTAGCTCGAGTGCTGTTGGAAGACACAGCAGTAAACTGGGAACTGTCATTTTCTCCAATTAACTTTCAGGTTTTCTTCTTTTTGAAGGTGCCACCCAAATGCCAAACTTCCTCCAACCTGCTTTCCAGATCACACGTACCTGCAATCATGAATATATAGTACATAATTACTGTGCCTTTTTAAGGACCTCATGGTACTCACAGTCATGCTACAACATTCTTGTGATTTAGATATGCTGCAGAAAAAAACATCACCCACAAATTCAGCCTCTCAGGTGCAGGAAACTCCAGGTGATTAACTGAGCACAGCTGCACTGCAGGTTCAGAAGCAGAGCAAGGTGAACGGATTAATACATATTAAATAAATATTAACAGCTGTACAACAAAGAAGACTTTTCTTTCATACTCAGATCAGAGCTTCACCTGAACAAAAAGAAAACCAAAACAGAAAGCCTTATACTAATATCAGAGCAGGGAAGGGAGCATATCAGCATGGCTCACTTAGTTTATCTCATCTCAAAGGTCTTGACACATTTGCAGGGTGTAAAACCAGTCAGACCTTCCCATCTGCAATTGTATTGCACAAGAAAGGCCTGGCAGGACAACCTGGTCCAGGCAGCTTCTGTACTCAGATGTCTCTCATCTCAGGCATAAATGGTAGTTTAGTCACAGTCCTTAAAAGCATTTGGAAGCTGGATCCCAAGCAGAACGGTGTGTTTCTATACAATAAAGACTTTTGTTATGAATCTTCTCCCTGAAGTTCCCCCATCAGCAGAAATTGTTGCTGCTGACAGCAAACTGCACTGAATGACATGTGTATGCGAGTTGCTCTCTTCCAAAACAGATGGCAGAGAGACACTACTGCTTCTTTAAAACACAGTGAAATCCATCTGACTTCTCAATTCTACACAGCTTTAGAAACAAAGCACAGAAAGCCACCTTCCTCCCATGCCTTGACACTCATCAGAGCTCACATGTTGACCCATGTACTGTAAATAGCCGTCCTTCAGAGCGAGGTCACACACAAGCAGCTCCCAGCTCATCAAGCCATTTGCATGATTCAGAGACACTTTTCCCCAAAATTCAGCCTTCACTGCACGTTTCCTCATCTCTTTTAGCAGTGACCTTGGGTAGATTCCCACCTCGCTGCCAACCCACGCTTTTCAGATGATGGTGCTACTTTCTGATTGACAAACAGGGACCCGCTCACGTCAGGAATCGATACGCCCAAGCCTTCAATCAGAAATGTCAAAGCAGTTTTAAAATCTGCACCCTGTATTAATGGATTTTAATGGATTTGAATGGAGATGTTTGATTTACAGTAGGGGAGCAAAAAATCAATGATCCTTTATGACATGTCACATCTCGTGACAGTGTCCCCTTGTCCTGTTGTGTCGGGGGGATGATGACTTGCCACTTCACAGACATCTGTGATCTATTAGGCAACACTTCCAGCAGTTTAATATTATCCCACTCGGAGTGTCCATCTTTCTTCTCTGAATGAGAGGCATGAAAGCATAAATTAAAATCTCCTGGGTGATGAAATGGTCTCCTTCAGATTTGCCTTTTCTAAATTTAACTGCGACTGCTGCGACGTGTCCGTACGATTCTGTGTGGGAGAATTTATCAGCGCGGTGTGGTTTTAACAGGTCAGCGCATCAGGATGGGTACCCAAATCTCCTCCTCCTTTGAACACTGTCCAGCAGCCAGTGCTTTATAACAAGATCATCGACATTTGGTCATTTCCACAGCCAGAACTTAGATTGTAGCCCACCACTTGCCAAAGAGTTTTCATCCTGTTTTAGTTTCTGGAATTTGGATGGTTGGAGGGGCTACCTCATTCCTTAACTTGGGCTACCAGTTTCTTAACTGAAAAACTTTAATTCAGGTATTAAAGCACTGACATACTGGATGCATAACATCTGTTGATTAACACTACAAATACCAGATTTTTTAACAGTTTTGGCTGCCAAAAAAACAAAGAAAGAAGCCGAAAAAAATAATCATTTTCCAAAAACCCATTAGTAGCTGAGAACCACTCACACAAACAGCCCAAATAACCCAAAACCACTGACTGCATTAATTTTTCCTAATGCCAAAAAAACCACAACTGCTAAAAAAAAGAGCAGACTCCATTCATTTTATCAGCCTTAACTTATGAATCTCAGAGAAAGAGGCAGCTGAAAGTAGGAAAAGCAGGCAGAGAGGCATCACAATTCCATATCCCAGCAGCACAACATGCTGTAATCACCATCAAGAGGAAGGAGGTATCCTGATCTGTGACTATCTGCCCCATTCAGGACTTCAATAGCATCTAGTAATTACAGGTGAGCCCAAAAAAATGACTTTATGAAAAGTTATGGATGATCAGTGTGTCAGTGAGCTATATTTGAAATCTATCAGCTCTTGATGGCCAATTTTGTACTACATGAGTAAAGCAAGTCCTAATAACTCACTTGGGACTTCACTCCAGTACTTACAAGCTACGTGCTTTTCATATTCATAAAACAAAACTAATTGCCTTTCATGGATGAAATGTTCTAAGAATTTTTAATCCATGTCAGCTGCAAACTCTAAAAATCCATCCCCATATATTTCAAAATCCCCCTCCCACCTGCTCACTTGTAAAATGTTTGCTGCAAACAAACTATGAGGCAGAAAGAATTATCACGCTCTTACATTAGAATTATTTGTATTATTTTTACAGGCTACTCCTAAAATCAGTTGCCCAGATTTTCACATGTTTAAAATAAACTGAAAACACTATTGAGTGAGGGGAAAAAATAGGCAAAATCACCTATTCCTACAAGGAGGCAGTTACAAGAACAGGCTTACTCCTTTGCTGCAGCATGCTACATGGGATTTTAAAGCAAGTGTTCACACATGATAATTAAAATGTGTTACAAGTGAAATGCAACAACTCCTGCAGTAACTATTCCACGTGCATGTTCCCACCCCTCTCCTACAACTAGGAAGGTGAGAGCTGCATCCTCTGGAAAACCACAATTATCCCACACGTAGAGTGAACTAGACAGAGGAGTCTGCAGCTTTTGAGAGTTGATGGGTTGTGTTTTCTAGTGTGAAGGCTTCAGTTTGCATTTCAGTTTTTCAGCCTTCCCTTGTACTGCTCTACAGAACAACAGCAGGCCTGTGCAAGAGGCAGCAAGCTCCAACCCCATCCCAATTCTCCAAAATCTCCACAGCTTGAGGATCAGTGTCTGGAATACTCTAAGTGTTTTCATCATGGGAGGAGGAGAAGAAGAGCTGGCTCCTCTTCCACTAGGTGACAGGAATTACTTTTGCCAGTGCTGTGGTCACTGAAAGGCTCCACTGCCAGCTGCCCATTCTGCTTGCTATGCCTGCAGAAGCTCAGCAGATAAACACTCCCAAGCAATCTCCTCAGGAAACCCAAGTGCAATTCAGGCAACAGCAATAACAAGACACGTATGTGCAATCCTATCTTGGGGGCTGAGAAATGTGGATTTCTTGGTCTCTAATAACCCTACTAAAAATTCTGTTCCATTTTTACAGCCCTGTTTCTTCATGTGCCACTGCTGTAGATAAGCCTGGAAAAGACTGATAAATAGAAAATGTAAATACCAGAAGTTTAGGTCAAGTATGCAAATGCCTATTTCTGAGACTGTCATTTTAATTTTCCTTTAAGTCCCCATTCACCAACTTGTGCTATATAAGCACACAACTTTGTAAATTCTTCAGGTCAGGAGCTGTCCCAATCCATTTCATGTTCCACTGCAATTGCCTCTATTACATCATACCATTAGTGTGGCAAAATTAATAAAAATGTAAATGTATCAGAGGACTGCAGCGTAATTTTGGAAAATAACTCTACTGGTTTAACTGTTTTGGACAGTTAAAATTCTAACTGGAACACAAATTTTGAGCCAGGCTTACAAACAGTTTGGCTTATTTAACACGTGCAGCAGGGAAGCAAACCCCAGCAATGAAATAGGCTGGGAGGGTAACCCTGCCAGTGAACACGTGCAATATTTTGGAATCTGCAGAGAACCAGCTCCTCCTGCTTGAGAAAGCCATGAGGACGAGCAGCCTGCCCTGTTCACTGTGACCAGATCTGGCCAAGGTCAGCCTCTCCTGGGCATTCCCTCCTGTTTCTGGGTGAATCACGTCTTTCTCCACTTCCTTTGGGTTTAATGTTCACGCACACTGTGCACATCCTTCCTCTGAGCCCAGCAGCAGCTCCCTGAGCAACCAACAACTGCTAAATGCTGCCTCTAACGAAATGGAGCCTTTAGAGGTGCAAAGGCTGAGCCAGGCTGCAGCACCCCAGCTCCCTCCTGGTGATCACCACAGCCAGGAGATGATTCTGCATCCAAACTGAGCTTTGCTTTAGGGAATGCTACATGTGAAATACCTCATTACCCACAGCAAGACTCCAGGCCAATACCCATTAAAGAACCTGGTAGGAAAAAGGGGTTTTTCTACTCATTGGCTATGCCAAGTCATTGGCACGGATGGGGATTTAAAAGGCAGTTTTAATTATAGTAGGTAAAACCCACAGATGATCAAGCTGCAGTGTCAGAAAACCATCAGAACTGAACACTGACCCATTTGGGTTGTTTGCTGAACTTTAATCACTTTCCAAGTCTGACAGCTGCTCAAACTTAATTGCTCATTACACTTGTAAATAAAAACTGATCTCACTCTCTGATTAGCCAACCATCTTATAGTTGCCATAACAACTCCTTGTCTAATAAGTGATTTCAGATTTACCATTATTTGTACTAGCAGAAAATTTCACAAAGGTCTGAGTTCGCTCTTTTCAGCAAAATACCCTTCTAATTAAAACCACAGAAAATCAGTAGAGAAAGGGCAGCTCAAAGATAATGAAAAAAACAAGCTATTTACTACAACAGCTTAAATGTGAGCTCAGGGTAACACAAACCCAAATACATGCTGCATCCAGCCCAAGCTCTACATCCCACTATCAATCATCTTATTATCATACCTATATCCCATGACAACTGCTCAGGAAAATACCAGACAGAATTCAGGAAATAACTCGGGTCACAGCGCGGAGACGGATTTCAAAACTCACTACAGATGAAATATTCCAATAAAATTTGCATATTTTCTCTCCTGATCCTTAAATTAGGAACCAATTAACTGGGGGAATTCCTTAACACTCTGTTAACTGATCAGAGAGCTTTTTGGTGAAAACTGAGGAGTTAAGATCCTCAACAACTTATGTGAAAAAGAGGGGAAAGAGCAACAGATGTTATAGCTTCAACTGCAGTCAAAGAGGTCTTGGAGGAAAAACCACAACATAGCATCTCATCTCTGGATCACTTCAATCAAAACCTTACTTAGGCAGGACTTCTTGGACAAAACTAATAATCAAAGCCTTGCAGATGTTCTTAAAAACATTATCTGTACTTCAGTAAGTATTTGGTCACCAAAGCTTAAGTAAAATGCTTCTATTTAATATACAGATGTATTTATTAGTCTCAGAAGACAAAGATACGAAATATCTCTCACCTGTAGGCTCAGAATATCATAAAATTTTCCAAAAATTGCTGGCAAAGTGCTGAAGCTTGCAATTTATTTAATATGCTCAAGGTAGCTTTTTGTGCTTATGGGCAAAGAAAGGCAAGGTAAAATAAATGCAGAAAGCTATAATTGAGACAAAATAAAAGTTTAAAAAAAAAAAAAAAGTCAGGAAATACCAGATTTTTAAAAGGGACTTTCTGCATTTATTAAGCTAGGCAAAAACTGGGATTTTTTTGTTATTTCAGTCAATTAGGAAACCAGTAATATTTCTTGCAGTAAATGTACCCCATGAAAATAAAGAGGATGCAACATGTTCAAGTTAACATCTTCAACATTCCTGACCACATTTGGGATGAAACAAAGTCTTTCCTGCCTTAAGAATATGAAACCAATGCTCTGAAAAATTCCTGGTATTCAAACACAGTTTAAACAGCTCATAACACAGATCTGTGCCTTCACTTTTTGTATGTTTTCTTTGATCTGAATTTGGAAAAAGATTTTTTTCCCAAGCTAATTTAACCCAGAAGGTTTCTGAGGTCCAGCTGGGGAACAGGCTGCCCTACTCTCAAGGAACAAGCAGGCTACAAGGTAACCAACTTATTCAACAAGTTTCTTCTGAGTATCTCCTCATTTTTGAGTCTCCTGATGCTCCCTGAGACTACACTGAGCTGCCAAATGCTGGGAACCAAGAGAAACAGGAGCATGGGTAAATAGTCCATACACAGCCATGCCAGGAGTTGCTCAAACACAGACAGGGCACAGATTTTTTTCATCCTTAATCCTTGATTTTGAAATGAGTTACTGCATTGTGGAGCCCACCTTATAATTTTGGTAGGTAGACAACAATCATCGAGTGTATATTTAAATTTAAGACAATGCTGCCAATAATAGACTGGCTGGATTTATTTGCATCTCCCTTTTCTGAGCAGTGGGAAATGTTACCTGCAGCTGGAAGATCTGACTCCCTGGGTTGTACAGAAACGTGAAAGGAGCTGCTCCTAAGGGAGGAGAGACCCAGCTCTAGCAAAGCTTTTAGACAAGTATCTTTTGTGCTGAAGAATCATCAGTTTTAAAAGAGACTTTTGCCACTGGCAGTAACTGAAATGACTGGGCAGAACCATCAACAGAATAACTACACAAATACAGAAGATAAGGCTTATCTATCCTTGGTAGGATTTTTATGCTCAGCAACAAGTTTCTTTTACATAGAAAACTAGGAATTCCCCAGGCAGATGCAAATGAGAAGGAGGAAAACTAGTTCTGGATGATCTGTGCTGTGTTTCACAGGCTGGGTTTTTGGGTCATTTCCTCACTTCTCAGGGCTCCCACAATGTCCTTTCTCCCTGTGCTCTTCAAACATTTATGCTCTTATCACCTACCCATTGTACAGATGTTAAACCCAAGCACAGAGGATGAAATTACTTTTGGCCAAGCAGGAAACACCAGATGAGGAAGGAGGTTGCCAGGCCAGCCTTGAAGAGCCCCAGGCCTGCAGGTATCAGGCAGCACCTTCCCAGGGAAGGATCATCTCACCAAAACTTCTGCAAGAGCTGCTGTTGTCCCTCCACTGATCACTGTCACTGAGAATACCACAAATGCTTTCAACACCTTCAAAATCGTTCATTAAAAACTCAACATAGTTTATGAAATCAAGGGAAAGTCTGCCTACCTTAAAACTGTTCCTCACAAAGGAAAACACAGAGTACTTTTATGGGGGAAAATTGGTTTGGATGAAATATTACATCAGTCAGAAGGGTTTGTGGGGATTTTCTGTGGTTTTCAGGCAAGCATATTTTAAATATGCAGTTTAAAAAAATCTGCTGAGTTCATGAGGAGAGCAGTACCAAACTGGGAACAAGCTGTCCTCACTCTCACATATAGATGGCTATTAGAAGCATATGGAATATACATTTAAGGGTACCAGGCTGAAAGAGATAAAACAGCATTACCCAAAAATACATGTTATAATACCTTCATGAACTACAATCTGCTTTTGTGCTATAAAATAAATCCAGTCTTAGTAACCCAGTATTAAATGGCATTATACTAATTACCCAGCTTCACACGTGTACGTAGTTTCTCCAAGTTGCCAGACTCATGACTCAGTATTTATTTGCTCCTTTAAAGAGCAAAGATATCCATTTTTGTACTTCATGGAGATTTTCCTTACAACATAATCCATTGTCATGAAGTGAAAGCAGATCCAAATAATCTTATAAAACTAAAAGCACTTTATCAGGCTCTTTTTGCATGACAAGCATAATTCTGAATGAGCAGTGGGGGGCTGATTTCTAAAAACTGACCAGCCACAGGAGTACCAAGAGAAATATTTCAGCTCTGAGGAAAGAACTTCTTGTGCCTTTTTCACTGCAGAAAAAGGCAAAATCCATCTTTTTGTTACAGCAAGAAAAGTTACTGCCACCTTGTATGGAGAAAAGCTTCCCTTAGAATAAGAGACAATGCTTCCATGGTTGTGGGTAAATGCAAAGGACTTTTTATTTCATTATAAGGCAATGAATGATGAGAGAAGATTCAGAGCCCAACAGCACACTGCAAAAATTATATTTTATGTGGACCACATCCTAAGATTATGGTGTACACTTTAAACACTGATTTCTAGCATTGGGGAAAGGCTTATCTATTAAAAAAAATATTTCACAGCACAGCAAAGTAGTAAGTTTACTCTGAAGGGAACTTAGGGAAATTGTGGACAAGAAAGGCTGGATTAATGCCTCCCACAGGACTACCACAGGCTGCTGCCTCTAATGCATTTCTCTGTTCCTACATGTAGTCATCAACTCATTTATTTAGGAACTGTTTTTATTCTAAGAATCATAAAAATCTTAGAGATATAAGAAACCTGAAGAAAAGGCTCAAGTGCTTCTTATGGAAGGGAGAATAAAAGTTGTTTTAAACCCCTTGAAGCACTTTCCCATTAAAAAGGAAAAAAAAATAAAAGAAAAAAATAGGGGGGGGGGGGGGAACAAAACAGCGGCTCTGAAAACAGCCTGTATCCACCATATATATTATCAATTTAACAGCCTTGAATGGAAACTGCAAGGGCTTTGATAAAAATCAATTGAAAAGCTGTCTGCCTCACTGTTGCTTCAATAAAGTGCCTCTGTATCTTTTGCTGAAACCTTGTTTTTGTAGCCTCCTTAAATCACCACACTGTTTCTCCTCCAAAAACAGACTCCAAGTGCCCAGACCAGCACCGTGCATTGAAACTTCCCTTCTGCACCAGGGATCAGGGGTGTAAACCAGCAGCACCTGATCCCCACTCCCAGCCACACAGGACACCTCCATTTCTACATTGTTAAGTGTAGAAGTTGTTCTTCATTGTTAAAAATTAACTTTCAAGTCTCGCTGCACTTAATTCAGGTGCTGAACTTCACTCCCAGAGGCCTTTGGCTCTGGGTCAGGCAGATTTGGGGCAGCACTGAGAAGAGCTGAGTTCAGCAGCACACACAGCCCTGACCAGAGCCTGACCAAAACTGACCTTGATGCCCCTATCCAGCACCCTGTGGGGAGCCCATTTCACACCTCACTGCCCCAGGCCAGCCCTCTGCACCTGCATCAGGGGGCAGCAGCAAGGTTTGGTTTGGATTCAAACAAAGAAGCACTTTCCTGAAGCCTCTGCAATGTCTGCAGAGTAAAACAAACAAAAAAACCTAAACCAGGCTTCCCTGTGTCCTCACATGTAAGCCACATGACCACTATCAAATAAACAGAATGGTCAAAAAAGAGTCACCAGCACTCCACATTCTTGTAATTCAATCAGCTTTAATCATCAAAGATGTTTTCACTAACCTGCAGCAAGGGTATTTGTTCTAATAACCTTGAATAGAGTGGTGACACTTTAAAGATGGCTCCATTGAACAAAGAAAGATAAAAAAGCAATTTATGGCAGGATGGTGAATCTCAAGGCAAATTCTCACTACTGTAAATTGCAGCTTTTTCTCCAGGCCAATCCCTCTTCACACAGCAAGCACTCTGTCAGAGTTGCTTTACTACACATCTTCCTGCTCTTCTGCTCCTCACTGGTCAGGATATTCCTCAAGATGGTATTTACAGCGGTGATTGGAAAAAATAAACAGTTCAGTCAGAGGAACTGGGCCAGCACCCAATGCCACAAAGGATCTTGTCAACCTCGCTGTACTTGGCAGCCTAGGAAACCCATGGCACCCAGTTCCACCCTCTAGACTCTCACCAGCTTTCACAAAGACCTTCTGAAAAACACCTCACAAAACCTTTGGGAAGTACTGGATTCTGCTACAAAATCCTGGGTGAGATTTTTGGTTTATATGTAAAATGATGCTATAAACTTCCTTCACAGCAACCTCCAGGTAAAAAGCAATATGGAATGAAAATGAGGTTTTTTTCAGTTCAGGAATCTCTCAGGTACAGCTGCCACACCACACAACAGCCCCACCAAAAACCAACCACTCATCTCAGGAGAGGACTTTGTTGGAGACACAAGGACAGCTGAGTGTCCACAGGTCCATCAAAGTATTATAGCAAAATTAGGTGAGGTTTGTAATTAGCAGCCATGGTGATGGCTTATATTGTTTCTGCTATGTCACACTGGGAATTAAATAGAAGGTATCATATAAATCCAAAAAATCAGGTAAGCTTCAGCCATGAGGAACCTGGCTGCCATTTCAACTGGCACTTCAGATGCAGGAGACTCTATCCATCTCCATTACAAATCCTCTGAGCTCATCCTAGCATTACTTTCCCACATTAAGCAAAAGAGTTAGCATAAAAAGCCTGCCTAGCTTCAGACATTATCCAGATAAAGAGGAGAAAAGAGAAAATCCCTTGTATTACCTCTCTCAGCTCTCCCCAAACCTTTCCTGACATCTTTGTTCTTTCAGACCTGGCATTTATCTGCAGATACTGTAGAGCCCTAATTAAATCTTCCCTTGAACCTCTGCTACTTCCTGGCAGAGAACACACATTCTTGGTGTGCTGATGGACCTACAGGATTTTCTGCACTTCTCCCTTATGGTGAGTGTTAGGCCTTGCTTGAAAACATCACAACTGTGTACAACACAATATGTTTAAACAGAAATACAAAATTATTCCATTTCTTTCAAAGAATGAAGAGAAGCATAAGTGAAAATTATATTCCACAAGCTCATTGGAAAAACAAACTGTGGAAGCACTGGGCAAATAGCAGTGTCTGAGAACAAGGCATGCTTTTGTTTTACTGCTGTCTCAGAAAGGGATAACTGGCAGCGATAGGAGAAGCAGAAAAATTTGTCTTCCAAAATAAAATCTGCAGTTATCTCTTCCCCCCTGGGAGTAAAGAAAAACATTCTGAAAGCGCAGCTGAATTTTGCATTAAGGGAAGCTGCACACCTAACCTTATCTGATGGAAGCAGCTCAGTGTTCAAAGCCTCCAAGCTGGCAGCGACCGCTTGCTCAGCGAGCGAAGGGATGTGAGAGCTGTGAAAACCTTTGCACTCTGGAGCTAAACAGGCAGAAGGCTAAAAAAGCAGATTTTACCACTCCTCCCTCCCTGCTCCCCAACAATTCTTCAGCTCCTTCAAACCACTGCCTGATGCTAAAAGAAGCTGCCAATGAAGAGAGGAGAAATTGGTGCCTTCCCTCCGCAGGCAGAGGCCTGGCCCAGCTGTCCTGGCAGGGCTGCTCTGATAGCCAAACACAACAAAGCCAACTCACTCTAAAATCACCTTTCTCTTGAGCTGCTCTCCTTGATTCCCGGCACTGCTCTCCCTCAGCAGAAGAAATAAACAGCCCAGATGGCTGAGGATAAACAGCAAGTTATACATATGCTCCATATAGCCTGACAGAGAGAGCCCAGCCACGCTCGAAGCACAGCGTGAGACTCACCCAGGCAAGGGCCTCTCACCTCAGCCAGGGGGTGTCCCTGCACGTGGGGACGAGGAAAGGACTAGAAAAGAGGTTTGAGGCCATGAGCTGATGCTCTGAAAAGTTTTCTCCACTATGATTTTCAAAGATGTCCATCATTCCATAAATCAGCGTGGAAGAGCTGTAGGCTAGACTATGCATAGCTGTGTTAGAGAATCCCAGAATGGTTTGGGTGGGAAGGGACATTAAAGTTCACCTCATCCCCTCCCTGCCATGGGCAGGGACACTTTCCACTACCCCAGGATGCTCCAAGCCCTGTCTAACCTGGCCTGGAACACTCCCAGGCATGGGGCAGACACAGCTTCTCTGTAAAACTGTGCCAGGGCCTCCCCACCCTCACAGGGAAGGATTTCTTCCCAATATTCCATCTAATCACTCTCTCTTGTCAGTCTGAAGCCATTCTCCCTTGTCCTGTCACTCCAGACCCTCTCTCTCCATCTTCCCTGCAGGTTCCCTTCAGATATGGGAAGGCCACAATCAGGTCACCCCAAGGCTTCTCTTTTCCAGGCTGAACAATCCCAATTCTCCCAGCCTTCCCTGGCAGGAGACACGCCCGGCTGAGCATCACCTTGGCTTTGGGACTGCCCGCCCTCCTGCACTGCAGGAACCTGAGCCAGCCTGCTCCTTCCCACCGCAATGTCAGAGATCTTAAATTTCTTCAGGGCCCAAGAGAGGAAAGCAGGAAGCACTGAGAGCCCACCCAGCTGAGCTGAGGACTCAGAGTCACCAAACTCTGCACAAGTGATGCCCAGGCTTTCTCCTTTCTTTTCTTCATCCCAGCCGTGGCAACCCAGACCAAAACATGAGTAGCCACAAAAGAACACATCTGTGGGAGGGAGGGAGCAGCCACAGCAGCCCAGAGATGCCCTGACTGGCCACGCAGTGAAAGCTGGCTCAGAGTAACTGCTAATGGCACCAAAGCATTACCAAAACCACAATTCAGCCTCCGGGCTGAAAAACGAGCACTTATGGGTGTCTCTAGACCACATCACCCCCCTGCCCACTCAGAGGCTCAGGGAGGTTTCAGTACTTTGGGAAAGAGTGGCTCAGTGACGGGGTGGTCTGGAAGAAGGCACTCAACTTCAGGAAAAGGAGCTGGGGGATGCAACAACTTTCCTGCATCCATCTCGACGTGGAGTCAGTCTCTTCTCAGGGACAGCAGCCTGTTCCCCAGACCTTCTCTGCCCTCTGACCTCCCCACGCCCCCCACTAACCCCACAGACCCGCCCTGAGGCCTCCAGCACTCCCCAAACGCCTTCCAGCCCCTGCAAGCCCCCACCAGCCCTGCAATCCCTGCTCCTCAGAGACCCTCCCACACCTCCAGAGCCCCCCGGCAGCCCCCAGAGCTCCCTCACCACCCCCACCGACCCGCACTGATCCCCAAAACCCCCAAACACCTCCCCTAAGCCCCAGAGCCCCTCACCGAGCCCCAGATTTCCCCCACGGGCCCTCACAGACTCTCCCCCCACCGCTCCCACAGCCCCTCACAGACCCCCAGAGCGCTCACAGCCCCCCAGGACCCCCCGCTGCCTCCAGCCCCGCCCGTCGGCCGAAGCCCCCGCTGTCTCCCCGGGCCCCTCCGCGCTCCCCAGGCCGCCGTACCGAGGCTCTGCCCCACCGGGGTGCTGAACGGGTTCCCCAGCAGAAACTCCATCTTGGGATGACAACAAACAGCGGCCCAGCGCCCACCCCTCCCGCACCGCGCCCTGACCGACAGCCGCGCGCACCAACCACAGCGCGCTCTGGCAGCTGACTCCCGCCTCCCTGCGTTCAATTGGACAGCTGCAGGACGCGCGGAAAAGCCATTGGTTAAAGAAAGTGTCCATCACTGTCAAGCGAGGGGCCCGCCCCCGCAGTAGTCCCGCCCTTTTCCCCGCCCTCCCTTTGATGGGCAGCGAGGACAATGAGACTACCATTCTCTATTGGACAAAGCCCGAAACTATCTATATCATTATTGGGCAAAGAAAACGTCAATCGTCCGAGCCCTCTCCGCCCCGAGGGCACGGTCCCGGCTCCGATTGGCTGACACGGATTTCTCGCGTTCTGATTGGTAGTTGACCTCCCCACCCACTCCACGCCCATTGGCGGCTGAGCCGGTCACGTGCCGCCCTTAGCAACGCACCGGGGCTTCCTTAGCGACGGGCGCTGAGGCGCGGGTGCGAACCGGGAACCGGGAATCGGGAACCGGGAACCGGGAACCGGGAATCGGGAACCGGGAACCGCGAATCGATCCAGGCCCGTGGGGACCTGCGGGTGAGAGGCCTGATGGGCCGGTATCTGGGCCTCGGTGGGTCCTGGGAGCGGGAGGCGGCGGCCCCTTCCCGCCCACCGGGCAGGGGTGGCTGGAACCGGCGCTGACCGAAGAAGCGCTGGACAAACGCACATCCCTGGAGTGTCCAGGGCCGGGCTGGGGCTTGGAGCAGCCTGGGACAGTGGAAGGTGTCCCTGCCCATGACAAGATGAGCTTTAAAGCCCCTCCCGACCCAAATAATTCTGTGATTGTACAGGAAAGAGAGAGAGGAAGGCCAGGGATGGATAAATCCAGAGCCTGCTGCTCCTCGGTCTGTGCTGCGCCCAGCCACAGAGAGGTTTGGTTTGTTAATGAAACGCCATCATGAGAACAGAACTCTCTAAACTCTGACATTCATCATCGCTGTCCTATGCAAAAATACATCCGAGCTTACTCTGTGATTATAAACATCTTACACAAGCAAAAGTTTGAAGATTCAAGTCCTTCACAGCCATTCATTAACTCTGCGCAGTTTGAAAAAGACAAATAGTCTCATTGCCTCTGGGGCAACATTAGGGATATTTAAATTTCCATGAAAAATTTCTTCACTGAAGGGGTTGCCAAGCATTGGAACAGGCTGACAAGAGAAGCTGTGGATTTCCCATCCCTGGAAGTGTCCAAGGCCAGGTTGGACGGGGCTTGGAGCACCCTGGGATGGTGGAAGGTGTCCCTGCCCATGGCAGAGCATGGAATGAGATGAGCTTTAAGGTCCCTTCCCACCCAAACTATGCTGGGATTCTATGACTACTGGAAAGAGTAGCCAGGCAGTGATTTAATTTATTCTCTTTTCTGTCCTTTAAGACTGATTCCGTCTCGCAATGAGTCAGTTTAACAATAGTATTGAGCCAAACATTATTGATGATGAAATGCTTCAGAAAGCCATTGAAGAGAAGTGTCCAGAGGACCTTGGAGATATTGCCAGACAGGAAAGTATCAACGTTAAAGTTGTGACAGAGATACAATTCAGTTTCAAAAGTGAGTATCAGAATAGACACATATTTTTCCTCTTCTTTAGTGGGTAACTGGCAATTAAGCAAGCATTATTAGCTGGGATTTATTATGTGAAAATTGACATCTGGACATGGACTTTTGCTCCTACCTGTACAAAGGAGTTCGTCAGAGGGAGCTTTTGCTGATGGGTGACTTCAGAACTGCTTCGCTTCCCACTCGCATTGTCACTGTGCTCTCATTTAACATTTATATTTTGGTGACACCTACAGGCCACAGGCCTGCTGGGCCCCTCAGATCGCAGCCATGGCTGCTGGTTATGTGAGAGCTGTTTGGGAGATTGTGGTGCTTACAGCCCAGTCTGATGGCATTCCCTGCTCACCCATACCAGCGCCATGGCTTGCCTCTTACTGTCAAACCTGTGGTAAACTTGCACTCAAAAAAAAATGGAAGGGAAGAACATTTGGCTCAATATTTGAGTGTTTGAGGGAGAGGGGTAATTTCAGTTGATTATTCTTTGTGTTCCAGTAAAATAATGTGTGTGTGTGTGAGTTGATTTTCTTAGAAAAGACTCCCTTGACCTGGTCCTGCATAGATTTGTTTGCAAATACAAAATCCAGAGCTGTGTGAATATTTCATGCGTGCAATTCCTTGGTTTATGGTGCCCTCACAAAACAAGGAGAGCAGGACAGCAGATGAAATCTTCTGGGAGGGCATTGCAGGGGAAAGAGAAATGGGAGTGAGAATATTCTGTGTTCCCTGTCACCTTGGTCCTGATCCTTTGCTGTGGTGACAAACAGCCTGCCCTTGTGACTCTGTGTTTGGAGGAAACTAAACGCAGGGATATTGATTAGTCCTAAACTGCAGCCTTCACAGAAAGAGCAGACTCCAACTTCCTCTGCTCTGCCGAGAATCCCGGGAGCAGGAGAGTCATTTACAAAAGCAGGAGCGGGGCACTGCTGGACTGCAAACGCAGAGAAAAGCAGAGTCTCATCCCAAACCTCCTGCTTGGAGCTGGAGAGGAAAATGAAGGTCAGGCCCTGCTGGCAGTGGATTCATGAAGCCACTGGAGTGCAGGGCTGCAGTCAGCATCCCCTGCACGCCTCGCTGGCCTCGCTGATTGCTGGTGCAGGACACTGGGGTTAAGTGGGCTGTTTCATTGGAATCTCATCCAGCCAGTGCACCTCTGAGCTCTCCAGGGCACTCATCACACGCTGAAAATCCTTTTGGAGGCAAGACTGGACGTGTTTTCCTTGTGCAAGGCAGTGTGTCTGCTAAAGCAATGCTGGCTCACATAAAAAGCAATTTTGTTTTATTTTTGTTTTTTTTTTTTTTTTCCTGTGGTTTTAGACATCCTGCAGATTAATAATCTGTGGCCATTAGAGAATCTGACTAAACTGCAGCTGGACAACAACGTCATTGAGAAGATAGAAGGTCTGGAGAGTCTGGTTCACCTTGTATGGCTTGGTGAGATACAGGCAGAGGAGGGTGGATGCCTTTGCAGGTGCAAAGCAATCTGAGATAAACCAGGATGTCACCTTCCTTCTCAAACACGACTGATAGGAGCTTACCCTGGGAAGGCTGTCAGCTGTCTGTGTGTCTCCTCATTTGACTGTCAAATGTCAAAATGCCTGAGTATCAGAGCTGCAAAACAATCCTCCAAATGTTTAAAAGCTGGGTTTAATACATTTGGTGTGGCAGGAACAGGAAGCTGAGGTTTCAATGTTGTTTCCAAGGTTTGTATTGTGTTTAGGGGTGACTTTCAGGAATATTTATGGAAACACCCCTGTGATTTAGAAGCCTGAGTTCTGTTTTCAAAGCTGCTGCAGGCATTCCAAATCCTACAACCCCTGTATCCTTAAGGACTGGGTGTCCTTGTTGTCCCAAGGAGTGCCCATCCTTGTGGCCTTATGTGACTGCTTGCAGCTACACAGATGCACAGCTCAGAGCATTCCCTGGAACTGCAGCCACGTTTCTGGCTGGAATTCTAAATATATCCTCAGCATGCAGGGCTGGAGCTTGCGAGCACATTGTGAAATGTCCAATGGGTTCTTCCACCCAGTTGTCTGCACAGTTCTGCTCCACAGATGACTGAGGCGCTTGTGAATCACCAAGTGATCAGTGTAAGCTCAGTGTTTTGAAGCACACTCTCATATTTTGTTTGCCCAAAGGCTGCAGTGGCTCAGCTGCTGCTGTACAAGTGTCTCAGCCACCCAAGAGACCTCATAAACTGTTTTTGGACTCTTGGCTTGCTCAGTACTAATCCTCAGGCAAATCCTGCCCTTAGTCAGTGAGTGTAGGTGTTAGGAGAGATGTTCTGGCAGGGGAAGAGGACATTTCAATAAGTGAAACAGCTGAAGTGAGCCTTTGCATAACTCCACTGACATGGAACTGCCTTGTCTTGGTCCTGTGGGAGTGCCACAACTGTGGCAGGACAGAGTCTGCAAGAAGCAAGGCAGTGCCAGACTTATCACAGAAATTCTCCTCTAGGGGCATTTCCTCTTGTTTTGTGTTTCCCCATAAGGCAGAAGTCCCTTTCAGGCTGTGTAAGTGGACTCTGCATGGACTAACTTCAGCTTTTCCTCTCATTTAAAAGTTGCACAGACAATTGCAAGGAGGAGATAGGAATAAAGGATGATTTAATGCTGAGCCTTTCCTGTGGGATCTGGACCACCCCTGAGAAAAATCTGTACATAAACTCCTACATGCAATACTAAAGAGCAGAATCAGGGTGTTCTGAAATAAATAATTTAATGTTTAATTTATAAATTCTTCCCCAGACCTGTCCTTCAACAATATTGAAGTAATTGAGGGCCTGGATACTCTTGTCAAACTGCAGGACCTCAGTCTCTACAATAACAGAATATCTAAAATTGAGCACATGGACACATTGCAAGAGCTGCAGATTTTCTCCATAGGGAAGAATAACCTGACCATTCTGGAAGATGTGAGTGCTCCCTGGCTTTGCAAATATTCCCTGCTGAAGGATCAGATATTCTAAAACTGGCATTTGCCATTGTGTCCAAGCCCTTCCTTAGGTGATAAAATTCTCCTTAGGATTTCTAAGTAGTCTGAGCAATGGTTTTAGTCCTCTGGTGTTAAGTGCTTACTGCAGCCATTTTTCTTTTAGATTATTGACTCGTGGGGGCCCAGTTCTGTGACTGCTCTCAGCCATGGCAAAATTCCTATTGCCTCCCATGAAAGCTAGAAAAGGAATAAGTGGCTACATATGAGAAAAGGGGGGAGGCTAGGATTTATTTGGGGTTCTTTTGAGGGCATCTTACCAATTTAGGACCTGTGATTTGTGCACCCCATCTGCCTTCTCTCTCCTCCTGTTGTCTAGATATTGCCAACGTGAATTTAAGTATTTCCTTTCCCAAAACCATTAGAAACTCATAATTGACTGTCGTGTGAATTTGGCAGCAGAGCAGAATACATATTGCAACTCAACTGTAATAAAAGCAATAAATTCCAAGGCTGTGTTTCCCCAGCACTGGGAAATACAGAGCTCTTTCCCTTTGGCACAGGTGATCTATCTCAGGAGGTTAAAAAGCTTGCAGACACTGAACCTCAGTGGGAACCCTTTCTGCAGTGAAGAGCACTACAGGCTGTTTGTTGTTGCTCATCTTCCCAGCCTGGTGTACTTGGACTTCAAGCTCGTGAGAAACTCCACGGTGAGATTTCTGCATTCCCTGATTGGGAAATCAGGCAACAGCATCTTGCAGAGCCTTTGCTTTGTTGGTGTGCCAGCAATGCTCCAGCACTGGGGGCAGGTTCCCTGCAGAAATCAGGCTCACAGAAACACACAGTGTTTATTCTGCTTCCACATAACAGCTGTGAACCTGTAGGCCAAATTCTGTCAAATCTGACAGAGAGGTAGAGGTGTCAGAAGCATGATGTCTTCACAGATTTTGTGAAAATCAGCAGCTGTGTGTGGGAGAGGGGCCTGGCTGGTGTTGCCACAGAGAGGCTGCAGTGTGAGTGCAAGTCTTCTCAGAGAATCTCAGAGGAAATCAGTCTGGAGACATGGATCCAGGGGGAAGGAGCCTTGGTGGTCCTGCTGCTCACAGAGTGATTTGTTTCAGCAGCAACCTGACAATCCAGGCAAGCAGCTGCCTGGATGCACTTCCCACTTTTGATTTCTGAGAATAAGACACTTCATCCTCACCAGTAACCTGTGGAGCTGCTTTATCATCCCAGGGCTCAAAGGAACAAAGACAGGGATTTTTTGTTCAGGGTTTGTTTGGTTTTTTTAGTAATCAAAGAACATGATTAATTGTAAATTTGCTTGGCACAGAGCAGGAGCTGTATTTGGAATGTACATTGCTCTTACCACAGGACTGGAAGGGTTTTCCAGGTCATGGAATGCAGTCCCTGCTCATCAGGGATGTCTGAGAATTGCATACTTAAATTTGTCAAGCTTCAGTTTCAAGCTAATGAGGTTCTTGCCCCTGGTACTACCTTGCCATCCACTCCTCCAAAGAACCTTCTCCTCCCTAGAAAATTTATTAACCTCGCTGACTGATGAAATTGGAGCTCAAATTCTAGAAGTCAAAATAGAACTTCCTGATAAAAGAGGGAAAAAAACCCCCAAAACTCTAAAGATGAGAAAATGGAGAGAGAAAAGCTTCCTGGGTATGAATTATCTCAGATGCATTGAATGCAGAAACAGAGCAATATGCCAGCAAAAAATGGGATGAGGATTAGATTAGAAACTCCATAAGCAGTTTAATAAAAAGCCCATGAGGAAATGGAGAGGCAGATGCCACTCTGGTGCATGTTCTAGAAAGATCAGTTGTTACACCCTGACTCATTGAGCAATGTTGGCTAACCTAATACAAACAGTTTATTTATATTTCTCAGAGAAAAGCTGCAGCTTTAAAGTATGAAGATCTCACTAAGCCATTGGAGCAAGAGGAGGCTCAGGTCCTTGCTCTGCAGGAGGCAGAAGATGCAAAGCAGAAAGAGCTGGAGTACCACCAGGTGAGTTTTCTTTGGCTGGTTGTGTATTGTCCCAGGAGAAAGAAGCACAACAGATATTGACTTTTCTTCTCCCTGCTTGAAGATTTAATGACAGGTTAACATCGACTCTGCTAAAACTAAGGCTCAGAGATCTCTGTGATCTCTGAATCTTATCTTTTGGATGGAAACAGGAGCTGCTGTGGAATACACATGATGTGGGGGAGCATAATTCTTTGGGCTGAACAATGAAACTACAGACAGAGACCCTGCAAAGCTAAAGAGTAAATCATACCCAGGGAGTTTATCAGCCTGACGTGAGATTAAGAAAATTACAGGTTTGAGGGAAATGTTAACATTTTCATGGTGAAGTGACTTTTTTTTCCTCCTTCACACTAAATCAAGCTTTTCATTAGTTTTATGGTTAAACTCTCAAGGACTTTGGGAGATCACTGTAGTCCTGTGACTGGGCTGAAAGCAAGACCAGGTGGAATGGTGCTTTCAGTTGTAGCCTGGTTCTGTATTCCAGACCTCTGGATGATCAGAGTGGCTTTAGTTTAGTGTTTAGTGCCAGGGAGGGTGCTGCAACTCTTCCCTTTGAACCTCCCCAAAGTTCACCAACTCCTTATCTGAAAGGCTAAACAGCCTTGCAATGAATGTTTGTGTGTGGTAATGTCTTATACTGGCAACAGGCACAGGCTGCCCAGAGAAGCTGTGGCTGCCCCATCCCTGAAGTGCTCCAGGCCAGATTGGATGGGGCTTGGAGCAACCTGGGACAGTGGAAGGTGTCTCTGCCCATGGCAGGGGCAGTGATTGGATGATCTTTAGTGTCCCTTCCAGCCCAAACCGTTTTATGGTTCAGGCATCTGATACAAGATTAAACAGTTTTCTATCCTTAGGCTACAGAGCTGTAGCAGCAAAGCCCCTGGGATGGGTTTCAGTTCAGTTGCAAGGTGCTTTTGTGGCTTGCCTGGTGTTTCTGCAGTGTTCATGTAACTGTGTCTGCACCCATGTTCTGCTGCTGCTGGGGTGCTCACAGGAGAGACACATCCTGAGGACTGGCAGCAGGCTGGCATCTCTATTTTACTTATTTTGCTCTGTTTCTCTTCAAAGGCAGCCTTTGTTGAGTACCTGAATGGATCATTCCTGTTTGACAGTCTGCATGAAGAGGAGGGAGAAGCTGCCAAACTGGCTTCCCTCCCTGGAGTGGAGGACCTGCTGCAGGCATATCCTTCCTGGGTTTGGGATACCTACAGCTAACAGGTAATGCCTTGAGTTAAGAAGGAAGTGCATCCACAGGGGCTCTTCATCTGTTGCTTTTGTCCAGAGCTGAAAGCTACATTGATCTAAGATCTGAGACAGTCTGTGTTCAATTTTGGAACGGTACCAAAAGTTACACTGCAAGGCTGTGAGACCACTGACAGCTTTAAGGCATGATATCTTGTGAAATATGAGGTCTCCAAACAAATGGTTTATATTACTGACAAGCTGGCCAGCCCAGCTTGAGACATCCCATTTGTAAAACCACTCATTTCCATCCCCAACAGGTCATGAGATCCCAGCATTTTAAATTCTCACCGTTGTAATTACCATATTCCTTTTCCTTCCCTTGAATCAAACACGATTTTGGTAGCCTCCTTTTCTGACCCTTCAAGAATCAAGACTTTGTACTTCCTTTAAGTCTGGAATCCACTTAAAGTTTAAAATGAGCTGGAAGATAAATCTCTGTCTGTTAGACTGCAAGAGCACAGTTGCTAAAATCATGTTGAAATTGAAGTGGTAGGAGATAGGAACAGACTAATCAGAACGATACAAGTCGCACATCTCACAACCTGCCAGAACTGGCAACGGGAAGTTTCCAGGCCAGCACATTTTTCTGATCATTGCTCCTACACAGGGGAGCAGAAAGCAGACACTTTTTTTTTCTTTTTTCTTTTCACATTCAGATTAATAGAGTATTGTCAAGGCCAGTAACTTGACCTTCCTTAAAATTGCATTACACTGTTGGGGAAAAATGCATCACGGCTTAACTACAATAGACTCCAGAAACAATTCCATTGCCAAGATAATAGCAGAAGAAAAATTGGCGTTATTTTTGTGATGCTACCAAGTCAGTAGTTTATTCTTTGCTCTGGCTGTGGGCTCCAGAGCTGTATTTATTAACTACACAGGCACTGTATTCACACTTGTGAAGACAGATAGGGTTGTAGGCTTCCTTCTGCTGCTGTGTCAGAAGAGTCAGACAAGTGAATGTATTTTTTCTCTTCCTCAAGGCCTTTTTTCCCCCTCAAGTTGCCATAGCTTTCTCCATACCCTTAAGGCAGCAAAATTCTATGCATAAAACGTGAATGGGTGACCCAGTCCTGCCCCAGACAGAATATTTGGCAGCTCCCAGCAAGAACCACAGAGTTTACATAAAAGTAGCTCGTAGCTCTTGTTGCTCAGATTTGCAGAGGCAGAAGGAACATAACGTGTTGCTCCACTGAACAAGCAAAAGACCTTGACTCTGCTTTCACATACGAGAAGGGGTTTGTCTTACTTTGTGAAAACCTGTACAACTATGGACTGGAGGAGTATGAAAAACGAGAAGCTGAAGTCTCTAAATTCTACAAAAGGGTCCATGAAATTCTGGCAGTCAACCAGCAAGAAAGCAAGAGAATAATCTCAGACTTTGAGAGCCGGAACCAAAGGGTAATGTTATACTTTTGTTTGTTTGATACATGATTTCTCTACGTCCTGTACCATTAATGCCACCAATATTTAAGAAAATGGAAATGCTCAACCTTCCTTTTAGTTTAAATATTTTTATAAAGTTGATTTTTAAGATAGATAGATAGATGTTTACTGCTACTCCCCTTCTTTTTGAAGCTCCAACAACTCTTCCTTCATTGAAAAACCAGGAAGAAAAGGAAGGAAATTGCAGGGTATTCAGTTTATTTTCAAGTAATTTTCTGCTTCAGTTCATTTTTTCAACAACAGCTCAAAGAACTATAACAAAAAAAAAATTAGAGAAAGTTATTTTAATGTATTTCTAGTCCTTTAAAGCAGAAACTCTTTCTTTTCATTCTGCTCAACTACAGCCACCCATTGTGGCTGCTCAGGGCGTAGCTTCTAGCTGGATCCCTTTCTAACCATGTATAATAGATGGGTCATGATTTTGTTTCCACAGGGGAAAAAAAAAAAAAATAAGGGAGGGCTAAAGCTTGGTGACACTGTCAGCTGAGAGAGCAAGTCCCTGACAAGTGACACCAGCAGAGTCACAAGCTCTGGCTCCTGCTGGAAACCAGGTCGCTTTTATTTCAGTGCCTGTCACAGGCTGACAGCTGCTGAGTCACTCTGCTCCCAGGGCCTTGAACCTTGCTGACTCACGCTGGAAATCTGCACCCAGCAGCTTTAGGAGCTGGCAGCACTGCCAGAGTCACAGAACTGCAGAATGGTTGGGGTTGGGAGGGACCTTAAAGAGCATCTCGTTCCAACAAGAAGTTTGATTTGAATGTTCAGGTAACTTGTGCTTGAATTCTCACTGTATCTTCCATGAAAAAAAACCTAAACCAGCAAAACAAACCCTGCAAAACCTACAAAAACAAAGAAACAACAACAAAACCCAAAAATACACAGCTGAGGCCAGATTTTGCCCCTTCACCTCTGTCTGACCTACAGGCTCAGCTGTGGATTGGGCTGCAAGGGGTGACAAGGGGGAATGGCCTAAAGCTGAAGGAGGGGTGGCTTAGATGGAATATTAGGAAGAAATTAGATTAAATATTAGGAAGAAATCCTTCCCTGTGAGGGTGGGGAGGCCCTGGCACAGATTCCCACAGAAGCTGTGGCTGCCCCATCCCTGGAAGTGTCCAAAGCCAGGTCAGACAGGGCTTGGAGCCACCTGGGACAGTGGAAGGTGTCCCTGCCCGTGGCAGGGTGTGTGACTGGATGATCTTTAAGGTCTTTCTCAACCCAAACCATTCTGGGATTCTGTGATTCTCTATACACAGGACACAGGGGTCAGCATGCCAGTTTCCATATAAATATTAGAGGAGTTTGTGTCAAACCGAGCACAGTGTTTTAACATCATTTCCCCATCATTTAAAATTGCTGGAGGAGTTCAAAAGGCACAGAGGTCCCAGCAGACTGCAGTCTGTGAGCTGTTCTTAGGGCTGTTTGTCTGTCTGTAATCCTTTCATGTAAACTTGGGTAACCTGTGAAATCACTGCGCTCTCTGAAGTTGGTTACGGAGGATTAAAGGCCTTGAACTTTGAAGTTTTTGCTCCCAGAGGTGCAGCTTGAGTGGCTCTGGGGCCTTTTGAGCCTCCTAACTTGTTTACATTAGAGAAGAAGACACCTTGCTCTCCCCTTCCCCCTTTTAAACTGTAAAGTTTGGGTAATCCACCCCATTTCCAGACACAAGCCTTGGCAGGGGTTTTTAACAGAATTCTTTATTTCCCCCCATTCCATTCCCTCTCAGGAGAAGTGGATTAGACATAATAAACCATATATATATTTTCCCTCCTTTGTTAAACAGTTGATTGTTAACTGATTTTAAACAGACTTGAAAATAACACATTCAGTGCAAGAGTATTTTTTTTTTTTGATCCAAGCAAACATAAATCTTGCCTGATACAAAAGTGACATCAATACATAATTCTGAAGGGCAATAAATCCTTGCTGTAAGAGGAAGGCAGGCAATGATAGGTATTCCATATTCAGAATACTAAATCCTGACCCTACTGGAAGTCAGTCAAGATTCTCCCTGGCAGGAAGCGGATCAGGATTTACAACTGCCTTTCTTTCTCCAAAACAATTGTTAATTTCTTCTTCACAGCCAGCAATGTCAATAATTAAATATTGTTCTTTTTTGCTGGAAATGAAGGGAAGCATAGAAGGAGCAAAGTCTTCTGCAAGTGGAGGATGAGGAAGAGTTTTCCCAATCCCCCTGCAGTAGCAAACCTCAGAACTGTTGACTACCCACTATGTAAATCTGGAGACTTCCCTGAATCATCACATTTCATTTCAGCTAATCAGCAGCAGGAACTTTTCTCACACATGTAACAAGTTAATTAAATTGCAATGGAGTGCTGAACACAAACTATAATTCATGTATCTCTGTGTTTAGAGGCTGGATGAGCTTTATCAGGAGAGGAGTGGTGAAATTGCTGAGTCTAAACGAGCCCAGGGCAAGGAGGACATCCATCAGCTGTGGGATGCACTCATGACCTTGGAAGCACTGGTATCCAGCGACCTGGAGGTGAGATCCAAGCTCACACCTGTGAGACCTCACAGCCAGAACGTTGTGGGGTCACTTCTCTGTCACTGCAGCCCTCTGTCACAAAGAGGGAGGCACAGGACTTCCACTCAGGAAAATGTTTTGTCCCAATCTTTTTCTTTTTCTGTTCAAAGTTGATGGGAGTGAGATCAGGCCCTGGACCTTGATACCTTACAGCAGATTTCTGTTTCTCAGAGCAGAACACAGTATGTCCATCACATCTGTCCAAGCTGATTTCCCACACTTGGGAGGCAGGGAGGTTGTGCAATCACTTTATAGGTCTGCACAAGTTGCTGCATAGTATGGGGTATGCATTTGGAATTCTAGAGGTGTCATTCTTTGAAGCTGATCTTTGCTAGAAGATTATACACATTCCTGCTCAGCTTGCTGCATTTGCTTGCATAATAGCTGCCTTTTCCTCCCCAGACTTTTCCTCAAAAACTAGGGCAGGGCTGCTGATGAGCATCTTCACGGAAGGAAAAAACCCAAAATAATCTGTTTAAAAATGAGCAGGCAGGAGCTGTGGCCTGTGTGCAGCAGTTTAGTTTTGTGAGCATGGATGGCAGAAAGCAGCAGCTCAAAATGGATCCTCACTGCATCAGGATTGTACCTTTTTAGTGTTTTTTGAGTTGGCCCTTACATATCTGCAATCACTGATGGGATGAGCAGAAACATTTCTCCCTGTGTGCCCTGCTGGATTTGCAGGATTCAGCTACCAAGACATTTAAGTGCAACACTTGACAGATTCTCCATCAGCCATTTCTGAGAGAGGGAAGCTGCAGTTTTAATTTCTGAGGACTAAACCAAGAGCTGCAGTAAAGCCCAGGCAGGGGTTGTGCTTCTGACAAGAGGCTCTTCACACAGCCAAGGACAAGGAGGCTGCAGGAATGCAGCCCTCTCCAGGCACTGCTTAGCTGAGGGTAACAAAGGATCCCCTGGCTTATTCCAGACACTTTAAATGCTTGAGGCAGTTCAGTTTCTGACTATGCTAATAACAGCAGTGAGTCCAAATTGCAATAAATTGTAGATTCTTCCTAGACTCTCTGACTCCCTGTTACATTTCTGCAAGTTTTCATTGTGATATTTCCCCTTTTACCCCTCTGTTAAGGAACTGTTACAGGATTTTAAAAGAAGCATTGATGCCATAGCATCAGCATTCACTGAAAACATTCAAGGGATATATCCTTTTCACAGTAGGTTGGCCTGGACCTACACCTCACCTCTAAATCCAAAAATGAGCTTCCAGTATAAAAACTTTTTTTTATTTTAATCAATAGAAAATATCTTTTCCCAGCCTTGAGGAATGGTCATTTAAGGTGCCTATCTTCTTTATGTGGAGACTCTGGAGAGCACAGAAAGATCTAAATTCTACTGTGCTGGAATTCTGTAGGATTTAGGCAGCTTTCACCCTGTTGGGAATCTTCCTTTCTTCTCCATGCAGAGAAGACAAAACAGAGGGAAGATGTGATTAGACTGTTGTCTAGGTACATTCCTGCCACAGCAGTAAATGAAATATCTACAATTCTGGTTGAATACTCTTTAAATGGTGTTCATTTTTGTATTTTTGATGTGTGCTGAAAAAAAAGTTATATGAGAATACTGAAGTGCTTGAGTGTCAGGTCACGCTGCTTTAAATCTAGAAATCTGATGGCCTGGTGCAGATAATTGCAGTGCATTCAGAGCTTAGCTTTCACCTGGAGGCCTCTTCCAATTTCCCTGGCAATCCTAGGTCCTCTCTCAGTCCTCTGTCAAATTTGGCAGCAAAGATGAGACTCGGTGTGTGATTGAGAACTGAGAGTGTGTATCCTGATATCCTGACACCACAGCAGCTTCTGGGAGCAGCCAGGCTCATTTCTGCAGAATCCCCCTGTGCAGACACTTGCTCCCAGTTACAGGAGGTCATTTAATCTCCACAGATGAGTGGTGTGGTCAGCTGTTTCCTTAACCACGTTCTGTACGTTTAGCCAGTGCCGGGACCTGGAAAATCAACACCTTGAAAAGCTGATGGACATTGTCAAGGACACCCTGAAGAAAGTGGACCACTATGAGCTGGAAGAGGATTTTCCAGATGATCTTCGAAAGGTGAGGGCACCAAAACAATTCATCTCTGTGAGAGAATAGGCAAGAAAATGAGGCCATAGTCTCTTCTCTGAAGGGACAGGGTTTCCAGGAGGCTCAGTGCTGCCAGAGCCATACCTGAACCACAGCAAAACCTCCTTCCTAGAGGGTCCTGCTGCTTGGCTGGACTGTGGTGACTCCAAACATCTCCACTGACTAGGACAGGAGATAATTGCACTGCAGGTTTCCCTGGGCACTGCCAGAGCTGGTGGCAGCAGCCCAGGAGAGGTGCTGATGAAATCTCTCTCATGCCTCCAGCACAACTCACTGCTCTGGCTGATTTCCAGGCAGCATCTTTGCTGCACTCCCTCACAGCTGGTTTTGTTCAGACTCTCCCTGCTCCCTCAGCAGAATCCCAACATTGCTCTGAATTTCTTACACCCGGGCTGTTTGCCTCAGTGATTTCAAAATCCCTTCCTGGAGCTCCTGAGCCCATGAGCTGATCTGGAGGCAGGACATGACACTTTAAATGGAGCCTTGCACCAAGCCCTCAGTCTTGCTGTGCAAGCAAAGATCCCAGGAACCTTTCCAAAAGCACCAACATCATTGCAGTGCTCCACTCAGCAACGCTGCTGCCTTTTTTTGCCTCCATAATTCCTTCACTTAGTGGCTAAATTACTTAAATTTGCATTAGCTGTGGTTTTGCTCTGTCCAGATTATCCCAGCCCCCTGTCACTCCAGGTAATCACGAGCTGACAGACACAAACCAGACCCCTGAGCCCCCGGGGGAGCTGCTGCTTTATGGCCTGTGCAGATGGTGGCGGTTCCGCACGGCTGCCGTGCACCCATTTTGCTTCACTGCCATCCATTCCCATGGAGAAGGGAATTCATTTACCCAACAGCTGCACTTGGCTGCAGGAGGAGACTCATTATGGGTTAGTGAAGCCACCCTCTATTTAGAGCCACGAGGGAAGTCACCGCTTCCATTAGAAGCTGGGACTTTCCAAAAATGAAGATTTACAGCCAATGCCAGCAGTGCAGGAATCCCTTCCAAGTGTGATTTTCCATTTCCAGGCATGCTGGAGCATATACAGCCTTTCTTCCACACCAGCTTCACGGCAGCCCTGCTTGCCCCATTCCAGCATGTGGGGCCAAGGGTGCTGCCTCTGTTTCCCCACCTGTGTTAGGGATAATGCCCCATTACACCTCAGCAAGGCCAAGGGCAGAGCCCTGGATTCATCCCGATGAAAAGGGATTTGCCAGGTTGAGACAGAGGGTTTCTCCCTCTCAGCACTGCTGTGCTGCTCGTTCATTGTGTGCTCACCCCTCCTCTCATCTGGTCACGTTACCTCCCAGCTCTTTAAGAAGAAAAACACCGTTGTCAACATCATCAACGTGTCCCACAGCATCCGCCTGCGGAAGATCGACAAGCGAGAGAGCGACATGCTCTCCAACACCTACCAGTGGCAGAAGTCAGTGACAGAGAAGGTAAGAGACCCTCACACTCAGGGGGATGGGACACTGACAGGTCTGGCCCAAGTGGCAGGGGCACTCACAGATCTTTGCTGGACCTTGACACGCCTGCAGATTCACTGCTTGGTTTCAATCTGTCCAGGCTTTCCAAATTGAGAATGACAGGAACCGTGCCTGTATTGAGAAGATCATGTGCTTCATCAACACTCTGCAGAAGGAGCTGGATAGCACAGTGATCCTGGAGCCTACAGAATAATGCTGGGCTACTGCCTTAGCTGCAGCACACAGGACAGCCCCCAGCAGGAACAGCTGCCTCTCCATGGCCAAGCTGCCTGGGACATTTCAGACCAAATGCAAATTTCTTCCATCCCACCATAAACTGCAAATAAAAGCTACTTCTTGACTCTGGAAAAGCATCCAAAGCCCTGTCTCTTCCATCACATTGGCACAAAGCCCGTGCAGACAACTCAGACCTGGTCACAAGGGGTTATGGATCAGCTGTGAGCTGATTGAACCAAATCATCACAGCATATCATGCCTGAAAGCTTCGATACCTGTGAGCTCAGTGGCAGGAACCTGTGAGCTGCTGGCACAAGGCAGCAGCTCGGGAGAGGAACACTCTCCATCAAACCACCCCCGAGATAACAGCAGGTTTCCAGCTCAGCAAGCACAAGGCTGGCGGGGGCTCCGTATGCCTGGGAGCTTCATCTTCTCACCCCTTCTCACAATTGGCTTTCTGCAGCGTGAGCAGAGCAGCCCCCAGCCAGCAGGAAGGGAAATCAATGGTTCCACAGGAGCTCACGCGCCGCCGCTCGCGACAGCCGAGCGAGGAGTCATTAATTCCCCTCCTTGCTCGGTGACAGGCGCTGCCACGCTCGCCTGTGGGCAGCTTCTGAGGAACAGTGCTGGCCAGGGTGCTGCTGCTCCAGGCAGGCAGCAAGGAGAAGGTGGGAAGGTTAAACGAGAGGTGGCTGCGTGCTCACCAGGGGCAGAGCAGGTCTCAGAAAACCCCGTGGCTGGTGCTGTCAAACACAGATTCAGCTCATCATGCTCTGTGCTTCTGAAGATGGCTGGAGCCCAGGTTTTAACCCTCTTGCTCCAGGAATACACGGTTGTCTCCTTGCTAACTCCTCAGCTGCATGGAGTGGTTCACACAGTAGTTAGTGTCTGCTCTGGTCTGTGATTTTTAATACCTGGAGCCATCCCAGCAGCTGCCCACAACCTGGCAGCTCAGGACCCACCCCACAGTTTGCTGACTAAGACAAAGACACACAGCTTTTGGTACCTCACAGGGGCGAGTCTTTAATGGAACACAGAGACCCTGGTGTTACAGACAGGCACGCTGAGGGATGAACAACAGATGCAGTGGAGTCTGTTTTCAGATTTCCATAACAAGTGTGTGTCAGGAGCTGGCAGCTATGAAGACATGTGGCATATGCTGGGTATGTCTGTGCCGTGCCCTGCCCAGGAAGCTGTTTCTTCCGTGGGAGCTCCTCTGATGAGTTACAGACACCAGGAAAGGACAGAGCTGCTGGCTTGGGGATTCAGAGGAAACTCACCTTGACCTCTCCTCCTTGTGTGCTGCACTGCAGCAGGCAATCCAACTGCAGAGTTGCCCACAAAACCACAGCACATGAAGCTGATCCCAGGAAAAGCAGAATGGCAGGAAGGTAGCTACCATCCACTGGGTCAGGCCAGCAATTCCCAGCTGGACATATTCCTTCTGTGCCCTGTCCAGCTGCCTTAGTCCTGCAACAGTTTGTGTTTTACAGTTGAGCTCTCTGAGCAGAGGTGAACAAAGAGAGTCCCAGCTGCCGTGCGAGCACGCAGCTCACACAGGTCGTAGTCGTGGGCCCACTCCACGTTGCCCCAGCGCCGAATCTGAAGGAGAGGAGGAACATGGATCATACTCAAAGCAGCTCAGCAATCCTCAGCTTCCCTTCTCATGTTTGTGAAGCACAGGTAGCCCCCCCAGGAACTGAGATGATCCTCGACTGCTGAGGCAGGGATATCTCAGGATCAGGATGTGCTTCATCTGTACTGGGGTCTGAGGTAAAGCCTCTTAACGGGAGGATGAAAAGATTCTCAACTTCAGCCACTTTTGGGACAAGGGGAGCTTCACATCGAGCTAATTTCCAGCAAGCTTGATATCTTGGTGTCTACCAAAGCCTCCAGGCTGGATAACCCTCAGCAGGAGAAGTCAGCCACAACTTTGCACTTCAGATTAGAGAGGGAGAAAAGCAGCCATCTGGGCTCTGTGAAAAGAAACTGGCAGCCCTGGGAGCACTCTGGGCTGGTGTGCCCGTGGTGTTGCTCTGCAGCAGCACGCTCCAAACGCTCTCAGACACAGAGACTGGTGGAGTGGAACGTCTCCTGCTATAGCAGGCACTTCCCCTGCCAGTTATTTGTGGTGGGGGATGCATTTGTCATGCTGAGATTATTGCTATTTGAATTATAGGGCTGTTTTGTAACATAATTTACCTGGTATTCTTCCTCCAGGCGAGACAGAAGCACAGCTTTCTCTACTGTAATGTGCCTGTCAATCAGGCTCATGGACAGAATCAGCGATTTCAGCTGGGTGATTACAAATTCTATACCTGGAAAGGAATAACCCAAACCAAACAAGATTCATGGCTGTTTTCTGCAGCATTACAGCAGCATCTTCACACACTGAAGAGACAGGCAGGCTGTGGTATCCCCTCAGAAAGGGCCAGTGATTCTCCCACCTGCACTGGGGCACTCAGATCTGTGATTAACACCAGGCACAGAGCATTGTGCTGGCCCTGCCACTACAGTGACAAAGGCCATGCCCTGGACACCACCTCCTTTTATTCTGCCACAACCTTTCCCTGTGCAAAGGGAAGAGATACTCATCCAGGCTCCAGCATTCTGTGTCTTTTGTGGGTTTCACTGCCTGCTGCTCATTCAGGTCTGGAGCAAAGCAAACATCCCTTCATTTCTTTATCTTTTGGTGTTATTCAGATGATTCAGGCAAGATTAAGTGGGATATAAGGATAAAAAAGTGAACACAGTGCACAGTGTGGGCACTTTGGAGCAGTAAGCCTGATTTCTTTTCCTGGTAACAACAAAGCTAGGGATTAAATCATTAGAAGGTTTGGCCTTAAAGAAGTTATTTGTGCTGAGGTGGAGCAAGCAGCTCATGGGACAGCACAGTCAGATCCTGAACACCAGTGACACTGAAGAGAATCCCTGCCTGTGACAAAAGCAGGTCAGGGCCTGGCCTGCAGATTTAAAACATAAACCTCCACACTTGGAGCAGGAGAAGAAAAACATTCCAGTCACTCTCCTGCCCCGTGGAGAGGAACCACCTCCTCACTGGCCCAGCCCTGCTCACCTTGCAGGGCCCACATGTTGTAGGATGCCAGATGGCTGACAAAGGTCTCTTTGGTGCTGGCTGGAATGTTTGGCCCCAGGATGCTGGTCGAGGAGCCAATTGTCACGTTGTACCTGGAATGATCCCCAAAACCCTTAGCAAAGCCCAGGGGAAAGGCCCAGGGCTCATGGAGCTTGTGGCCCTGGCACTTCTAAGCACCAGAGCTGCTGGGCTCAGCAGGGCAGGGCCTTGAGCAGCCAGGAACCCTTTGAGCTCTCACCTTTTCTCAGCCCAGGCGACCACAGGATCCCATTCATTCTTCTGTAGTTCTGCCAAGGCTGGAGGCTCCTCCACACGATAGCTGGGACATCACAGAACAAAACCACACTGGATGGTCACTCCCAGGCTGGGACACACCTCTGGGAAGGACACTGACCCCACCAGACCCACAGCAAGTGGAACAAGGACCTGCTGTCCACCCAGGCAGCAGTGACAAGGAACAATCCTCCAACTCTTCCTTAAATTCAGTGCTTTTTGTTATTCCAGGAAGGACAATTCTGTCTTACTACAAAACAGAGCAGTGAACCAGCCAATTGAAAACTGCAGGCAGCCCCAAGCCACAGACTGCAGTGAGGTGTAGCAGTTAGAGGAGGGTACAAACCCCACTGCAACTCTCTGTGGGGCCACTCCTCCTACTCCTTGCCCAGTGGCTCAGCTCAGCATTCCCTCCTCCCCAGTTTGACCAAAGCCACAAGGGCAGGTGGGGGAAGCCTGTTCCTCTCTCTCCACAGGAACTGTGCAGCTGCCAGTGGAAGCTGGGACAGGAGCCTGGGCATGAACAGGCTTGATCCTACAGCTCACAGGGACTTTAAGGAATGAAGGGCATTTTGGGACTGGTACAAGTTGTCTGAACTATCTGTACTGGCACAGGAATACCAGGGACTGGCTGATAGATGCCCACAGGCCTTTCAAAGATGTTTTCTTTTCTCCAAGATCTTCATTTCCCACTGCTCTCACTCTTGCCCAGTAGGGAGGTGTCCAAAACAGAGTTCAACAGAGGACCAAAACACAGCTCAACAGAGGACCAAAAGAGCTCAACAGAGGACTCAATCCAATGCTCCTTCCTTGGGTGCACAGACTCCAACCAGCTTTGCACATGCAGGACTGATCTAAACTAATTCAAACCCTCGGGCAAAAACCAGCACAGATCAGAGCCATGCCATGACTGGGTGAGTGCAGATGTCTTCCCTCACTTCACCCAACCCTCTTTCCAAAATCCAGCTGGGTCCCCATCTCATACCAGACTGTGTCTGTCTCCAGGAACTTCACAGCTGCTCGGATCAGCTGCTTCTTGTTCCGCTGCGTGGGATTGTCCAGTGCTGTGTTGCACAGAGTGGTCTGGGGATAAAAGCAGTTGAAACTGCTGTTATTTCAGGCTTGAAAAAGCAGCAGCTTCCACGGTACAATGCCAAGAAGAAGCAGAGGGATTTGTGGCAGATGAACAACTGAGGGGTGCAGGGCCACAAAATGGCTAATGTAACAGGTATCCTCTCAAATCTTTCAGGATCCCTGGAAACAGCTCACTAAGCAGCAGGGAAAAGGGCCATGGATTACTCCAGAGCTCAGTTTCCTCTTGCCCCTCACTATTCCCAATAACATTGTCCAGCCCCTTCTCAAGTTCCCCCAGTGGCACAGATTCCCTCTAGACAGGCACCCAGCCAGCCCAGAGGAAGCCCTAACTTTCTGCTCATTGGGAGCAGGACAACCTGCTGCCTCCACATTCTGCATTTGGAGGTCTCAGCACTCCCCCCTGCCGTGCTCACCAGGTGCATTGTGTAGAACTTGATGGTGTCTTTCTGGGAATCCCACTCTGTTGCCACTGCAATGGCCAAGGCCTCGCTGGGGACAGTGAAGAGCTTGGCCTGGGGCGTTTTCAGCTTTCGGTGGTCCAGGTTTATTTCAAAGCCTCCTGGGGAATCAGAGTAGAAATCCTGGGGAATCAAAGAGGAGCAGGCACTAAGGAACAACAGACAACCCCACAGTGGGAGCAGATTCAGAGCTGGAGCTGACAGGAGCAAGGGACCAGGAATGTTCAGGTTTCCCACCATCACTTGGATACACTTGGTCCTGGAAGCTGCTTCCCACCAGAGCTTTGCTGTAGATGAGGAGGGGGCACAGCAGCTGGTGACAAACCTGCCACTGACACAGCCTGGGCTGCTGCAGCTGATGACACCTCTCCCAAGGATCAGCCCCCCATCCCATCCCATCCCTGTGGCCACACTCACCTTCCCCCTGCGAGATGCTGACGTTCTGGTAGAACCTCTTCCTCTCTGGGGACAGAAACACAAGGCAAAGAGAACATTCAGAGGGCAAACAGAGAACGTTCAGCCTCTTCTCCTGCTCTCCATGACAGCTCAGAACAGACAGAGCTTTGGTGCTGTCAGGGTGGCCTGGTGACAAAAATCCAGCCCTTCATCCACAGTTTCCAAGCTGTGAGCTCCAGTGAGCTCCACTCAGCAGGGAAGCACCAGGGAGCAAACAGAACCAGCTACACTCCTGCCAGGCTGGGGCTCAGCTGCCTCAGAGTGTGGCAGGGCTGGTTTCCCAAGCAGGCCTGTCCCACCACTCCTCAGGAGTTCTGCTTCAGGGTCAACCTTTCCAGATTCCACAACTACAGTCACACTGGACAAATTAATCCCCAAAGGACAGCCCAAACATCCCAGTCCAGCCCAGGAATATACCTGCCCCACCATCAAGGTGAGCCTGAGGAAACTTCAGGTCTCATTTTAGGAGCAGCATCCTTTGCTACCAGCACTCCTGACACTGTGAGAGCAGGATTACACCCATTCCAAAGGCTCACACCCCTCCCACAAGGCAGGAAGAATCCACGAGCCATTCCCTTGACAACAGCAACCAGGTTGTAAATCCCAAACCCATAAATCTGTCTTGTGAAGGGCACAGCAAACAGGCCAGGCTGCAGGTCTGCTATTCCAGGCTAAAAACAGCACATTCCCACTGGGGAAATTGAAGGATTTGCTCAGGCTTGGAGACCTGTGAGCTTCGGGGCCTCAGGCACAGCTCTAAAAACAGATGAAAGTGTGTATACCCCAGAGGAGCCCCGAGGCTCATCAGTGAGTCCCAAAACCTTGTCATGAGTCACCACGACTCTGCAGCCTCACCTCTGACACAACCAGATTAATTTTACTGTTCTCAAACCCACACGAATCTAGCAAAGACTTTGGATGGGATACGTAGGCCAGAACATACCTGAACCCCCTCGTCTGAGTCCTAATCCCTCAAAATCCCTCAAACCCAACAAAACACAAAAACAAGTGTAACAAACTGGTTCAGCGAGGGCTCGGCCGTGCTGCCGGCGAACCCTGCCCGCTCCAAACACACATGAACGCCACGGCCGTGGGGAGCACGGTCCCCGCGAGGCCGTGCCGCTCCCAGCCCTGCCCCGGGTGACCCCTGCGTCCCCAGGGAAGGATCCCCCTCCCCAAACGGGCCTGGAGCCGCCCCTGCGCTCCCTCACCTGCCGGCGGGGAATAGGCCCGGCGCCCGCACAGCCCCACCGGGCCGCTCCCGGCATCTGCAGGAGGCGGTCGGAGGAGCCGAGCGGGCGGGGAATAGGCCCACCACAGGCGGCGACAGCCGCGCCACATCGCGACAGACGACATAGCAACCTCGTCCCGGCCGCGCTCAGCGCCGCTCGCTGGGCGCCGCCATCTTGCCGGCGGCCTCAACCAATCCGCACGGCCTGGATAAAAAATCCTACATTTCCCAGCAGCGCCAGGAGGAAGCACAACCAATCAACGCCCGGCGTCGTGCCAGCAGCCAATCAGAGTCAGGGTACGCCCCTTAGGCACGCGCGCGGGGGCCAATGGGAGCGCGCGGAGGCGCTGCCAGGAGGCCCCGACCCAGCGGCGGCCGAGGCGTGAGGGAGCCGAGCGAAGCGGAGCGGGCGGCGTCCCCCGGCCGCACCCCGGCCCCGGCCACGCTGGCGCCCGGGGACCCCCCCGAGATGCCGGTTCGGAGCGAGAGGCGCCGCGCTGGAGGGGCTGGGGGCTCGGCCTCCTCCCCTGCCACCGGAGCGGCCGCCAGCAGCCTGGTGCCGCCGCCCCCCATCAACACGGCGCAGCCCGGAGTGGCCACTTCGCTTCTCTACAGCGGGGCCAAGTTCCGCGGGCAGCAGCGCAGCAAAGGCAACGCCTACGAGGTGGAGGTCGTCATGCAGGTGAGGGGGGTGGCGGGGCGAGCCGAGCCCTGGCGGGGTGGGAAGGGCCACCGAGGCCTGGGGCGAACGGGGACCCGCTGGCCTCAGGCCGCGGTGCCGATCCCGCCCTGCCGGCCCCTTGCGACAGCACCCGCACCGCCCTACCCCTCGATATAAGGAGGAATTTCTTCACAGAAAAGGTCGTTAAACATTGGAACGGATTGCCTAGGGAGGTGGCGGAGTCACCATCCCTGGAGGGGTTTAAGGAAAGACTGGACGTGGCGCTCAGTGCTGTGCTCTGGTTGACACGGTGGTGAATCAGTCACAGGATGGGCTGGATGATCTCAGCTCTTTTCCAACCTCAGTGGTTCTGTGATGATTCCAAGCCGGCGGGGTATTTTTATGTTCAGTTCTCCGCGTTCCTGGTGGGATTTGTTGTGGTGGGGACATCCCATGGCTGCTCAGCTCCACTGCGCGCTGCCACCTCGCAGGGGCTGGCTGTGCTTTTGTGCTTAAAAACGCTGCTTTTGTGCCTAAAACCTGGCTGTTTTGCATGTGTCAGCTGGGAGAGGGGACTGCCTGCTCTCTCTGTGCTGAGCACAGGGAAACGTTGCAGTCCTTTGATCACAGGTGGGGAAGATCCATCTTCTCATGTGTAGAGGTTTGCACTTCCCTGAATAACTCCCTGCGTGTTTTGAAAGCGGATCTGGAGATGTCAGGGAAAAGAAAAAAATCCCTTGGAAAATCCCTGCTTTTAAAGGAGCAGGCAAATCCTTGCCTAGTTTCTGCACAGCACAGACAGAGACATGCAGCCTGATAACTCCAAATGCAGGTGGCATAAAAGCTTTAGATTTAGGAGAAAGGCCTCCTGCAAAGTGCTGGGGGTGTGGGTGATTCTTCCAGGGATGCTTTTTCTTGGAGAACACTGTGAGTCAGGTCCCTTCCAGCAGGAAAGGGGATTTGCTTCCTGCTGGAGAGCTTTGGGCAGAGGGTGTTGCCTTGGGAGCAGGCATGGGATGTGGAGGCTGCCAGAGGTGAGCTGGGCACCTGCAAATGATCTTTCCAGGTGGTTCCCATCATGGAAAAGGGCTGGCAGTGTGAATATATTGGGCAGTGGGTACCAGCTGGAGCTGAAATTATCCTTGGAAGGGTTAGAAACTGCTTTGGATCAAGCATGCACCTTCATGCCTGTTTTTATGGTTGGACTTTGCACTCTTTTCCAGCATGTGGATATGGAAAACTCCTATCTCTGTGGATACTTGAAGATTAAAGGCCTTACAGAGGTGAGTGTTAGCTGTGCAACACCACAAAGAGGGGCTGTGTAAAGGCTTTTATTTCCTGCTGGGGTGGGAGAAGCTGCTGCCAGAAATAGGAAGTGGAGGGATTGGATATTATAAATTTGATCACAGGGTATCAGCTGAGGAATGGTGCTGGCTGTAAATGTCACAGGTGAGCATCCAGCTGGGAGCTCCATGGAGTCATTTAAAGTTGGAAAAGCCCTCTAAAACCGTTGAGTCCAGCTGCTGACCCAGGACACAGCCAGGTCCACCACTTCCATGGGCAGCCTGTTCCAACGTTTAACCACTCTTTTAAATTGTTCCTAATATCCAATCTAAACCTCCCTTGGTGCAATTTGAGGACATTTCTTCTTGTCCTGTCCCTTGTTCCCTGGGAGCCAAACCTGACCCCCACCTGGCTGCACCTTCCTGTCAGGAGAGTGAGGGTCCTTTTCCCCAGGCTGAGCCACTCCTGCCCCCTCAGCTGCTTGTGTTCCAAATCCTTTCCCACAGCCCAGCTCTGACATGGCTCCTGGCTTCATCAAGTGAGGAGAGAGGCAGAGGAAGGCTGGAGTTAGAGAGTGGAACAGTCAGCCTTGGAGAGGTGTGGGGCAGGACGAGGGATGGGAGCAGCAGCCTCAGATTGCCCGGAGCTCTCCCTGGGAGATGCATTTCGCTGAGTGCACGGAGCTTTGTCTGCTGTTGGGTTTGTGCCTGTAGGTGACAATTGTAAGCTCACTTTGTCTCCCCTCTGCCAGGAGTACCCAACCCTCACCACGTTCTTCGAGGGTGAGATAATCAGTAAGAAACACCCGTTCCTGACGCGCAAGTGGGACGCCGACGAGGACGTGGACCGCAAACACTGGGTAAATAAATCTGGGGGCAGAGCGTGGGCCTGGGCTGCTGGGCTGGGGGAGAGGTGCAGTGTGTGCCCGTGCAAGAGCTGGCAGAAAGGCCTGGAGACCTCTCCTTTTTGTTGTCTCCCTCCTCCCACTGGATCTTTGCAAATAGAGGTCTCCTCAGCAAGCTGTGACCTGTGGTGAGGGAGGGGATGTCCTGTTTCCCACTTGTTGGCCACGGGGTGGCAAGGGAGCAGGAGCAATCCTCATCTCTTGACCCCCTAAGAGAACACACTCCTTATTTTTGGAGACTTCTTGCAAAATGGAATGGAGAAGGGGAAAGGGATCCCATGAGCACAGGTAGGGTAGTTGGCACTTGTGTCCCTGCTCAGGGCAGGGTGTACCTGCTGCTGTGTTTTGAGGCCACAGCAGCCACCTGATCACCCCCATCCCCTTGACCTTGGTTGATTGACAAGCTTTGATGTTTGTTGTATTTCTGTCAAAATATCTTCCTCTGGAAGTGCAGGAGCTTCTCCAGCCAGGCTGGATGTTGCTGTGAGTTTCATTAGATTTCCCTCCTAAACAGCAGCTGGTACTAGAAGTTCTATTCCTGGAATAAACATCCTGGGATTTTTTTTCTTTTCTTTTTTTGTTTCAGGGAAAGTTCCAGGCTTTTTACCAGTATGCAAAAACATTTAACTCTGATGACTTTGATTATGAAGATCTAAAAAATGGGGACTATGTCTTCATGAGATGGAAGGTAAATCCTGCCTGTCTCCTCTGCTGAGCTGCTTGCAGGCACTGACAGAGACTTGAGGTGGCAGAGCTTTTCCAGCTATGATGGTTTAATGAAAGATCTCACCCTGCCAACCCCAAAACACACTGTACTTGCAAGTTCCAGTATGACTCGTGTCTAGCCAGCTAATTGTGTCCTTAAGGGCTGCAGTCGTGGCTAAAAGCACAACAGGAAAATCTTGCTTGGTGGTGCTGCAGAGGATGAGAGAGCTGATGTCTCCAGTCCCTGTGTGGGGCCTGTGTTTGGTGCAGACTGGCCACTCTGCAGCTCTGTTCTTCAGCTGGGATCATCACAGAGTCACCATAGACTGGTTTGGGTTGGAAGGAACCTTAAAGCTCGTCTTGTTCCACCTCCTGCCAAGGGCAAAGACACCTCCCACTATCCCAAGCCCTGTCCTTGGACACTGCCAGGGATCCAGGTGCACCCACAGCTTCTCTGGGCACTCTGTGCCAGGGCCTCCCCACCTTCACAGGGAAAAATGCTGTCCCAATGTCCCATCCAACCCTGCCCCTCTGGCAGTGGGGAGCCATTCCCTCTCTTCCTGTCACTCCATGTCCTTAGCAGAGTTCCTCTCCAGCTTTCCCATAAGTGTTGAAAAGCTACAGTATGAATTCTCTGGAGCCTCCTCTTCATTCTCAGGCTCTGACTCCCAGTTTTGCAATCAGCTTCTGGTTTGCAGGGGACAGGTGTTGAAACTGATCTCTTGCTTTGTTAAAACTCATTCTGTTCTCAGTTATCTGCTTCCCTGTGAGGTCCCTGCAGTGGCAGGTGTGAAGGGATGCTCTGGTCTCTGCTCTGGGCTGCTGAGAGTGCAGGGAGTGCTCAGCCAGGAATGTCTTCATATTAGTGGGTGCCAATATTTGGGTTGGGAGGGCAGACTGGGGTGGGGTGGGGCTGTATTTGACCAACATTTTAAGATGCAGCCTGTGTTTTGAATGCAGGAGCAGTTCCTAGTCCCTGATCACACCATCAAGGACATCAGTGGTGCTTCCTTTGCTGGTTTCTATTACATCTGCTTCCAGAAGTCAGCAGCATCTATAGAGGGCTATTACTACCATAGGAGTTCAGAATGGTAAGGATGTTTCCTGCCTCCTGAAGACATAAACCAAGCTGTGACTCCTCTCCTGCTTGTCCACAACCTTGGGAGTGTCCAGGCAGGAGACTGAGGCTGGTGGCTGGACCTTGGGGCTAAGGGAGGGGTGTGGGCCATGGCTGGCCTGAGCTGGCTGGTGTAGTCCACTGGTGTGGTATAAAGTGCTGCCCTTACAGAAAAGGGGAGGAAATTTAGGATGGCAGGATGGAGGAGGGAAGATGATACAGGGTCTGGAGAAGTGCTGTGAGGGAGCTCAGTTCTCTCCTCTGGAACAGCTTGGCTGTTGCTCCCTTCAGGCAGAAATCTTGTCAGGCCAATGTTTTGTACTCTGAGGTCCTTGGGGTGTTGCTGTTTAGACAAGAGAACAGTCAAAGCTAATTGGTGGGGTTTTTGTTGGAGACAAGTAGCTGTGGAGAGCTCTTTTCCCTTGCATCATTGTCATGAGCAGCAGGTGGATGGCTGGAAGCTCTCAGGGGGAGGGAAGGAACCAGGAGGCTTTCAGACACATTCCCTCAAGCTGAGCTTTGAAAGACTCATGTGTAATTTGCACTTGTAGCAAACAACTGTTTGAACTTGAAAGTTGTTGAACTTCAAAGGGAGTCCAAAAAACCACCACAGTCAGCCCACCAGGAATGCTGCCTTGCTGCAGGTGGCTCAGAGGGACCAGAGTGGGAATTACAGGATCATTAAAGTTGAAAAAAACCTCCAAAAACATCAAGTCCAACCTTTGACCAAATACTGCCATTCCCACTAAACCCTAAATGGAATGTCTGTTTGATTTCTGAGCACTTCCAGGGATGGTAACTCCACCACTTCCCTGGGCAGGCCATTCCAGGTCTAAACCATACTTTCAGTGAGGAATTTTTTCCTCATATCCACCCTCTTCTGGCACACCTCGAGGCTGTTTCCCCTTGTCTTATCACTAGTTTTGTGGGAAAAGAGCCCGACCCCCACCTGGCTGCACCCTCATGTGGAGGGATGAGGAACGATGCTGAGCCCTGCCAGGATTTTGGACTGTGGGAATTGGGTGTTGGATGCCTGAACACCCTGGGACTGTAAAGTGGGAGAGAAGAGCAGCCAGCAGTGTGTGTGTGCTCTGTGGCAGGCAGGAGCTCTGTGTAATCCTCTCCTCCCTCTCTCCCTCCTCTGCCAGGTATCAGTCGTTGAATTTAACGCACGTTCCCGAGCACAGTGCTCCTATCTACGAGTTCCGATGACAGCTGCCCACATCTGATAACGCCCAGAAGCAAAGGGGCAGGAGAGCATGGCCTGCCAGGAGAACTGTGTCCCTGTGGGAGCACGGGAATGCACGCTTCTCTCCTGCCCTTGGACTCGAGAGAGAGAGAAAGAGAGCCTGGATGTGAACTCACCCAGCCCGAGGAGCTGCTGGAGCTTGATTCTCCCTCCTGTCGAGTGGCCATTTGATCTTTACTCTGGTTTTAAGCTACTTTAATGCACTTTCTTGTTGCACAGCTCGTTTCTCTGTCACTGAAGTTCCTCCCGGCTCTCCTCTGGAAGCTGTTTCTCAGTAGCTGGAATCAGTGCTCTGGCCTCTAAATAATAAGGAAATGTAAGCTCAAGGCTTATATTTTCCTTGTTTTATCCTGATGTGGGTTGAAATCACCAGGATTTAGGTTTCTTACCCAGATTTCTGGCTCTGATGCTCTCAGAGCCAGGTCCTGGGTGTGAGGCTCAGCTGTGGAGTCTGTTGGGGAGTGTTGGCTGAGGTAAGGCTGGAGTGAGGCTTTGCTGGCTAACAAGGTTAGCTGGAGCTGCAGATCTTTCAGGAACACCAGCCCTTTGGAGCTGGGAGCTGTTCCTGTGTCTGGATACACCATTGGGAATTAATTTGATGTACGGACTTCCAGGCTCTCAGTAAAGTGGATCTGAACTCTGCTTGTAGGTGTATATTTGCTCTTTACTTAAGGGTAAAAAAAAAAAAAAAAAGTTTAAAAAAAAGACAAAAAAAAAAACTTTTATTAAAAAAAATATCTATTTTTATGGTTCCTTTTCCAAAGGACCCTATGGCAAATGCACAAGTACTGGATTCCATGTTACAGTTTTCACATTGAAAACCAGGAATGTCTGTGTTTTTATATCTGTGTCTGTATCCAGCTAAGCTTTGGGAACATAACCAGAGCACAAACACTGAGCAGCGTCACCCTGGGACTGCTCAACGTTTGTACTCCCCCTTCATGCTTCACCACCACTGCTTGACACCTTTTTACAAGGAAAAAGAAGAAAAAAGTTTTAAAAATAACCCTTCTGAGTAGCTCCCTCTGACTCTGAATGTTCCAAGTGACATAACTCAAGGCTCCTGTGCCAAAGCGTGTGTGTGGGGTGGTTTTTTTTAAAGACACTTTAAAACTTGGCCTCAGTTGTGTTTTTACCTTGTCAGCCCCACCTGGGGGCTTTGTGAGAGTTTAGTTTGCCTTTTTTCTGGCTGTTTTAAAGCCCAGCTCCCTCCAGGCAGACGTGTGGTACGGCCGGTGCTGAGGATGGATTTTCCACCTGGGAGAGGGGATTGAAGCCTCCATGTGCCAGTGTGAGGTGCTTTGGGTTTTGCTTCTTTTTAACTCATTTCCCTTTTGGCAGCAATTATCGTTTGTTTAAGCCTTACTGAGGAAGATTGAGGGCTTGGAGAGCCTTTTCCTCTGTTCCAGGTCGGGGTTTGGAGCGCTGGGTCTCGGGAGTTGATGCGGAATTCGCTCGCCCCGCGCGTGCTGCTCTCCGTGGATCGGCCCTTCTCCCCATGGAGAGATGCCTGGGGGAGCAGGGAGAGACCTGGCCCTTCCCAGGGACTGTGTGCTGGTGCCTTGGCTGTTGCTGGAGGATGTGCAGGGACAGCAGTGAGGCGATTTGGGGCTGTGAGCAGAGCGCTTGGGAAGCGTGTTCCCATTTTAATTTGCTCCTCTCGGAGGAACTCGGCCCCTTTGGAGGATAGAGGTTTCCTCAGGGGTGGTGCTGGGAGATGTCCTGCTTCTTACAGGTGAAAACCAGTGGTGCTGCTCCACTGTGACCAAGTGTGGGGGTGAATCCTCCTTCCCAGGTGCTGTGTGAGTGCAGGGACCCAGCTCCAATGGCTCTTCCAGCCGTCTGGAGCTGTCTGTGCAATGCTGGTGGTGTCCCTGTGCTCCCCAGGGCTGTCACTGCCAGAGGGACACTTGGATTTCTGGTATGCTTTAGTTGAATTAACCCTGTTGGTTGGCAGAAGCTGAGTTAGGATGGTCCTGGGGATGTTTAACACATGTAACTATCCCTAAACCAATGAAGGTGTTTCTTTTAAGACTTGATACGTTGTGAGAACCTGCCTTCTTCCCACCACCCTGAAGGGAATTTCAGCTTAGACCCAGAGCTGCCTGGATGTGATGTGTGGCAGGTGCAGAGCAGGTTGTGGAGCTGAGCGTTTTGCAGGGGCTGTTGGTGTGTGGATTTTCCCTCCTCAAAGGCTTTTGCTTTGGTTTTTCCTTTTCTTTGACCTGTTTGAGTTGAGGGGGGATGTTCTGTACGTCGTGGTGTGGTGAGAGAGAATGGCCCAGGGGAGGATTTGGGGGGCAGAGGTGAGAAATGGGGTGTTGGGCTTGGGAGAGGATGTGGTGTCTCTTGAACCACTCTGGCTGCAGCAGGGTGAACGTGTGGGGGCCGAGGAGGAGTTTTGTGGAGCGATCAACGTCCAAATTAAACATGAATTCTGTTGAAGGGACCTGTGTCCGTGTGTGTTTGTCCAGCACAGCACTCCCTGCTTCCAGGGGATTGCTGTGCTTCATCTCCTCCTTTGAGGGCTTCTTCAGGAATCCCAGCAGCTTCTGATGGCCTTAACTCACAGACTGTCAGAATCATTAAAGCTGGAAAAGACCCCTGAGAGCATCGAGTCCAGCCTGTGTCCCATCCCCACCTTTTCACTTGGTGGCACTGAGTGTCACATCCAGTCTTTCCCTGAACTCCTCCAGGGATGGGGACTCCACCAGCCTCCCTGGACAGGCTGTTCGAATATCTAATCACCCTTTTGGGGGAGAAATTCCTCCTGCTGCCCAGCCTGAACCTCCCCTGGCCCCTTGGGGCTGTTTCCTCGTGTCGTGTAGCCCGATCCACGCTCCTTTCAGGATCCAGCCTTAATTAGAGGAGCAGGAGGAGTCAGTCCCGGCGAGGGGCTCTCCTGCTTTCTGAGACCTGTCCCTCCGTAGCCTCCTGTCCCCGCAGCTCTCTCCCCCACCCGGGGTCACTCCCGGGGACCCTCCCGGTGCCCCCGCGGTGGCGGCGGGCGGAACGCAGGGCGCGGGGCTCGGGGCGCGGCCGGAGCTCGCAGCGCGGCGCGGCCCGGACGCGTGACGGGGACGGACGGCCGGGCCGGCGGCGCTTCCGGCGGGCGCGGAGTGGGGCCCGCCATGGGCATCCTAGAGAAGATCTCGGAGATCGAGAAGGAGATCGCCCGCACGCAGAAGAACAAAGGTGCGGAGGACTGCCGGGGGCTGAGGGACCCGGGGACCGCGGGCGGGCAGGGAGGCTGGGCGTTCTGGGGAGCTGTGGGGGACACAGGTGGTCTGTGAGTTATGGGGGGGCTGTGAGGGAAGAGGGGGCTGGGCACTGTGGGGAGCCTGGGGGGCTGCGAGCTGTGGGGTCTGGGAGAGGGTCTGGGGACTGTGGGGGCTCGGGGTTGTGGGGTCTGGAGGGGCTCTGTGGAGAGAGGTGTGGAAGGGGGGGGGGTTTGGGGGGGAGCCGGGGCAGGGTGGGGAGCAGGGTGAGCCCTGGGGGGTGTGAGGGGGCTGCTCTCTTTCCTGCCCTGTGGTGCAGCCGCAGCCCCCCGGAGCTGGGAGTGGGGGGGACATCTCAGGTTCTGCTGGCACAGGAGGAGGCTCCTGGTGTTGGAGTGGTCTGGGGGCTCTGCCAGAGCTGCTGCTGGGGCTGTGTAAATAATAGAAATAAACCTGTAAGCTCCTGGTTTCTTGCCTTTATCTGTTACAAAGTGAGACAGCTACCTTACTTCTTTTCTGGTTCAGGTGTAAATTCGAGTGTTTTGCTAAGAATAAGGCGGTAAAATACTTTCACACATGTGAGCACTGAGTTAAATGTGTCTTTATTTTCCCCTCCTCTTGTCAACTTTTAATCTGGTCATTTTGGGGTCTGAATGTGAGCAGGTGTATGGAGGGGCTGTGTCCAAGAGGGGCTGCTCCCCTGTGACCTCTCTCTCCTGAACTGGCTCACTTCATTCCTACACCTGCTCTCCTCTGCCTTGCTCCTTTAACTCAGGAACTTTTTGGCTGTTTCCCTCCACTCTGGCTCTGTGCAGCTCCCTGGAATGTTTGCTCCCAGTGCCCAGGGTTGGCGATGGAGCAGCTGGGAGCAGCTCTGTGCCTGGCAGTGCTTCAGACATTGACCAAGATCCATAAGTGTTTCCTTTTCAGGGGGGAAAGTGAATCACCGGCGACTTTGTGCCAACCAGCTGTTGGGTTTGTGTCATTGCAGCCACCGAGTACCACCTGGGCCTGCTGAAGGCAAAGCTTGCAAAGTACAGAGCTCAGCTGCTGGAGCCCTCCAAATCCCCGGCTGCCAAGGGCGAGGGCTTCGATGTGATGAAATCAGGAGATGCCCGCGTGGCACTGATCGGGTTTCCCTCCGTGGGGAAGGTCAGTCAGGCTCTCTGCTCACTGGGGTTTGCAGGGGCTGCAGGGCAGGTTTGGGGAGGTCAGTCAGGTTTGTGTTCACTGGGGTTTGCAGGGGCTGCAGAGCAGTTTTGGGGAAGATCAGTCAGGTTTGTGCTCACTGTGTCTCCAGCTCACTGCGGTTTGCAGGGGCTGCAGAGCAGTTTTGGGGAAGATCAGTCAGGTTTGTGCTCACTGGGGTTTGCAGTGGCTGCAGGGCAGGTTTGGGGAGGTCAGTCAGGTTTGTGCTCGCTGTGTCTCCAGCCCAGGGGTTTGCAGTGGCTGCAGAGCAGGTTTGGGGAAGGTCAGTTCAGCCTTTGTGCTCACTCTGTCTCCAGCTCACTGGGGTTTGCAGTGGCTGCAGAGCAGTTTTGGGGAAGGTCAGTCAGGTTTGTGCTCACTGAGGTTTGCAGTGGCTGCAGGGCAGGTTTGGGGAGGTCAGTCAGGGTTTGGGATCACAGCACCATGGGATGGGCCACTGTGTCTCCAGCCCAGGGGTTTGCAGTGGCTGCAGAGCAGGTTTGGGGATGTCAGTCAGGTTTCTGCTCGCTGGGTTTTGCAGTGGCTGCAGAGCAGGTTTGGGATCACAGCACCATGGGATGTTTTGGGTTGGGAGGCACCTTGAAGCTGCTCTGGATGGATCCCACCTGGAGTCCTGTGCATGGTTCCGGTGTCTCCAGCATGAGGAGGACGTGGGACTGTTGGAGAGAGGAGACAGGCTGAGAGAGGTGGGGCTGGAGAAGAGAAGGTTGTGTGGAGACCTCACAGTACCTGAAAGGGCTGCAGGGGAGCTGGAAAGGGATTCTTTGTCAGGAACTGTAATGACAGGAAAAGGAATGGGTTCACACTGAAAGAGAGGGAATTTAGGTGAAATACATGGAAGGAATTCTTCTCTGTGAGGGCAGGGAGGCTCTGGCACAGGTTGCCCAGAGCAGCTGTGGCTTCTCCATCCCTGGAAGTGTCCAAGGCCAGGTTGGACGGGCCTTGGAGCGACCTGGGGTAGTGGAAGGTGTCCATGGCAGGGATGGAATGAAATGGGCTTTGGGATCACTTCCAACCCAAACCATTCCATGATTCTGTGATCTGGCTGAAAGTTGGAGATGGGGAAATGCTCCTTCATGTTGTGTGCTCTGCCCTGTGGAACTTGTTGTTGCCTGAAAGTTGTTCTTGCCCAGCCCCTGCAGTGCTGAGGAAACTAAAAAACTGATTTACTTCAGTTCCAAGCCAGTGTCACCACCTCAGTCCCTGTGCCTGGAACAGCCACAACACAACTTCCACAGCCTGAGGGGCACTTTGGTGTTGCTTGTTTTGCTGAACTTTCTCATTTTCCTGCCTGCTGATGCTGATCTCTTGCATTTCAGTCCACGTTTCTGAGTTTAATGACCTCGACTGCCAGCGAAGCCGCGTCCTACGAGTTCACCACCCTGACCTGCATCCCAGGAGTCATAGAGGTGAGCAGGATTCTCCTCCAGCTGTGGAAATGTGTCTGCACCAGCCACACTTGTGCTGCCACTAAGGAGCACACACATCCAAAGGTCTCCAACGCTGAATTTTGCTTTAAACTTTTCAGTGCTGATGCAGCACTTCCCTGAACTCTTCAGGATTGGCTGCCTGATCAGGATTTTTGTGCTGCTCTTGGACTGGCCAGAGCAACACCACAATTCTCAACTGAATTTTGTATAACCACTGTCAGTGCCAGTGACCAGCTGGCTGCAAACCTTGACAGATTTGTTTTTAATGAAGCTTTACAGAGACAATCTGTGCTGTGATCACTTTCAAAACAAAATGCAGCTATTCCTGTCCTTGAGGGGTTTTATTAGTGGTGACCTCAACATCCATCAGTAAAGCAAATGATAAAGGGCATCAAACTGAAAAGTGTCCAAGAGTAATGAGGAAATCTGGGTCAGGATGGAAGGGGGAGTTAAATAATGAAAGTAACTATTAGTGGGAAAAGGAGTTTAATGTAACACATTCGAGCAGAGCTGTGAGCTGCAACAATAACTGGAGAGCCAGTGCCTTGCAAATCCTAGGAATGTCTCCTGGGTTTTTTTACCTGCAGCACACCTGAATGGTTTGATCTGTCACAGTAGGAGATGTGGCACTTGGTCATTACTGAGTTTTCTCATTAGACCAAGAAAAGAAGGGCTGTTTTTCCTCTCCATTCCCCAAACTTGGGAATGTGTGACTGCTGTGCTCTTTTCCTGGTGCTTTGTCCAGCTGCAGTCACAGGGTGCTTTAGGGGGTCAGGATCTAATGCAAGCTCTGTGTGCTGCTGAACACAGCCCATGGCTCTGGAATTTGCCTTAGGACAGAGCCATGAGCTTTGTGCAGAGTTCCCCTGGCCTGCCAATTCCATCCAATTCCACTCCCCACAGGATGTGGACCCCCAGCACGTGTTTGGGGCTTTGGGGGCAGCTCAGGTGCCCTGCAGGAAGCTTTCAACTTTCCATCCTTCCCTTTCCCTTTCAGTACAAAGGAGCCAATATTCAGCTGCTGGATCTGCCTGGAATCATCGAAGGAGCAGCTCAAGGTTGGCTCATGTCTGTGTTCATGTACAGGAGGGATTTGCCCTCAGTAGTGCCCTGGGTGTCTCAGATACACACAGGATTCCTGGGCCAAGAGTTCCTACATTGTCTTTCCAAATTTTTGAGTCCTTGATCCTATGTGAGGCACGATTCCTGTCCCTGAGCCCACAGAAGAGTCTATATGTAGCACAAAGATGGTTTTCTGGAGGTGGGAGCCAAAGCAAGCCAGTCACTTCTCACATCCTTGCCTGAGTGTTAAGTGCCTCATCTGTTTTCTGGTTCTGAGGAAATCTATAGAAAGATGCTGGAGAGGCAGAGGGAGAATTACAGCTAAACACTAACCTTGTTTGAGTAATTCCCTGAGTTCCTGCCAGGCCTCCCATGACTCCTGATTCTGGGAAGAGATGTTGGCTTTGTCTCTCTGTGTTGTCATTTTCTTCACTGGCTGGTTGTGTCTGAAAATAGCTTAGGAAATCAGGGAGTCGTGGACATCTGGAATCATCCAGTCCAGCTCCTGGCCCTGCACAGGCACCCCAACAATCCCACCCTGTGCCTGGTGTTGTCCAAACCCTCCTGGAGCTCTGGCAGCCTTGGGGCTGTGCCCATTCCCTGGGGAGGCTGTTCAGTGCCCCACCACCCTCTGGGGGAAGAACCTTTTCCTAAAATCCAACCTGACCCTGCCTGACACAGCTCCAGCCATTCCCTTGGGTCACTAGAGCAGTGGCTGTGTTTCCTTCTGGCACCGATCTCCTCCCTGCTGAGCTCTCTGTGCTGCCTGGAGCTGCTGCCAGGGTTTCCAGCGCCTGACTGCAGCCAGAACAGCACTGCAGGATCTTTTTCCTTGCTTTCAAGCTGCTGCACAGGGCAGGAGTCCCCATGTGTCAGGGAACTCAGCTGGTTCCTCTTGCTGATGTGCATCCCCTCCTGTGTCCCCAGGGAAGGGCAGAGGCCGGCAGGTGATCGCTGTGGCCAGGACAGCAGATGTTGTTATCATGATGCTGGATGCCACCAAGGGCGAGGTGCAGAGGTGAGTGTGGGCTGGGCTCTGGGCTTGAAAACATGCCAGCTCCCTGAGGAATTGTGGAGAGCACCTGGGGAATGAGGAATTAAATTAATTGAGTGTGAGTTGGGGGTTGTATCCCATGAGAAGCATCCTGCTGGCTGGAGTGGGTGCTCAGCTGGAGGGTCATTCCTACAGCACAGCTCTCACAGATGGGAATGTCAACCTGGATTTCCACCACAGACTCTGACCTGCACTAGGGGGGGTTTAGGCTTGTGGCAGGGCTGTATCAACACAAGAATCAAAAAGGGAAAGGTCTGGGTGTCACCTGGCCACGCTCAGCCTCACAGGTGCTGTGTCCCTGCAGGGCCTTGCTGGAGAAAGAACTGGAATCTGTAGGAATCCGGCTGAACAAAAGCAAACCAAATATCTACTTCAAGGTGAGGCTTCCTGAGCTCCTGCAGGCACAGCTTGTCTGCCTGCCTGCCCAAAGCTGAGCTCACTCTGTGCTGCCCCTCGTGTTGGGCAGGCTGAGGGGCTGTGGGATTTGCAGAATGTTCTTACGTTGCTTTTTTTGCCTCCTGCAGCCCAAGAAGGGTGGAGGCATCTCCTTCAACTCCACTGTCACGTTGACTCAGTGCTCTGAGAAGCTGGTTCAGCTCATCCTCCATGAATACAGTATCCTTTCCTAAAAGGGGAGACCCTTAAGCCATCAGCAGCTCATGGTTTAAGTGCTTCTTGCTGTGGGACAGCCTTGGTGTCACTTTGGTGCTGGCTGGCTGGCAACAGGGTGTCACCAGGGAGCTCAGCCCCTGTGGTGAGTTGGGATTTGGGCCTTGACAGTGTCCACCTCAGAAATCTTCAACGCTGAGGTCCTGTTCAGAGAGGATTGTTCCCCTGATGAGTTCATTGATGTGATTGTAGGAAACAGGGTCTACATGCCATGCCTCTATGTGAGTATCCTGGGCAGCCTGGCTTCTGTCACACCCAGCATCTCTTCTCTGTGCCAAAGGAAACATTGAAACTTCACAAAATCATGGAACAGTTTGGGTGGGAAAGGACCTTAAAGCTCATCTCATTCCACCCCTGCCATGGCAGGGACACCTTCCACTATCCCAGGCTGCTCCAAGCCCCATCCAGCCTGGCCTTGGACACTTCCAGGGATCCAGGGGCAGCCACAGCTTCTCTGGGCAACCTGTGCCAGGGCCTCCCTGCCCTCACAGGGAAGATTATTTTCCCAGTATCCCATCTAACCCTGCCCTCTCAATTTAAAGCCATTCCCCCTTGTCCTATTACTCCATGCCCTTGTTCCTGGCTCCTAAAACAGTAACGATTTGGGGTTTAAGAGGTGGAAAACAGCTCGACAGGGAGTTTTTTTATAGGCTTTGGATGTGCAGCCGTGCTGTGTGTGTTCTCTGGGCCCTCTTGTGGCTGATGCTGCCCTGGAGCAGCAGAGCTTCCAATCCTGGTGCAGGGGCTTTGCTCCCACGTGTGGAGCCTCCCCTGCTGCCAGCTCCGTGCTTAACTTTTTACGTCTGGTCCCTTGTGTGCCAGAGGTCCCTTTAGGGCTCAGTTTGTAGCCACTGGGTCTGTATAAAATCAAAGAACGTGTTCCAAGTCATCCCAAAGGGAGAATTTTAAAAGGCCAAAATTTATATTCAGGCTTCTGAATTTTAATAGTTTGTTTTACTGAGAGCCTTGGCTTATCTTGTGACAAGATCTGCGTTTCTGTTTCAGGTGCTGGAGCTACCTTGTTCTTTGTACATGTTTCTGAATGGCCTTGCTAAGGGCTGTGTTGTTTTCCTTTTGGTTTAGGTTTATAACAAGATTGACCAGATATCCATGGAGGAGGTGGATCGTCTTGCTCGGAGGCCCCACAGTGTTGTCATCAGGTGGGAGCTGTCACATTGCCTTTCCTGCTGGTCTGCCTGGTGTGGTGTTCATTTCTCACCCCTTTCTCCAGCTTCTCCCAGGGCTGCTGGGGTGAGAAGCAGAGCTGCTGTGCTGCTTTTCCCAGATTTCCTTTCCCTGGAGAGGCAGGCAGCTTGGCTTCTCCGTGCTGTCTGCAGGACAGAGTCAAACAATCTGGCTTGTTTCCTTAAAAGTGCTGATATATCTGCTGGGGCTTGGCTGCTTCAAAGCTTCTGGAATCATGCATTGGTTTGGGTTGGAAGGAACCCTAAAGCTCATCTCATTCCACCCCCTGCCATGGGCAGGGACACCTTCTACTAGATCAGTTTGCTCCAGGCCCCATCCAACCTAGCCTTGAACAATTCCAGGGATGGAGCATGAAACTCTCTGTGCAACCTTTCCAGTGCTTCTCCATCCCTTTAGTAAGAAATTTCTTCCTAATATCTAATCTAACCCTGCCCTCCTTCAGTTTAAGGTCATTTTACCTTGTGTTCTTCCTTTCCTTGCCTCACTAAAGAGTTTCCCCTCGTTCTCCAGCACTTTAATAAAGACATTTCACCTTAAATGGATCCTTAAATCACAACAGCAGTAAACAGATGATCCTGGTGTTTTTGCAGCTGTGGCATGAAGCTGAACCTGGACTACTTGCTGGAGAAGCTCTGGGAGTACCTGGCACTCACCTGCATCTACACCAAGAAACGGGGACGTAAGTGACCCCAGACAGGCTGCCAGCAGGGCTGGTGCCTTGGAAATGCTGGAATTACACCCTCCCTAATCATCTTTCAGCTCTTGGGAAATGCTTCTTGCTCTGTCTGATCCTGCCATGTGTGGATCCCACCATGGCCTTCCTGTTGTATTTTACAAGAGCTGAATTTGCATAAGTCTTTGCGGGAAATAAGGGAATAAAGTGTGCAGGTTCACAGCTTTTACCTTGTTATGCACACTGATGAACCCAGAATTTGTTTCCTGTTCCTGCTGCAAGAAATTTGGTGATTCCCATGCCCTTGGAGGTGCCTTTGATCCTCCTTTTGCTTTATAACCCACTTGTAGCTTCTTCCAATGATGAAAGCACATCTACAACTTGCTCTGTTTGGATGTGAGGAGATCAAGGAATTTTCTGAGCTTGTTAAGCTCTGAAATCTTGGGAATTTTGGTTTTTCCTTGAGCAGGTGTGTTTTGACTTGGGTGGTTTTGTTTCTCTTCAGACAAGGGTTTGGGGTGGAGTCAGAGCAGTGGCTTGTGAGGAAGCTGCTGACTGTGTGGAGTGGGTAATGGCACTTGTGGGTGGTGCAGAGCTGATTTTATGCTGTTCTGTCTGGGAGCAGGAAGGAGGAATTTGGGAGTAGTAAGCACAAGGTGATGTGAGATGGTGTCAGCATTTTAGAACACACTTGATAGAAATCCAATGCTTTTCCCCCCCCCTTCTGCTTCTCCACAGAGAGACCAGACTTCACAGATGCCATTATTCTACGGAAAGGAGCCTCTGTGGAACATGTGGTAATTTTTCTGCATCTTTTACATTTCCCTGTGTGCAGAAGGCAGTTCCTCCTGGACCTGCTGTGATTTGTGCTCCATAAAGCTCAGGACATGTCAGTGTTTGGTTGTGCTTCTCCTTTTGTTGCTTTTTATCTGCCTCAGGTTTCTTTCACAGCTGCTATAAAAGGTTTAAAGAGTAATTATTTAATGCAGCCCAGTGAAAAAGCACATGGAAACAATGGAATGGGGCTTTATGTGGGCTGGTGATTCCTGTGTGTGTTCTGTATGCTTTCAACTGCTTTTAACTAGCTCTTAAAGTCTTCATTGTAAATTCTGACATAGACTTGAGTTTCTGTTAATTCCTGGGTGTTGAAAAAGTTGTTTACTAGGTGGTAAATGTAAATACTTCAACTTCTGCCTGCCTGTCTTGCAGTGCCATCGGATTCACAGATCATTAGCCAGCCAGTTCAAATATGCCTTGGTGTGGGTAAGTGTTAGACAGCAACTGCAATCCCTGTCTTCAGGTGTCTCTGATGGTCTTCTAACCCTTCTCCCCCTTTTTTTGCTTCAAAGGGGACAAGCACAAAGTACAGCCCTCAAAGAGTGGGCTTAACCCATATGATGGAGCATGAAGATGTCATTCAGATCGTAAAGAAGTAACTGCTGGTGCCTGGCCTTGCCTTTAATCACTGCAATTGGAACTGACCATGTAAAAACAAAACAAAACACACCAAAAAAAAAAAAAAAAAAAAAAAAAAAAAAAAAAAAAAAAAAAAAAAAGAAAAAAGAAAAAAAAAAAAAGAAAGGAAAAAGGGAGATGTGTTCCAGAGCCAAGAAAGCTTCTGTGAAGCTCCTTCTCTCGGAGAAAGTCAGAAAATGAGGCTACTGTGCTTGCAGGTGGGGATGGGGAAGATGGGTTTCCATCTGGCAGCATTTCAGGCCAAGTGATGTTTCTTAAAAATTTGAAAGGAGCCAGTTCTTCTAGGGCACAGTTCCACAGCCAGCAGTGTCCTGCCCCTTGTGGGGTTTGCACATGAATCCATGTGCATTCCCAGTGGGTTTGTGTGTAAAAATCTGGCCCTGTGCTTTGGGCTGAGAGAACATTGCTGATGCTTTGCTGCTTATCCATTCACTTAATTTAAGCATTGATCTGAAGCAGAATCAGAGTTCTCCCTCCCCTCCTCGCTGGACACGTCTCTGCAGCTGAGACAACCCCAATTTTTAATGGTCCCACCTCAATTAACATTAAAACCTGGCACTCTGTGCCTCTCCATAGCCTTGCAGTGGGGTTTGTAAGACATCCTGGTACTGAGTGATGAGAAATTAAACTGGAAATGGTTAATTAGCCTGGCCAGACTGCAGTGGGGTATGATCCAAGAGCTGTAGTTTGGGGTGAGGATTCACTTCTGGCATCTCACTCATTCAGGAGCTGCCTTGGGAGCTTCCTCCTTTGTTGGGCAGGAGTTGTCCTGCCCTTCAGTGCCCAAGGTGGAGGTCTCATCAACCATGCCTCTAAATTCCAGTTGCAGCTCTTTGGAGTTCAAGGTACCACCCCATGCTGTGAGTTTTACCCCAGCCCTGTTAAACATTGCTTGTCTGGATATTGTTCATCAGAAATCTGGGATTTTTGTAATCATGCTTTTCCACTGAATACTGTTGCTGAACAATTCAGAGTGCCTGATAGAGGACAGCTCTTGCCTTCTGGGATCAAGAGCTGCCAATAGCTTTTATTTTCTTTCATTGGAAAAGGGTTTGGATGCAGAACTGTGAGGACAGGTGTGACACCTGTCTGAGCAGGGTTCCTCCCCTCCTCCCTGCTCCTCCCCACCCCTCACAACCTGACTGAGCAGAAATGGAAGGATTATTTTATTTGAGAAAATAAAAACTTGTTATTTCATGTGAATGGTGGGTAGATGGCTTGGTTTGTTTCCTAACTCAGTTTTTGACCTTTGGCCACCTGAGGAATCCTGGATGCTCTCACAGGAGATTTAGGGGGCAATAGAAGGTGAAGTAGCTGCAAGAGACTGGTGACGGGAGATAAACAGATACTATACACATTGACCAAGCTAAGAAGGTGACTTTGAACTCTGTAAGTTCCCTTCCCTGTTCCTGGCTTTGTTCACAGCTGGAGTGCAGAGGAAATCCTGACCACGAAGGCAGCGAGTGGAGAACGAGCTCCAAATGATCCCCATTATCCCTGGCAGTGGAAAGCTGGCCCTTCCCGGTGTGAGCTGGGTGGGATGCTGTTCCAGCACATTAACTCACCCTTCCCATTTCCCATGAAGGTCACACAGGCAGAGTTGCCCTCACAAAGACTAATTTTGGTTTCGTTTTGTCCCTGAGTTTCTGACTTTTCCATCCAAACGCTGCAGCCTGCCAAGCCTTGGCACGAAGCTGGGCAACCAGAATTGCTGACAGGGCTTCATGCTCAGCCCAGGTAGTGCTGGGAGCCAGGGGGTGCTTGGTGTGAGGCTGAAATGCACAGTGTTACCTGCTAAAACCTGTCCTTGAATAGCTGCTGCTACCTCAGTGTGGCTTTCAAATTGATTTTGGCATATCATTGTTAAAATCCCCTCTGCCTAATTAGATTCATTTAGGAAAATGGGCATTTTATCCTGTTCAAAATGAACAGATACATGATTAAAATTGGAATGGGGATGAAGTAAAAATAGTTAAGCTAGAAGAAGCCAACTTCTTTTTTCAGAGAGAGTAGCTTTTTTGGCAGCAAGTTTATAGCTGCATTTGAAAATGCACCATTTAATTGCAGTATCCTTCTTCCAGGAGCTTTCCTAATTGTTCTGCATTTATGTTAAAAGCAGCAAACGCTGCAGTTCGTGCTGGAGTGAGTTTGCCTCCAAGAGATTTCCAAGTCCTGAAAAGACAAGATCCAGAGGGCAAGGGGGAAATCTGCTGCAGCATTAGGGTTGTACTGGAGCCTCCTGAGGTTCGTGGAATTTGCAGCATTTCAGTATTTAAAGGGGCTTGTAAAAAAGATGAAGAGGGGCTTTTCACAAGGGCATGTACTGACAGGACAAGTGGGAATGGTTTTAAATTGAAAGGGGTGATACAGATGAGGTGTTAGGAGGAGATTCTTTCCTGTGAGGGTGGTGAGGCCCTGGCACAGGGGCCTGAGAAGCTGTGGCTGCCTCATCCCTGGAAGTGTCCTAGGCCAGGGCTTGGAGCACCGTGGGACAGTGGAAGGTGTCCCTGCCCATGGCAGGGGGTGGCAGCGAGATGAGCTTTGAGCTCCCTGCCAACCCAAACCATTTTGGGACTGTATGCATTGACCAGAGCCCTTCACTGGGGAGCTGCTGAAGGGAAATGTGATCACACCTTCCTTGTGTGCTGGAGAAGGGCTCTCCAGGAGGGTGGGTGCAGGCAGGAGCTGTGGATTTGCCCCCAGCAGAGCAGCACCCTGCATTTCTCTGCTGTAGGAGGAAAGCCTTGGCTGGATGATGCTCACAGAAAGCTGCCCTCAGCAGCCCTGCCCTGTGCTCCTGCCACTCCCTTGCTCTTCCAGCTGCCTCCAGGCTCATTCAGGCTGTTCCCAGGGGGCTGTGCTCATCCTGCCCCATCCCTGCATCCCCGTACAGCACTCCAGGTGAGGAGCAGGGTGGATCAGCCTCCCCACAGCCCATCAGCCTCCCTCCATCCAGCGACGACTCGAGCCGTGCTCTGTTTAAAATGCCTGTTCCAGGCAATCAAGCAGGTTTGATTGGCTGAACACTCCTCTTATAATTTAATTTAGTCAGGAATCGTTTGCAAGGTAATAAAGAGTGACTCTGCCTCCAAATGCATTCATTTAATTCAATGAGAGATGGTTGCTGCGGCAGGCTCGCCTCAGCCAGCTCCCCTCACCCCATCACGGTGACATCTCAAAGTGCTGCTCAGGGCCGTATATAAGAGTCACGATCCGCAGTGACAGCTTAATTGTCTCAAATGCTGACAAGGGTCACCCCAAGCAGCCATCGGGAGTGGCGCGGAGCCGGCTGGGGAGGCTGCGGAGAGGAGGATTTATGGCTGGCAAATAGTTTTGAATTCCTCTGGTTGCGCCTGCTAAATGATGAACCTGCCCCGAGGGGATTGGGGCTATTGATTGTAATTTGCAGTTAAGCCCTCGCGTTCTGAGGAATCAGCATAATAAATACCCACCGCATTACGGCTGGGACGTGCCTGCCTGGAGGAGAAGGAAGCCGAGGTTTTCCCGGCGCGGGTGCTGCAGCACCATGCTCTCTCTGCCCCTGCATTTGGCAGAGCCATGGCTCCATCACTGCAGGAAAACGGCCCCCAGTTTGGTGGGATGCAGGAGACCCGTGCTGGAATGGGGAGAACGGAGTGTTGTGAAGGCAGATGGAGTGTCCTGCTCATCCAGAGAGGAGAGAATGCTCTGATATTTTTGGGGTAATGGGTGTCTAGATCCCTGCCAGAACCTCTGCAGCTGGTTGGTCCCAGCCCACCTTTGGAGAGGGGTGTGAGGAGGTGCATTTGTTCCTTGCTCCCATGTTCTGTGATTTCTAAACTCCCATTGGTTTGGGGGCCAGAATGGGTCAGGGCAGCTGTTCACATCTGGGCTACACTGAGGCTGACTTACATCCTGGGAGGGATGTGGGACACTCCAGCTGTGTCACCAGGGCTGCAAGGGACAGGGACCACGGGAGGAGGAGGAGAAGGCCCTCACCCCTGCATCCCTCCAGCTCTGTGAGGGAAGCTCAGCTCCCATTGCTCTGCTCAGCAGAGATGACAATAATAGCAGTCATCAAATATGCAGCAGCCCCGGTCCCGCGGGGAGCGGGGCCGGCAGAGCAGCGAGGCAGCCCCACGCCGTGCAGGGCAGCGGCCACCCCAGGTGAGTGGCTCTGGGTGCCCCAGCTGGGTGGCACCTCCCCCGGGCTCGCAGGGGCTTTGCTGGGAAGGAACCTTGGTGTGGATGGTGGTTTTTAAGCGAGTGCTGCTGTTCAGGTTCTCCCGGTCAAGGTGTGTGGTGTCCCCTCACCTCTGCCTGTCCCTGCTTGTCCCTGCTTGGCTGCTTGCTGTCTTTACCCTCCCTTATTTCACCTTCTGCCTTCCCACCTTCTGCACAGCCCCACATTCCCGCTGCCCTCCAGAGCAGAGCAGCCTCCCCTGAACACTCCCTCCTTCCCTGGAACCCTCTACCCCAGGTTTCTTACCACCCCTTCCCCACATTCCTTTTACCTCAGGGTTGTTTTGCCCCAGGAAAACTCCTGGGCTTGGCTTTGGGACTGAGGTGATGGCACAGGGCTGTGACCTGGCTCCAGGGCTGCCAGCCAGCATATTCCTGGGTGCATGCCAGCATCGTGCCCAGCTGCTTTGTTCTCCCAGCATCTGCTCTGGCCTATCTCCTCCCATAACACCTCCCTTGTGGGGAGCAGGCAGCAGCTGGCAGGCAGGGATTGCTCTCTATTGCTCATGTGCCGGGTCCCCATCCTCATTTTGGAGGCAGGAACTGGAGGGGGTGGAAATTAGCCAGGTAGGGGGGTGGTGGGTGCTTGGGGAGCAAAGAAAGACCACACTGTTCCTCGGGGGCTTGGAGGGCTGTGCCATTGCCACACTGCTGGCAGGGTCCAGCTTATCCCCATGCTCCCAGCATCCCTGGAGCTGTGAGAGGAGTGACAAGAGCTGTGGCTGGGCTTCCTCACCTGCTCACAGGTGTTGCAGGGTGGATGTGCAATGATGCAGAACTGAAGACAGGGAGGGGGATGTGCTGAGAGGTGCTGCCGCAGCCAGGAGCTGCCCGGGCTGGCTCCGTGCTGCCGGAGCGCGGGGCTCCCGGGAGGCACGGCGTGCCGTGGTGTGGTGTGGTGTGGTGTGGTGGCACAGAGCCCTGCTCCAGCTGTAACTGGAAACAGGCTGTAAGGGGAGCCGGGGCCGGCTGGTGACCGCAGACCTGCCTGGAGAGCGGAGCTGCTGCCTCTGGAGCTCTGCCCGCCGATGCCGGCACTCCGAAGGTACAGTCCTGGGCAGCCGCGCGTCCTGCCGGGCTGGGGCGGGTGAACCCCCGAGGCCAAAGCCTCCATCCCCTCCCTGCATCCAGCCAGGCACAGCCCCAGGCTGTGGCAGTGCCACCGGGGCTGCCCCGGGCCGTGTCCCTGGGGTGAGGTGGCTTTGCCTGCCTCACCCACGTGGCTGGAGACATTCAGGAGTGACCCGACTAAAGGATGCTCTGGGTACCCACTGCCACCACAGAGACCCCTCACTGCTAGGTTTTGCAGCCAGGGTCCCTCCTGTGTGCTGCTGCTGGATGCAGCCCTGCCCAGACAGCATGGAAACAGCCACCAAGGCTGGGTGCCCCTCTGACCCCCTGCTTTGCTTCCATCCCCCTGCACCTGGGCACAAAAGCCTCTTGGCCAGCTCTGCCGTGCCAAAGGCAGGTGAACCAGGACAAAGAACATGGGGAGGTGTTTTGGAGTCTGGTATGGAGGCTGGGACCATGGGAGGCAGCATCTGTGTGGGATGAAGCCCCTCTCTCTCCCTTTATTCCCCCCCTCTTGGAGAGCCCTTGTCATGGGCAGGGAGGCACCACAGGCACAGCCATGGCAACAGCACGGGAGCTGTGCCAGGGCACCGAGAGCACTGCCAGGGCCACCCTGCCTGGGGGGACAGAGGTAGGGACCATGGAGGGCAGTGGGGTGTTGGCAAGGACTGCACGAGTGGTGGGATGCAGGGAGTGACCTCTAGCAGCTTTTACCAGGCTGGTACCCCTTTGCTCTCTGCCAGCAGAGAGGGAAGGGCTGTGTCCCTGCCCGAGGTGGTTCCCTGCCACATCGTGGTGCCCAGGCTCTGTGTGCCTATGCCAGGAGCAGGGGGAGGGTGGTGCTGTGTGGCAGGTGCCAGGACAGGCTCTGTCAGCCCCATATGGCCCAGTGGCCATGGCAGACCTGTGCATGGACTGTGACAGTGCCAGTAGGGCTCCTGCTGATCCTGTTTCTGTCACAGACCCTCTCCTGATGCCTGCCAGGTGCCTCTCATCCCACTCTGCCCCTCTGCCCACCCTGCACTCCAGAGCTGCCTCCATCTGTGCAGAGCAGGATGTGTTCATCCCAGAAATTCATGCAGGGAGCAGGCAAAGCCATGGGATCACGGTGGATGGTGCTCCACTGTAGATGTGGCACAGAGGGACAAGGCTGGGGACAACACAGTGCCAGGATGTGCCGGCCTTGGGCTCTTCTGATCCTGGGGGAGACCAGTGGGTTCAGTCCAGTAACTGCTGCTGGTTCTTTGGTTCTGCCAGCTGCTGCACAGCTGGATGCTTCTGTCTCCCCAAACACATCCCCTGTAAGGGGGTGCAGCTGCCCCTGCCCACACCAGCCCCACTGCAGCCTGCAGGTGATCCATGTGGGACAGCGAGTTCCCACTGCTGCTGCTTAAACTTTGATGAGCTGCAGGAATCCAGGCCTGGCATTAACATTTGATGTGGTCACCACCCCGCTCCTGGGCACGTGTGTGTGCAAACACGCTGCTGGCACTGCCACGGGCCACACGTGTGGCACATGCAACCCCCTTTGCCAGCTGTGTGTGGGCACGTGTGGCACCCTGCCCATACCTGACACCTGGCATGGCATGAGGAGTGCCCCTGCAGGCTCTGGGCTTCCCAGTGCTTCCCAGCAGGGCTGTGGAATTTGGTCTGGTGTTGTGTCCCTTGCGCCGCTCCCCTTGGGTGTGCTCCCGCTGCTGCCTTGGGCTCTGCAGAATTGTCACCTCTCTCTTGGTGCCGCCGTTTGGCTTCTCGGATCCCAGGGCTTCATCCGACTCGGCGCTGACTGGAGGAAGAGGCTGATTCCTCAGGGAGGGGCAGAGGAAGCCCCGAGGCGCGGGGAGGGTCCCGTTTTGGGGTAACGATGCTGCCCCTGCAGCGCTGCCCTGGGGGGATGCTCCCAGCAGCGGGAGCCTTTCCCTGCTCCTTCGGAAAACTCTCGGGGCTGGCGTGGTGCATCCCTTACATTATTCATGCCGCCGCGAGCCTGGCGGTTGGGTTACAGCCGGATCCCAGCCACCGGCACCGCGCTGCCGACTCGGGGGTGCGCGGGAGCAGGAGCAGCTCCGCCGGGCTGCCCCGAGCCGGGTCCCGCCGCCCCAGCGCCATGCCAAGCGGGCGGCCACCGGCGCCCGAGGGAGCCACGCACGGGCATGTGCCTCGCCAAAGCCGGGCACAGGTAAATTCCCAGCCGGGGCAGGCGGCGGGGTCCCGAGCCGAGTGCTGTGCCGGGAGCAGGCTCCTGCCCGCACAGGGCATCACCTCCCAGCGCCCCGCCGGAGCATGAGCGCCCGCCGCTGCCAGGATGGCCGGCAAGAAGGGGGAGCCCAAAGGGAAGGCGGGCAAAGGGAAAGGGAAAGATGGCAAGAAGGGCAAGAAGGAGGATCCCAACGAGTCGGAGGATGCCTCGGATGCGGAGCTGCTGAAGGCAGAGGAGAGCGAGGAGACGGAGGTGGTGGAGGAGGAAAAGGAAGAAAAGGAGGAAAAGGAAGAGGAAAAGGAGGTGGAAAAGGAGGAAAAGGAGAAAGATGAGGAGGAGGTGGTTGCAGAGGAGCCCAAGAAGGGGAAGGGGAAGAAGGGATTGCCCAAGGCAGGAGTGGCAAAGAAACTGGGCCGTGGGAAGAAGGAGACGGAGGAAGAGGAGGGCGAGAGCAGTGCTGCAACAGCCAAGAAGAACACGAAGGGCACCTCCAAGCTGATGATGGGGCTGGCAACCGACAAGAAGAAGAAAGGGGCCAAGGGTGCAGAGGCCAAGGGCCAGCCCAAAGATTCTGTGGAAGCCAGCCCAGCCGAGGAGGAGGCGGCAGAGCCTCCGAAGGCCCGGGCAAAGCGGAGCCTCCGCAGCACTTCGAAGCTCTTCCTGGGCTTCAAGAACCTGGGGCTGCGCCGGCCCAAGAAGGGGCAGTTCAAGAACACATCCCGCTTCTTCTGGGGCCTGCATAAGCACAGCACCAAGAAGAGGAAGAAAAAGAAGAACAAGGCAGTGCTCAAGTCCACCTCCAACCTGATGATGCGCTTCAAGCAGGTGGGCAAGAAGAGGAAGGAGGAGGCCAAGGAGGAAGCCAAGAAGGAGTCACCATCGAGGCCATCCTTCCTGCTGCTGCGGCGGGGCGGGCAGGACCCCGAGGACGGCTCATTGCTCTTCCGCCGGCGCCCGGAAAGGAAATTCAAGCCCCGGGCGCAGGTGCTGAGCAAGGCGGCCTCTGCCACGGGCTGGCTGGCCAGGAAGGTGCTCTCCCGGCGCGGGCGGCTGGTGGGGGGCGGCCGGGCGACTGACACGGCCTGGCTGTCCCGTATCGGTGCCAAGAAGCTGCCGTTCCCCGCGGAAGACGAGATCCTCAGGCACCGGGCCAACATGAAGCGGATCCCTGGCGGTGTCGGGCTGTCGGCGCCCGGCACTTCGCGGCAGGGCAGCATGGCGAGGCGGCCGTCCCGGCGGCGCTCCCAGCGCGCGGCCGCGGAGCCGCCGGTGCCGCGCTACGGCTGGGCCGAGGAGGAGAACGGAGCCTACGGCCGCCGGCGAGGCTACGGCAAGGAGGATGGAGCCTACGGCTCCCGCCGTGGCTATGGCAGGAAGGAAGAGGGAGCCTACGGGCCCTGGCGCAGTCAGCCCAAGGAGGAAGATGGAGCGTACGGCCCTCAGCACGGCTACGCCGAGGAGGACGGAGCCTACGGCCCGTGGCATGGCTACAGAGAGGAGGAGGATGGAGCCTACGGCCCCCAGCACAACTACTCCGAGGAGGAGGAAGGCTACATGCAAAGCCCAGCCTACCCAGCAGGGTATGGCTTCGAGGACGCGGTGCCGGCCCCCTACTCTGACTACCCTGGCTATGAGACAGAGGAGGAGTATGACTACTACGGGGGGTTTTGGGAGGATGGTGAGCAGCCAGGGCACCCCTACGGCGACTCAGAGCTCGAGGACGAGGGACCGTATGGTGGTGGGTCTCCCCTCAGCCTCTATGACCCGTACAGCAGTGACCCAGAGTATGGTGAGGAGGCAGCAGGGCCCTTCGGCTACAGGGGGGACCCCTACGAGGACTTTGGGGAGCCCTTTGCCCGGGGGTACCCTGGGGGCGAGTACCCCGAGCATCGCATCCAGTACAGCGAGGGTGGGTGGGCGCCGCACGCCCAATCCTCCTGCAACCCCTACGCCCTGGGCCTGGAGGAGATCGCGGAGGGAGAGGAGCCCGAGGAGTGGGAAGAAGAGGAGGAAGAAGAGAAGGAGTATCCCTTTTCCATGCTGAGCGCCTCCTCGCTCCGGGGCATGCGGGAGACGCTCTCCTCCAAGCTCTCCCTCAACAGGAAATTCAGGCTCTTCCCCCGACCCCAGGTCAAGCTTTTCGGCAGGGACCGCCTGGACGTCCCCCTCCCGCCGAGGGGGGTGGAAGGGGCCGCCCGTGACGAGGACGACTACGACGAGTACGAGCCGCCACCGCCCCCGGCAGCCCCCGGCCCCGCGGCATCCCCGGCACGCCCGGTTTCGGCAGCGCGGGCGTGCGGGAGCCCCCTGGGGCAGTTCCTGCAGCGATCCCTCTCGATTCCTGCCAGCCGCCCGCCGCGAGGTGCCGGGGGATTTCGGGGGTCCCGCACCCCCCAGCTCTCCTACAGGCGCTCCAGCCGCAGGCTGGCGGGGATGGAGAGCGCCGCTTTGGGGGGCCGGGACTCTTCCTCACCGGGGGGGCCCTGGGGGCAGCCCCCTCCCCGGGAGCCGGGGGCTGCTCGCCGGCCGTCGCTCCGTAACCCCTTCGCCAACCCCGGGCGCTCCTCTTCGCCGCCGCCCGTCCCCCCGCGCCCCGGTAGCACTCGGGGCGAGGGGCTGCGGCGCTCCCCCTCCCTCGGTGCCAGCCTCCGGCGCTTCGGCGCCGAGCCCCCCGCCCCTCCACCGCCCGCTCCCCGCTCCCCGGGGCCGGGGGGGAGGCGCCTGGGGGGGCCCGGGGCCGGGAGAGCTCTGTCATCGCGCCGGAGCAGCCCCCCCGGGCTGCCGCTCCCCCAGGCCTGGCCCCGGCTTCCCGAGCCCCCCACCAAGGCGGTGAAGCCCCTGCAGAGGACCCCCTTCCTGGCACCATCGTCCCGCCCCGGCAGCCGCCGCCTCGGCCCCTCCTGGGGTGAGGAGCTGCCCCCCTGGCAGGGCGCCCCGCGGGGTCCCGCCGGGGTGCCCCCTCCGCCCAGCCCCGCTCCCAGCACCCCCAAAAGTTTCATCCAGCGCATCGGGCAGCCCCTTGCCGGGATGGCCCCCCACTCCCCACCTCCGAGGCCGTCTGCTGAAGCGGGGGGCCGCAGCCTCTCCAAGGGGCGCTCCGTGGCGCAGTCCCTGGCTTCGCTGCTCGTAAAGAGCATATCCCCCAGCAAAGCCCCCTCATCCTCACCACCCAGCCGCCTTCCCTCCACTCGCTCGCCCCCCATGCCCCGGCGCCCATCCCGGCGGGACGGGAGCACCCGCCGGTCTCCGAGCCCACCCTCGGGGCGCCGGGGCTGGGCCGAGGTCGGGCGCCCCATCCTCCCCTCCAACCCACGGGGCAACCGCAGCCCCTCACCGCCGCGCCGCGCCGCTTTCCCACCGCCCCACGGGCGAGCCCCCGGCTCTCCGGCCGTCCCCCGGCACGGCGCTCGTCCCCCGGGGCCGGCGGAGCCCACGGAGGGTGACGGGGCCGGGGAGGAGGGCGCGGGGCGCTACGCGGTGGTGACGCCGCAGGTGCAGAGGTTGGGCTCCTTCCGCCGCGCATCCCGCATGTACAAGCAGCACTGGTCCACGCAGCACGTCGTGCGGGTGCGGGAGATGCCCGACGCCTGGACAGCCGAGCAGGGGCTCCCCCAGCAGCCCACCCAGCGCGGCCGGCGGTGGGCAGGCCAGTGGGGAGCCGATATCGCCCGGTACCTGTGCCAGCGCCCGCCGGCGGGCGGCTGGAGGGACAGGCACCCCTGGGCAGAGGGGTACCTGGGCAGCAAGCAGCCCTGGCGCAGCAAGGTAACGCCTGCGGGGAGCCCCTCGGGGGATGGAGCCGGGGGTGGGCTGGCAGCTGGCGGAACCCGGGGCAGGGTGGCGAGTTAAGGCGCCTGAGGGCTCACCCAGGCAGGAAAGCAGAGGGGTTTGCAGTGCCCAGGGCGGGGGGAATGGCTGTAGTGGGTGTCTGGGTGCTGGCGGGGGTCCTCCCGTGGGGAGCAGGCTGGAAGAGGGGACCGTCACCGGTTGTGTGTCCCCCCGCGAGCGGCCCCTCTGGGGACACTTGATTCTGGCGTATGGAAATGCAGAGACCCGATCCCGGGGACGGGTGCAGGTGGCACGGTGACCCGGCGGGGTGTCCGCTTTCCTGCCCACCCCCTGGCCGGGTGCCAGCGCAGGCTCCCGTGTGACACCTGTCCTGTGTCACCCCTGCACGTGGCCGGGGGGAGCAGCCTCAGCCCCCTTCCATCACCTGCCCTGAAGGTGATGCCCACGGTGAGCGGGATTCCCAGGAGCAGGTTTTCCTGGGACCAGCCCCAAGGTGGCCTTGTGGCCTCACGTTTCTGTGTTCCAGCACTGCTGCTCTCAGCTGACACACTATGCTCCTCCTGGGGGACTGGTTTTGGGGCTGTGGGGTGTCAATGCTGACTGCGTGTCCCCTGGTTTGGGGTCACAGACGGTGTTTTGGGGTGGTGGTGGTGACTGGGTGGGACATCTGAGGGTGCTGGCACATCCCGGCCACGTGGGGTGTTTGCTCCATGCAGATGCAGTCACTGTGCAGCCTGCCCATCGTGCGGTACCAGGAGCCACAGGAGGAGGACGGGCTGGAGGACATGACCCAGCTGGAGTGAGTGTCCCTGTCCCCTACGCCGTGACTCAGCTCTGTGGGGGACAACGGGGCTGCAGCCCCCAGCCCCACATCCCTGACCCTGCTATCCCACCCCATCTCATCCCAACATGAGCTCTGCCTCAGCCTCCCAGGCCTGGAGATGCTGAGGGCACTCTGAGCACAGCAGAGTCCCTCTGTCACCTCCTCTGTCCCTCTGCCCCCCCTAACTCAGCCTGTGCTCCACGGCAGGGACCTGCAGGAGGCTGCAGTGCTGAGCAACATCCGGACGCGGTTCGAGCGCCAGCTCATCTACGTAAGCTTAGGGGGACACAGCATCCCCCAAAGAGTGTGGGGTGGGGTCTTTGGGGAGTCACCCCCCCGAGGGCTCGCAGCCCCACACCCTCTCTCTGGCAGACCTACATCGGCAGCATCCTGGTGTCGGTGAACCCGTACCGGCTCTACAACATCTACGGCAAGGAGCAGGTGCAGCAGTACGAGGGCAGAGCCCTGGGTGAAAACCCACCGTGAGTACCAGGCTGTCCCCAAACGCCCTGAGGGGATGGGGTCACTCCCACCTCCATCCCCCACACTCAGATCCCGCAGCAGAGCCTGGGGAACTCTGGGTCACTGGGTGCTGGAGTGGCTGCGTCTGTGCATGGGGAAGCTCAGGGCATTTTGGGGGGCCCTGTGCTGGGCCAGCATGGCACCTCCCACCCCCTGCTTCTCCCCACCCCAGGCACCTCTTTGCCATCGCAAACGTCGCCTACTCCAAAGTGATGGATGCCAAACACAACCAGTGTATCGTCATCAGGTGGGAAAAGGCCGTCCCCAGGCACAGCCCCTGATTAACACCACTCTCACTGCTGGGCGGCTGCCACCAGCCTGGCTGGGCCCCGGGGTGCTCGGGGGGTTTGGGGTGGGCACCCCTTGCCTGGTGGTGGCCCCAGCCATGCCCCTGCTCTGTGTTTCAGTGGGGAGAGTGGCTCAGGGAAGACCGAAGCCACCAAGCTGATCCTGAGCTACCTGGCAGCCGTCAGCCAGAAACGCAGCGCTGCCCCACAGGTAGGGTGCTGCCCTGGGGACATCCCTGAGTCCCCATGTCCCCATCATCTTCTCCCACCTCCATCCCTCTGTTCCATCCCTCCTCCTCACGGCTCTGCTGCTCTCTCCTTGTCCCAATGCTTCCACCTGGACCTTGGCAGATAGAGGTACCGAGGGGACACGTGGGCTGTGATGGGTCAGGGGGACAGAGAATCGTGGTGTCACCTTGGCCATGGCACCCCAGCTGCAGGGGAAAGGCGGGAGGGCCAGCAGGAAATCAGTGCATGCACAGAGATGGAACCTTTGTGCTCTCTCACGTCCTCATTTAACCTGGCTGTGGTGCACACCTCAAATTCGGGCACCCACGGGCGTGTATGTGGAGCGTGGGGTGGCAGGGAGGGTGGCAGGGTGTCACAGGGGGGGCCCTAGCCTTGGAGATGCCCCGTGGTGTGTTGGGTGCCCAGGTTCACCCCCCCCAGCTCTCCCCATCACCACGACAGATCCTGGAGGCGACCCCTTTGCTGGAATCCTTCGGCAACGCCAAAACCGTGAGGAATGACAATTCCAGCAGGTTTGGGAAATTTGTGGAAATCTTCCTGGAGGAGTAAGTAATGCTGAGTAATCTGTGAGTGGCTGCTCCCACCCCGTGCCCCCTGCTGCCCCAGGGGTGTCCAGCCCAAGCCAGCCCCTTGTCCCTTGGCTCTGGGAGGACACATAGGGATGTTTTTGGGACAAAGCTGGTATGGCAAGGTGATGGCACCTGAGGACAGGTGGCTGTCCCTGGGGTAAGGGCAGGGATGCTGTGACCTGGCTGGCACCTTTACCATTCCCAGTCCCCACCCCTGTCCTCATATCCCATCCCATCCTCTCTTGGCCCCACTGATCCTGGCAAGGGGTGCCTGATATCACAGCCAGGTGCAGACACCTCTCCCTGCCCACCCATCCCTGGTGGGGGGCATCTGGGGAGCATTGGGGCACGGGTGGGTGTGCTGGGGGCCACAGCCCCTGCCCACACCGAGGTTGCCAGCCGGGTGCCCACTGTCCCCCTGCAGCGGCTTGATCTGCGGTGCCATAACCTCGCAGTACCTGCTGGAGAAGTCCCGCGTGGTCTTCCAGGTGCGTGGTGAGGGGGTCCTGGGCTCTGCCCCCCACTCTGCCCCCTCTGCCACCCCCTCCCCAGCCCTGTCCTCTGCTCTCCAGGCCAAGAGCGAGCGCAACTACCACATCTTCTACGAGATGCTGGCAGGGCTGCCGTCCCAGCAGCGGCAGCGGTACTGCCTGCAGGGCGCCGAGACCTATTACTACCTGAACCAGGTAGTGTGCCCCTGCCCGGCCCCCCCACGGCCTCATTTTTGGGGGGGCTGCCCAACCTCAGGGTGCTGGTGGGCTCCCGAGTCCTCAATGTGTGGATGAGGAGGAAGCTCAGGGCAGGGTGACCCCCCCCATGCTGGGTGCTGACCCCCCCGGGACACACTGATGGACTGAGGGGGTTGTGCCAGGGTGGGAACTGTGAGATTCCGGGCAAGGATGACGCTGAGGATTTCCGCCGGCTGCTCAACACCATGGAGGTGCTGAACTTCAGCGTGGATGAGCAGAACAGCATCTTCCGCATCCTCTCCTCCGTCCTCCACCTGGGCAACGTCTACTTTGAGAAATACGAGGTAGCCCACGGGGAGCCAAGCTGTGCTCCCGGGGCGTGGTTTGGGATGTGGCAAAGGGGGGATCACCGATGCCACGGCACCGCTGTGTCCCGCAGACCGACTGCCAGGAGGTCGCCACGGTGGTCAGTGCCACCGAGATCCGCACGGTGGCTGAGCTGCTGCAGGTGTCCCCCGAGGGCCTGCAGAAAGCCATCACCTTCAAGGTGACGGTAAGTGCAGGGGGCACAGCCTGGGAGGGGGTCTCTGGCCCCTGGGGACCACCCTGGGCTGATGTTGCTGCAACCCCATCATGCCATTTCCCAACCAGGAAACGCAGCGGGAGAAGATTTTTACCCCTCTGACTGTGGAAAGCGCTGTGGATGCCAGGTAGAGGAAGGGGGGGCTGCACTGCAGGAGGGTGTGGGGGGGTCTGAAATGCAGATGCAGTCACTGTGCAGCCTGCCCATCGGATGGTGTGGGAAGTGGAATGCCAGGGATGGTGTGGGAAGTGAAATGCCAGCTGGGAAAGGGGATGATCAGGTCCCCCAGTGTGGATTAGACTCTGTGGTGATTAAAACTGGTGCTGTGGTGGGTGCTGGCTGTGGCAGTGGAGTACACTGGTGCCTTTCCAGAGCTCCAGCACTCTGCTCATCTCTCCTCTTCCCAGGGATGCCATTGCCAAGACCCTTTACTCCCTGCTCTTCGGCTGGCTCACGGACCGCATCAACAAGCTGGTGTACCCGCGGCAGGAGGCTCTGTCCATCGCCATCCTGGACATCTACGGCTTCGAGGTGAGCAGGATTCATCCCACCTCCACCCCGCCTCAGTCCCAGCTCCACCCTCCCAGGCTCCATGGATCTTCCTTCTCGCAGGACCTCAACTTCAACAGCTTTGAGCAGCTGTGCATCAACTACGCCAACGAGTATCTGCAGTTCTTCTTCAACAGGATTGTGTTCCAGGAGGAGCAGGTGGGGCTGGAGGCAGTGCTGGGCTCTGCTGTGGGGCTGGGGGCACAGGGCTGACCCGGTGCCCACCCTGCAGGAGGAGTATATCCGGGAGCAGATCGAGTGGAAGGAGATCCCCTTCAGCGACAACCAGCCCTGCATTGACCTCATCTCCCAAAAACCCTACGGCATCCTCCGGATCCTGGATGACCAGAGCTGCTTCCCCCAGGTGAGGGGCTGCCTGGGGATGATTGCTGCCAGCACTGGGAGGTCACTGTGGCTGGGGAATCACCATGCACCAGGGCTGCTCTTCTCCTGGGCTGTCCTGGACAACCTGGGAAATCCCCAAGGTTCCTCCAGGCTGGATAAGCCCAAAGAATCATAGAAACATCATGGAATCACAGAATGGCTTGGGTTGGAAAGGACTTTGGAGATCACCAAGCTCCAACCTGTTGCTGAACCGCCTGAGCTGTGTGTCACTCCTGTGTCCCTTCCCAGGCCACCGACCACACATTCCTCCAGAAGTGTCACTACCACCACGGGACAAACCCGCTCTACACGAAGCCGAAGATGCCACTGCCCGAGTTCACCATCAAGCACTACGCAGGGAAGGTGACCTACCAGGTGTGTGACATTGGGATGTTAAGGCAGGTTAAAGAGGAGGTTGATCCTGCACCAAGGAGGGAAATGCATCTCTGGGGGTCTGGCTGGGGTCCTGGAGCTCCTTGCCTCACCCTGTCATCCTGCCAGGCTGCTCACCATGAGGTGTTGCTATTTGCCAGGTTCACAAGTTTTTGGATAAAAACTATGACCAGGTCCGTCAGGATGTGCTGGACCTGTTCATCAGCAGCAGGACCAAGGTAGGGCCCTGCCTGGTGCTGGCTCTGCAGTGACACTGGGCATCAATAACCCCCTTCCACACATTCCTTTCCATGTCCCCAAGCATGTCCCCAAGGCTGGTGAAGCCCAGGGGAACCAGAAGCAGAGGATCCCTCTGGCTCTACCCATGGGATCCTCTGGGCTTAACCCCTCAAGCATTTGGCACAAACAGGCACATGGGCTGCTCCTGTGCTCTGTATGATCCATATCCTCATCCCCATCCCTATCCAGGCAATCCTGCCACAATTAGGGCTGGGCACAAAAGGAGCGGCCGGGCTGTGAAGAGAATGTGGGAGAGCTGCACCATCCCGGCCACCTTCCTCCTCTCTAACCCTTCCTGTGTCCCCAAGGTGGTGGCCAACCTCTTCTTCGGCCACGCCCAGGTGATGGCCCGGCAGAGGAGCCTCATCAGGAGGAGCAGCACCAGGACACGGCGGTACAAGGCTCCTACCGTGGCCGCACGGTTCCAGCAGTCGCTCCTGGAGCTCGTGGAGAGGATGGAGAGGTCAGTGTGGGCAGGGTGGGCAGCCAGGCCGTCCTCTGGGCTGTTGGGAGCTGGACCTGAGCCCGAGGTGCCTGGCTGGCTTTGTCCCCTATTCTCTGAGGCTGACAGGGTCTCTCTGTCACAGGTGCAACCCCTTCTTTGTGCGCTGCATCAAACCCAACAACAAGAAGGTGAGAGCCGGGGCTCTGCTGCTGCTGCTGCTGGTGCCTCTGCTACCTGCCCCGCTGGCACTGGGAGTGCGTGGGCACATGGCAGGTGGGGGTTTGCCCATGCAGTTGCTGATGCTTCTCCCCATCCCCACCCCAGGAGCCGGGGCTCTTTGAGGTCGATGTGGTCAGGACCCAGCTGCGGTACTCGGGGATCCTGGAGACCATCCGCATCCGCAAGGAGGGCTACCCCATCCGCATCCCCTTCCTCGTCTTCATCGACAGGTGCCCGGGGGCTGCAGGCTGGGCACTGCCATCCCAGCCAGGGGACACCACAGAGTTTGTGGGTGTTTTGTTCCCCCAGTGGGAACTGGGAACCCCTCGTGTTAATGCACAGCTCTGGGAGAAGCTGCATCTCCAGGCGCAGTGTTTGTCACCACAGGGAGGGTCTGTGCTGGTGTCCCAGCGGGGTCACAGTGGTGACAGTGTCTTGGGCTCACCCAGGTACCGCTGCCTCGTTGATATGTGGTCCAATGTCATTCCCAATGGAGCCAACTGTGTGGAGATGCTGAGGAGCCTCTGCCCCGTTAACCCCAGCATGTACTACGTCGGTGTCACCAAGGTACTGTCCCAAGAGGGGGCTTGGCTCCAGTGATGCCCTGGGGGTGGTGACCGAGGCAGGGAGCTCAGAGCCTCACCCCTGCTCCCAGCTCTTCCTGAAGGAGCAGCTGTACCAGGCGCTGGAGAGCAAGCGATGCCGTGCCCATCACCTGGCCGCGCTCACGCTCCAGCGCTACGCTCGCACCTTCTTCATCAAGCGGCGCTTCCGCTCCCTCCGCCGCAAGATCGTCCTCCTGCAGAGCCGGGCGCGGGGATACCTGGCCAGGTGGGGGTCCCTGGGGGTGGCGGGTGGGCAGGGGTGGGTGGCAGAGGGTGACGGGTGCCCTCCTGCAGGCAGCGGTACCGGCGCATGCGGCACACGCTCATCAAGTTCAGGTCGCTGGTGCACATCTACGTAAACCGCCGGAGGTACCTCAAGGTGAGGTGGGGCCTGTCACATCCCAGGGGGTTCCAGGGGACCTGCTGCCACCCTGCTGCATGCTCAGTCTGGAGAAGACACTGTGGCATCCCCAGACTGCGAGCCCCACCACGTGCCACCCTACCAATCTCCTCCGTGCCCCATTGGGTATTGGCAGTGCCTTTTTGGGGTGAAAACCCGGCTGATGTTGGGGAGGGGGCAGTGGCAGCCCAGGGTGCCGTGATGCCTCAGGGTCTCCCTTCCTCTGGTGGGACTCAGCACGGCTGCTCTGCTTGCAGAGGAAGGAGGATGCTCGCCGGCGGGCCGAGGAGGAGAAGGAGAGGATGAAGCAGGTAAAGATGTGCGAGCACACGTGTGATGCACGTGCAGCCCGTGTCGCTGTGCCCTCATCCCTGCCCATCCCTGTGCTCCTGGCCGCGGCACACGTGTGATGCACGTGCAGCCTGTGTCGCTGTGCCCTCATCCCTGCCCATCCCTGTGCTCCTGGCCGCGGCACCCGTGGCTGCTGGGGCAGGGAGCAGCACGGCAAGCGGGCACATCCCTGTGCAGGAGCTGACGCGGAGGGAGGTGGTGGATGTCACCCACCTGGAGATCCCGGCCGAGCTGATGGGGCTGCTGGAGGCCGCTGCAGGTGAGCGGGTCCCGCACCGCCATCGCTCCCAGCCCCTTGTTCCCCCCACGACGGCCGTGCCGTAGCTTCCCGCTGTGCCGCAGCCGCTCGGGAGGTGAATGCCGGCTGCGTGGTGCTGGTGCCGCCGCCGGCGCTGCAGCCCGACCCCCAGCTCACCCTCCCGCTCGACATCAACGACTACCCCATGGCCAAGTACGTGCGGGGCCACTTCCAGGTAAGGTGGGCAGCGGGGAGCTTTTCCCGACGGGCAGACAGCTTTTTGGGGAGTCCCTGGCACTGCGGTCATGGTGGAGCAGTGAGGTTCAGGGTCCCCGTGGTGGCTCCCCGCACTGTCCCACCGGGCTCTGCCCCGGCTCCCACCCCGGGGACACCACGGGTAGCAAGAGAGGCTGGATCCGGGGTGGCTGTGGTGCTGTGGGGAGCTGGCTGCCACCTCCCTCCCTCCCCGTGGGTTCCTGTCGTCTCCAGAGGCCGGGGGGACCCTGCTGAGGTTATCGGAGAGAGACCCGCTGAGCCCTCCTGGACGCCCGACGCGGGGCGGATCCGGAACGCTGGGGCGGGAGACCAGGTCGCTTTGCTCCCGGGACCCCGGCCCCACCCACCGTCACTTTGCCCCATTCCTCTTCCTCATCCCTATTTTTGCCCCGTGTTTCCCAGTCCCCGGCATCCTGAATGACAGCACCGGGGCTGGATAAGGCTCTCAGCCTTGCCAAGGTGTTGCCACGGAACTACAGAATGGTTTGGGTTGGGAGGGACCATCCAGTTCCATCCTAGAACCTTTCACTAGACCAGGTTGCTTCAAGCCCTGTCCAACCTGGCCTTGAACGTTTCCAAGGATGGGGCAGCCACAACTTTTCTGGGCAACCTGTGCCAGGGCCTCACCACCCATCTCTGGTGCTGCCAGCACAGCCTGAGCCCCTCCCTGCCCCACTCCCAGGACGCTGCTGGCCCCATCCTTCACCCCAGCCCTTTGGCAGCCCCACAGGCTCCACCCAGCATCAGCACCGTGGGGCCAGCCCCTTGTGGCCTGAGGCTGTCCCCAGGTAGCCATGGGTGCGGGTGTCACCGCAGGAACCTGCATTTGGGATGCTGACGGCCCCACTGAAAGCCCCCCTCACCCGGCTGGATGAGGAGCTGTGCCACGAGGCTCTCAGCCTCTTCCAGCTGGTAGGTGGGATGGCATGAGGTCCATCCCCACATTCCCCTGCCCGCTCTGTGCCCGGGGCCAGAGGGAGGACCTGGCTGTCCCTGTGGCAGATCCTGCGGTTCATGGGGGACCCGGGGCTGGGCGGCCCGCAGGAGACCCTCTTTGGCAACTACATCGTGCAGAAGGGGCTGTCAGTGCCGGGGCTGCGGGACGAGCTCCTGGCACAAGCTGCCAACCAGGTGTGGAGGAACACCAACGTCAACAACGAGGAGAGGGGCTGGCTGCTGCTGGCCACCTGCCTCAGCGCCTTCCCCCCGTCCGCCGCCTTCGACAAGTACCTGCTCAAGTGAGCTGGGCGTGGGCTCTGGGGTGGGGAATGGGCAGGGCTGGGACCCTCGGGAACACACCGGTGCTCATGCCTGGGGACACTGCTGGGGCTTTTCAGGGCTCTCCTGCCACCTGTGGCTGAGGTTGCTGCCTACACCCCAGCTGGTTCCTCCACGATTGCTTGGGCCAGCCTGGCACACATGGCCAGGTCCTGTTGGGAATGCTCTGAGGTCCCTTCAGGATCCCTCTGGCCAAGCTGGCATATGTGCTCCTGTCCCTCTAGATTCCCAAGGGCCAGCCTGGCACACGTACCCAGGGATACTTGCTAAGTCCCACTAGAAATGCTCTGAGATCCCTCCAAGATGCCTTGGGCCAGCCTGGCACATGTGCCCAGGATGCTGCCGAGATCCCTCCAGGGATGCTCTTAATCCTTCTGTATAGTAGAAACAGGCAATCCCCCAGTGGGGGAATAATGTTCTCTGACTCCAATGATTCAGAAAGATGAACAAATGTTTTATTAAGCTATACTATATTACACTAATACTATACTAAAACTATACTAAAGAGTTTCTGTACTAAAGAATACTAAAGAAAAACCCATGGCTGTCTCCAGACAGACACAACACACGTGGATCCAATTGGTCAAGGAATCCAAACAACCTTCACAAGTGTCCAATTAACAAATCACTTTGGGTAAACAATCTCCATAACACATTCCACATGTGCCAAACAGCAGGAACAGTGAATACAGATAAAAATTGTTTTCTCTTCTCCTCTGAGCTTTCTCTGCCTTCCCCACGAAAAATCCTTGGGGAAGTTGTGCCTGCTGCTCTCTGTGACGAGAGCCGTGTCCACACCTCTGTGGCCCCCTGTCCCGACCTGGCACGCACGATCCTCCTGCAGCACCCTGCCTTCCCCTCAGGTTCGTGTCAGACTACGCCTTCGCTGGCTACAAGCCGGTGTGCCAGCGCAAGCTGATGCACGCCATGGCCCGCTCCCAGCTGGGCGCCGCGGCCGCCCGCGCCTTCCCCCCGTCGCTGCTGGAGTGGACGGCGAACCGGCAGCAGGCCAGCATGGCCCTGGACCTGCACTGCTTCAACGGTGCGGGCAGCGCGGTGCTGGGCACGGCGCTGGCGAGGGTCGGCCCCAGGGTGACCACCCTCACGGGCAGCGGGGACTGGTGGCACCTGCTCATTGTGCATCCCTCCCCAGGTGACCAATTCTCCTGCCCCGTCCACTCCTGGAGCACAGGCGAGGACCTGGCAGGGGATGTCCTGAAGCTCAGGTACGGGCTGGCTTGGCACCCACCCACCCTGCGGGTCACGCTGTCACCTGGGGCTGCCTTCGGTGTCCTCAGGATGTGGGAGCCTGAACGCCCAGCTCATGGGGCAGCATGGATGGGTGTGTAGCTCCCTGTGGAGCCCGTGCCCATCCCCAGTGTCTGGCTGTTGGCAGAGGGCTGACAGAGGGCTGGCGTGGCTGGTCTGTGGCTATGAAGGCTGGTGCCCAGTGGGCTGAGCTGGCTGGACACGACTATGTCCTGGACCTTGTCTCTGACCTGGAGCTGCTGCGGGGCTTCCCCAGACAGAAATCCTGCTTCCTCATTGCATGGGATGGCACGGAGAGCCACAGCAGGGACAGCCGGCCGTAGGTACCCGGGCAGGGATGGTGCCCCACTGTGGGGCTGTGGAGGGAGCCCTGGCACCGGGCTGGATGGGTGCCAGGGCTGGGTGGGCTCCTGAGGGGAAACCTGGCACCCAGTGGGTGCTTGATGAGTGCATCCTCCCTCTATGCAGGGTGCTGGGACACGGATTTGATTTGGATGAAGTGCCACCTCCCCCAGCTGTGAAAGCCCCCACACTGCCCTCCATGGAGGCGTATCACCCCCATGGTAGGGCATTGTTCCCCCCAGCTCCTGTCCCCCAGTGCTGTGACAAAGCCCTGCCATGCCAGTGGTTCATGCCTTGTCCCCTCACAGATGGGGAATTTGGGGAGCCACGCAGCCAGAAGGGTCTGGACCGGTACCTGGACAGTCTCTTTGACCCCGTGCTCTCCTACGGCAATGGGGTGAGAGGGGTGTCCCCCTGCCTCAGGCATTTTGGGGGGCAGGTGGCTTGGCCACTGTGCCCTGACACCTGTCCCCCAGGAGCTGGAGAAGCCGTCCATCCTCTCACAGAGGCTGAAGGGAGGAGGTGGCGTGGGAGGGGGGAACAGTGGCACTGATGCCACCCAGAGCAAACCTCCCGTGGCTGCGGAGACGCGTCAGCCGAGGGGTGAGCGCCTCCAGCTGTTCCACACCCCCAGCCAGCCCCCTGCCTCAGTTTCCCTGTCTGATCTTTGGTGTGGGGAACATCCCTGCACCCAGAGCCCCACAGCTCTGACTGAGCTCTCCTCTTTGCTGTCACAGGCACAGAGCCAGACCCGTCCCCACAGCGCCGGGCAGATGTCAACCAGCCACCCGGAGCCTCGGTCAGTGCACGGGGCCGGGAGGGGTCAGGCCCCTTCTCTGCTTCAGGGCACCTCTCTGGGGCAGCCCCTGGGCACGGGAGCAGCTGAAGGTGCCAGGTGTTGATAGCATCGTGTCCCTTGCAGGGCAGAGCGGCAGAGGGGACGCCAGCCCACGTCCCCCAGCCCCGGCCCTACTCACAGAAAGCTGGTAAGGGGTCCCGGTGCATCGGGGTGGCCGCAGGGGTTCGTGGCACTGAGCCAGGACCCCTGAGCCGTGTGCTTGGCTCCGCAGCAGCCGTGGGCCGGCGGTGGCCGGGAGAGCCAGTGCGGCATTCCCGGCTCAACTCGGAGCACTTCCCGCGGCCCACGCACGACATCCGCAACATCATCCGGCAGTGCCAGCCCGGCCCGCGCAGCTCCCAGCCCCACAGGTGCACACCTGGGCCCCAGCCACGCCCAGGGCTTCTCCTGCCTGGGGCTGCACGTGCTGCTCCTGGTGCCGAGGTGCAGGGAGTCCCAGGGTATACGGAATGCCGGGGTGTAGGGAATGCTGGGGTGCCCCAAGTGATGGGGCTGCAGGTGGTGTATAGGGAATTCTGGAGTGCAGCTGGTGCTGGGGTTCAGCTGATGTGGGATTTTGTCCTGGCAGCAAGCTCTTTGGGAAGAAGCTGGACCCCCATGAGGAAGCCATGCAGATCCTGAAGGAGCAGCTCTCAGCATCCCGGGTGCCATCAGCTGTGGTAGGGATGTGGCCGCCCCCGTGTCCCCCTGACGAGGCTGGGGTGTCACTGGCACTGCCCACAGCCCCTCTGTGCCTCGCAGGGGCCCAAGGAGGTGGTGGCTGCGGTGAAGCCGGTGCCAAGTGCCAGGTACCAGCTGCGAGCACCCACAGGACGTCCCGCAGCCACACAGCCCCCAGGTATTGCTGGGCAGAGCCGTGGCACTGGGGGGCCACGGTGGAGTGAGGCACTCGGCCCTCCCAGTGGCACAGCTGATGCCTGGTGGGATAACTGCTGTGTCCGGCTCAGGCAGAGAGCTGCTCCCCGTGCCTCAGTTTCCCCAGGTGGAGCAGCTGTTGTTGGTTCCCCCCGGGGATTGCAAAGCTTTCTGTCCCTTTGCAGTCTTTGTCTCACGGGAGCTCCCGTCCGAGGCGCAGCAGGTCCAGACCCAGCTGCACCGCAGCTGCAGCGAGGACTTCTACACCTACCACAACGTGCCCTGGAAAATATTCATCCGGAAGGAGGTGCAGATTGTGGGGACACTTGAGGACAGGTTGGTGCCAAGGTCCTACCGGGATAAGGGGTTTACACCAAGCCCTGGTCTCTCTCCTGGCAGGTTTTCTACCCCAAGGACAACATCAACAACCCACTGCTGCTCGACCTCATCTTCCGGCAGGTGAGGCCCCGAGCTGGCCCCGCAGCCCCCCGGGGTCCCTGGAGATGGGGCACTCCCCAGTGGGGTGATGATTTACTCATCCCACTGTGGCCACCCTGCCTGAGCTGCCGTGGAGGAGCTGGGGCTGTTGCGAGCTGGGGCTGGGGGGATTTTTGCTCCTCCCCACACAAGCCCACTGCTCCTCACCCCCTTTCCCAGATCTTCAGTGATGTGCTGTCTGACACCTGCATCCGGATCAGCCACGAGGAGCGGCTCCGCCTGAAATCCCTCTTTGGTAACCCTGTGTCCTGCTGCTCCCTGCCTGGGGGCTCACACCCAGCCACTCTTGTGCCTGTCCTCATCTCCTGGGTCTCTATCTCCAAGCCAGGACTGACTCTGCTTAACCCTGGGTAGTTTTGCCTCCAAAAGTAATGATCCCCGCCCTGTAATTTAGCCCTCCACAACATCACAAATTGTGTCAGGTCTCAGCCAGCTGCTGGGGGGACACACATCTGTCCCTGCAGCACAGTCCTGCCAGGCATGGGAAGGGCATGAGCATCCCTGCTTTCACTGGGAACTCTGTCCACACCCTCTCCAGGCAGGGGGTGCTCACGGGAGATATTTCCCCCTCCCCACAGCGGAGAACAAGCTGGACTCCTTCAGCCCAGTGGCCACCGAGAGTGTCAAGAGGGAGATCATTGCCGCAGCCCGGGATGGCTGCGAGGTGTACTTCTCCCGCCTCTTCCCTGCCACGGTGAGAGGCCAGCAGGGTCAGCATGGGGGGCATTGTGTCACCATGCCCCTGGCTGAGGTGCTGTCCTGGCCCCCAGGGCAGCGTGGGGACGGGTGTGCAGATCCTGGCCGTGTCCCACGCTGGCATCAAGCTGCTGCGGGTGGTGAAGGGCACCAATGTCCCCGGGGAGCAGCTGCGGGTGCTTCGAGCCTACAGGTAGGGGTAGCCAGGGTGGGGTGGGTGCTGTGGGTGCTACAGATGCCGGGTGTTTCAGCCTCCCCTCGCCCTGCCCCAGCTACCCCGACGTGCTCTTCGTGACCACCCCATCCAGGAATATGCTGGAGTTCAACCTGCGTGGAGAGAAGCTCATCCTCTTCTCCCCCAAAGCCCCCCAGGTCAAGGTCATGGTCGACCACTTCATCACAGAGCTCAGGAAGGTGGGGGGTGCCCTGGGGCCAGGGTGGGTTTGTCCCGGGGGTCAGACCCTGCCCGTGTGCCTGTGTTTGGGAGGTTGGGGTGGGCAGAGGAGGGCATCCTGTGAATGGGACGGTGGCTGGATTTGGGGGAATGGTCCTGAGGCTGTGGGTGCTTGAAGTCCCTGTGCTGGGTGGGGTGTGGGTGTCCCTATGTGCATGGGCTGTGCCAGACCCCCTGTGCCCAGGACTCTCAGTATGTGGTGGCCGTGAGGAACTACAGCCCAGAGGACAGGGGCCAGCTCAGCTTCCATAAAGGGGACATCATCCACCTGCAGTCACTGGAGCACCCTGAGAGAGGTGAGGGGCCCCCAAAGCTCCCCATGCCAAAATGCCTTTGATGGGGAACACAGGGGAAGCAGACTGCTGGCTTGCCCTGCCCTGGAGGTGGCTGTGTGCTTGCCTTGCATCCTGTGACACCCCATGTCCCCATGGTGTCCCCGTGGTGTCCCTGCAGACCACTACTATGGCTGCGTGGTCCGCAAGAAGGTGATGTACCTGGAGGAGCTGAAGACAGGCACCCAGGATTTTGGTGGGTGCCACACTGTCCCTGTGTGTGTCCCTGAGCTGTGTCCCCTCCTGGGTCTGGGGCACGGGGCAGGGTCCTGCCTCTGTCACCTCTCAGCAGGATGGTTTGGGATCTTTTTGGCACTGACCTGATGCAGGGAGGTGCTCCCCTGCAGGTCCCACCCTGGTGCCACCCACATCCGTCAGGTGGCAGGCTTTGTGGCCCCTGGTCTGCACCTTTCCCTTGAGTGATGCCAAACTGCAGCTGCTTCCAGCCAAATCCCATGGCCAGATCCCTGAAAAGCGCTGTGGGTGCAGAGGAAGGAGGGAGCAGGCAGAGAATTTCAGGGGTGACCCTGGCAGCTGCCAGCCCTGTGCCATCCCCACCATCTGTCTGACACAGGGTGGAAGTTTGGGGCCATCCATGGCAGGTCAGGGCTCTTCCCTGCCGAGTACGTCCAGCCCGTGGCGGCGCCCGACTTCGTCCACCTGCCTGCGGAGAGGAAGGAGGAGCCCAGGGACAAGCAGGGCAAAGTGGCGGCGTCGGCGGCCGTGGCCGTGGCCGTGGCCTCCACTGCTGCTGCCCAGGAGCTGGACCGCAAAACCGAGGTGGGTCCTGGCCCGGGGCTGTCCCCGGTGCTGGCCGTGCCCGGTGCCCACCGCCCCGCTCCGCAGGTGTCCCCAGCCAGTGCCACCTTTGTGGAGGAGGGAGGTGGTGATGAGCAGCTCAGCGATGTCACCGGGGCCTGTCCCATGCTGGCCTTTGCCCAGCGGCATTTCCGTGCAGCACGACGTGGGACCACGTGAGTGTCAGCGGTGGGACGGGGCATGCCGTGGTGGGGACACCTGTGCTCACCTGCTGCCTTGTCCCTCTGCCAGGGACTCCCGTGGGATGAAGGTGCCAAGTGTGCTGGAGATGCTGACGTTCACCAAGGTGTGGGGAAGTGGAGTTCTGGGGTGTCCTGCTGTCACCTGCAGGTCCCTTTGAGGTCCCAGCAGGGTCCCAGAGCTGGCCCTCTCCCCCTCTCCAGATTCCCATTCAGGAGTCACTCATTGAATTTGTGGATGGTGGCCTCAACAAACTGGCTGCTGAGGCTTTCCAAGGTAGGTAGGGGCACAAGTGTCCTGTCCCCCTGTCCCTCAGCCATCCCCAGCCCTTGGAGAGGGGTGGGGCTGGACCAGGATGGGCAGAGGAGGGGTCCTAGGGGAGTTTAGTTCTGGTCCCACTGCTCCATGTGCCCAGGATGTGCCCACCCAGGAGAGCACGTCCCTGGGGAAGGGACATGCTGACCTGTGTCACGTGTGGCTTTGTTGTCCCCAGCCGTGATGAAGTTCATGGGCGACCACCCCCTGCGGGGGCACACAGAGCTGGACATCGTCTGCACCATCCTCAGGGTAAATCCATCACTGGGGCGCTGAGTCCTGGGGGTGGCCTGGGCAGGGGGTGGCAGAGAGGTGGCAGCTGTGCCTGTCCCCAGCTGTGTGCAGAGCACGAGGTCCTGCGGGATGAGGTGTACTGCCAGATCATCAAGCAGATCACCAACAACACCAGCTCCAAGCCGTGAGTCCCTCCACCCACGTGGCACAGCAGAGGCTGGCACTGGGACACTTGTACCCTGGCCAGGCCGAGCTGCTCCAGCCTGCGGGGACACCTGGGGACCTCATCCTGTGCTGCTCCCCAGGGTGATGGTGCCACCATGGGCATCCTCACCCTGCTTAGGGGATCAGCCCTGGCTGTTCCTACAGGGACAGCTGCCAGAGAGGCTGGAGGCTGCTCTACATCCTCGCTGCCTACTACAAGTGCTCTGAGGTGCTCCGGCCCTTCCTCGTGGCCTTCCTGCAGGATGCCAGCAGGCACCCGGAGCTGCCTTTCCACGGTAGGGAAAGGCACACACCCCAGGGTGCTGGGGGCACGGTGGGAAAGGACACCTCAGGTGTCACAGAGCTCAGGAGGAGCTCTAGCAGAGCCAGCGTGCAGCTCAGCCCCATCTTTCATCCCGGTCCCTGCTCCTGCCAGGCATCGCCAAAGCCTGCGAGCAGAACCTGAGGAAAACCCTGCAGTTTGGTGGCCGCAGCCTCTTCCCCAGCAGCATGGAGCTCAAGGCCATGGTGGTGAGGCCAGGGGCTCGTGGGTGCCCGTGGGGTGGAACAGGGCTGGTATCAGCTTGAGATCCCCCCCAGAAGTTCTGGGTACCCACATGGGGTCAGGTTCTCCCTGTGGACTTGGGATCTCCCTCAGACACCATCCTGGAACGGAGCTGATCCTTTTTGGGGATCTTCCCAAAGGAGCACAGCCCTTCTTAGGGTCTGCTCTTCACCACTTTGGGGGTACCCTGAGCCTTCAGGGGTCCCCAGTGGGGATGGAGCTCTGTGGGCATGGAGTGGGGGCATGATGGTTCAGGTGGACAGGATGGGCAAGAGACAAGATGATCCCAATGGGATGGTTCCTTAGGGACAGCTGCAGGATTTGGGGTGTCCTGTGGGTTCTTGCTGTGTGAAGGGCCCCCCTGCACCCCAACGTGTCCTCCCACGCAGGCTGGACGCAGCGCCAAGCGCCAGCTCTTCCTCCTGCCCGGTGGCATCGAGAGGCACCTCAAGATCAAGACGTGCTCGGTGAGCCAGAGGGGACAGGAGGCTCAGTGCACCCCAAGATTACGGTGACACCTCAGCTGTGGGCACCCAGAGGGGGTGGATGTGGGGGGGCTGCACCCTCTGGCTGTCCCTGCTGTGGGACTTCATCCTCTGGGAAAAGCAGATCATCACTGGGATGAGCCTCAGTGCAGGGCAAGTTGGTGGCCGGAGCACAACAGGGAGAGGTGGCAGTGTCCCAGCCAGCTGTCCCTGTGCCCAGGTGGCTCTGGATGTGATCGAGGAGCTGTGCTGTGAGATGGGGCTGCAGAATCCAGAGGCTCTGGAGGAATACATCCTCTTTGTGGTGACCGAGAGAGGTGAGGAGCTGGCAGGGGTGGGACAGACAGGACAGGACAAACCAGGATGGGACAGCCATGCGGGTGGTGTGGTGGCCGTACTCAGACTGCTGGGTGGCACAGGGCAGAGCGTGCGGCCGCTGACCCGCCGGGAATACGTCCTGGACGTGGCTGCCGAGACGGAGCTCCGGGACACCAGCTACACCTTCTGGTGCCGCCGCGTGGTCTGGAGCCAGCCCCTCAAGTTCGACAACGAGCTCTACGTCACCGTCCACTACAACCAGGTCGGGCCACCCCGTCAGCCTCCCCCAGGGCCACCTCCCTGTCTCCCTCAGAGCGTGCCCTGTCCCCAAGCCGTGTCCCTGTGCTCTGTCCCCCTCCCAGGTGCTCCCTGACTACCTCAAGGGGCTGTTCACCGTCCTGCCGCCGGCGAGGCCGGGAGAGCAGCACTTCCCGCACGTGGCCAAGCTGGCCGCCCTCCAGCACCGAGCCAAGGACCGCCACCACCTCCCCACGGCGTACGGCAGGGACAGGGCACCTGGAGGGGGGGGAAACACACGTCCCGTGGGATTGGGGACCCACTGGCCAGCACTGGCCCTGACCTCGGGCTCCCCACAGGCGGGAGATGCAGGACTACGTCCCTCCGCAGCTCTTCCGCCTGCTGAAGCCCCAGTCCTGGCTGCAGATGGTGACCCAGCACGTGCAGCAAGCACAGGCACTCAGCGCCCACCAGGCCAGGGCACAGTTCCTGGGTGAGGGCACAGGGCGGAGACAGCCACAGGCAGAGGATGCAATGCTGATGAGGACATGGTGCTAATGAGGATGCAATGCTGCGGGGGGTGCGATGCTGCCTGGAGGGTGATGATGATGATGATGATGGGGATGGGATGCTGCTAGGACAGGCAGCCCTTGTTCCTGCACAAAGCCTGCGGTGCTGTACATGCAGGATGGAGTGCCAGGACAGGACAGGCTGCTTCCAGGCCCCATTGGAACACTGGTTTTTACCCTTGGATGCTCCTGGGGACTGGGCAGATGGGGGTGGCAGTGGGCACTGAGACCCCGGCCTGTGCCCTGCAGGGCTGCTGAGCGCCTACCCCATGTTTGGCTCGTCCTTCTTCTACATCCAGAGCTGCAGCAACAACGCCATCGTTTCGCCCTGTATCCTGGCCGTCAACCAGAACGGCCTCAACTTCCTCAGCAAGGAGACCCACGTAGGTGTGGGGCCGTGTGGGACACGTGGAATCACGGCACGGCTCGGGCTGGAACAAACCTTAAAGCTCATCCAGTTCCACCCCCTGGCAGGGACACCTTCCACTAGACCAGTTTGCTCTAAGCCCTGACCAAACTGGGGTCTGTGGTCCCCTTAGAGGGGTGGGTTCCCCTGTCACCCTTAGAGGGTCACCCCCCTGTCCCCCTCCCAGGAGCTCATCGCCAAGTTCTCGCTGAATGAGATCCACTCCACGCGGACGCAGCGCCCCACGGCCGGCTCCAGCTCTCCCTACGTGGAGATCACTCTGGGAGACCTCCTGGCCCAGGGCATCACCCAGCTGCAGCTGGAGCAGGTCGGGGACACCTGGGGACATCGGGGGGGCCCTGCTGGGGCTCTCACAGCGGTGGCACGGCCACTGCCCATCGGCGTGTCCCTCTGCAGGGCCTGGAGCTGTGCCGCGTGGTGGCCGCGCACATGGAGAGGCTGCTGGGTGCCCGGGAGAAGAGGCTGACGCTGCCGCCCAGCGAGATCACCCTGCTCTGAGCCCGCCATGGCCCGGACCCCCGGCACCCCGGACCCCCGCACCCCGGACCCCGGCAGGGGGGGACAGAGGGTGCAGTGACCATGGGGTGTCCCCAGCTTGGCCAGTGGCCGCTGTCCCCCTGTCACCACCCCGCTCTTGTTCTGGGGTTTTATACACGCCCGGGAGCCCGGCAAGACTCGGTGTCCGTGGTTTTGTGTTGCGCTCGCTGCCGCAAGGGGGATGCTGCCCCCCGTGTCTGATCGATCACCATCTGTTTCCCCATCCCGGTGCCTCAGTTTCCCCCACCGGTCTCCGTGTCCGTTTCCCCATCCCCGTGCCTCAGTTTCCCCTCTATCCCGCCCGTGCCTCAGTTTCCCCGTGCCCCTCCCCTTTCAGTCACTCCCGCCCTCCTGTCGCGCTCGTCGCGTCCGCCAGGGGGAGCCGGCGCCGCGCGCCCGCCGCCACCTCCGCGCCCCTCCCTCCCCTCCGCCGCCGCGCGCGCGCGCGCCCCAACCGCCCAATCAGCCGCCGGCCCGCTGCGCTCGCTGTCGCCCTCCGGCCAATCAGCGCCGCGCGGGGCGGGGCTGCCGCTGCCGGTTAACGGCGCCGGTGGGTGCGCGCGGGGGTGGGCGGGGTCGGGTCGCGCGCTGTGCCTGTACGTGCGCGAGAGGGGCGGGGCCGGGGGGGGGGGCGGCGCGGGCGCGGCGGGGGGGGGGGGGG